>NC_064921.1:473810091-474118239 GCF_023897955.1 Schistocerca gregaria
GCAAAGTAGGCTAATTTTTGTGTCAAATGATCACTTACTTTACATACCATTCGAATAATAAAAATGGCAGCATTAAGTCTTCGAACAAAAGTCTGAATGCGGGCTTTCCACAACAGAATAATATCTACCTGAACACCTACAAATTTTAAAGTTTCACTGATCATATGCCCATTCTGTGAAGCTGAAATGTTGGGTTTTGTTGAATTACGTGTTAGAAACTGCAAAAACTGAGTCTTACTGTGATTTAGCATTAGGTGACTTAACAAGTCATCAGCCAATAAGAGTCTACTCGCCAGAAATGGGTGACAATTCCTCGATTATGACTGCCCATCCAAGATAACATGCTGCGTCCTCCCTACCAAAAAGTCCTAAATCCAGCCAAAAATGTCACTTGATACCCCACATGATTGTACTTTTGGCAATAAACGTAGGAGCGGTGCATCCCATTGTACCAGTTATCAAGAAACACTGCATCCACCTGGTTGTCCACCGGGGACCTGGAGCTTTGTTCAATTTTAACAATTTAAGTTGTTTCTCAACATCACTGACACTAATACTTATTTCACTCATCTTTCCAGTGGTTCAAGGGCTAAACTGGGGCAATTCTCCTGGGTTCTTCTTTGTAAAGGAACATTTGAAAACGGAGTTAAGCATTTCAGCTTTTGCTTTGCTACCCTCAGTTTCAGTTCCCATCCCATTTGCTAACAGCTTTTATGTACGAACAGAATTTCTTTGGATTTTGTGAAATGTCATTTGAAAAACTTCTGTGACTGTAGACATTGAATTACTCCCTTGACAGCCAAATGTATTTCATTATCCATCTCTCTATCTACAGCCCTACACTTTGTTTTACATCTATTATGCAGTAATCTCTGTTTCTTTAGAAGTTTTTTTACAGTGACTGTATACCACGGACGCTCCCTCCCATTATGGACTACTATACTTGGTACATATCTATTATCTAGTGAGTGGTCAACTATTTTTTTAAACTTGTTCCAGAGGTCCTCTACATCATCATCAGTGTTTCCCAATCTTTCTTAGACCGTTACCCCAGAGTGCAATTAGATATTAGTTAGTACCTTTACTAGAAACCTTTATTAGAAACTGGCTAAGTGAATTTCTGTACACTGTGTAAAATGTAAATTTGAAGAAACCACATGTGCTACAATTTTGCTTCATGCCTTCTGTCACTGCTGCCAATCTTTACAATCTACGGTGTGGTCTGTTGCAAAGTATATACATGAATAGTGTACATAGTTGTTGCAACAGTATCATGTCAGATTTGAACAGGAAAGACTTTAAAATGTGATATTGCAAGAAACCTTGTCCTATTTCCGTGTGACATCTCTGACATAGCATATCATCTGCATGAAAAGTACAAGGGTCACTCCAAAAAATTGCACGCTATCTATTTTTAAATCCATCTTTTATTCTACATGTTTAAAAGTTTTACAGTGTGTAGATACATCCTTTAGGAACAATATTTTCAATTCTCCACATAATTTCCATCTATCTCAACTGCCTTACGCCATCTTGGAACCAGTGCCTGTATACCCGCATGGTAAAATTCTGGACCAACCTGTTGGAGCCACTGTTTGGCAGTGTGCACAAGGGAGTTATCATCTTCAAACCTTGTTCCATGAAGAGAGTCTTTCAGTTTCCCATAGAGGTGATAGTCGCATGGAGCCAGGTCAGGACTGTAAGGTGGGTGTTTCAGTGTTGTCCATCTGAGTTTTGCGATCGCTTCCATGGTTTTTTGACTTACATGTGGCCGTGCACTGCTGTGCAACAGCAAAACAGCCTGCTTTTGCCGATTTGCGATTTGGTCGAATGCGACTCAGTCGAGCTTGAAGTTTCTTCAGAGTTGTCACATATGCATCAAAATTTATTGTGGTTCCACTTGGCATGATGTCCACAAGCAAGAGTCCTTTGGAATCGAGAAACACCATAGCCATAACTTTTCCAGCAGAAGGTGTGGTTTAGATATTTTTTTCCTTGGGTGAATTTGCATGATGCCACTCCATTGATTTCCTCTTCGTCTCTGGTGAAAAATGATAGAGCCATGTTTTATCACCTGTCACAATTCTTCCAAAAAATTCATCTCCACCACTCTCATACTGTTCCAAAAGTTTGCTGCATACCATTTTTCTTGTTTCTTTGTGAGCCATTGTCAACATCCCGGGAACCCACCTGGCACAAATCTTTTTAACGCCAACACTTTCAGTAATCTGCAAACACTTCCTTCCCCTTTCCCAACATAGCGTGAAAATTCGTTCACTGTGATGCATCTGTCAGCAGTCACCAATTCGTTAAATCTCTGCGAGGACAATCTTCAATACTGCAGTGCCCGCTTTCATCACGTAACCGTGCTTGCCCACCGACTAACTGTACTGCGATCGACAGCAGCATCTCCATACACCTTTTTCAACCAATTGTGGATGTTTCCCACAGTCTCGTTTTCACAGCACGGGAATTCTATGCGGGAATTCTATGTTGCTTCTGACGAGCGTCAAGTGTAGCAGCCATCTTGAAGACGTGCTGTGACAGCACCACCCATGGGAACAAGTTTGAAAACAAGCAGGAAGGATGTATCAACACACTTTCACACAGGCAGAATGAAAACTGTATTTTTACAAAAATAGTGTGCATTTCTTCTGGAGTGACCCTCATATATTTTCAGCACTTCACAAAACGCTTTCACCCATACCTTCACTACCATCGCTGAAGGGCCACTACCCTTCTGCACACACCCAGTAGGTGAGCTCTTTTTATATGTTTAGTGTGGTGTGACGGCTGCGCTGGCTATTGGGTGACTTAACAAGTCGCCTGCCAATTAGAGTTTACTAGAAGGAAATGGGTGATGTTTCCTCGATTATGACTGAGCATGTTCTTTGAGACTCAATGTTTGAATTTAAAAAAGTTGATGATTGATAATGTTGTTGAATACAGTACATTGAAAATACATGCAAGAAGATGAGACTGAGTTATAAGTGGCTAAAGAAAAGGTGGTGGTTGGGCCCCTTTACACATATTGGCTCAGTCCACAACACTTAATGCTGCTGTTTTGCTTTTACATTACTGCTGCAACCTAGCAGTAGTTGTATCACAGCTGCTTGGTAAAGCTAAGGGTTGCAAATTGTTTGGCAAACACCAATCGTGGATTACATTAGCATTTCCTCTCTTACATTTCCCCTCTCCACAATGGCCTAAAATATTCCCTTAATTCTGCCACCACCTGTGATGCAAATCATCTGCCTTTTGAGCCACTTATAACTTGTTTAGTCATTCATATGTCAACAGGACGAAGTCAAGCAAGAATTTAGAATCAGGGTAAACGTTACTACGAAGAAATGAAAAACCAGGGAATTTTTAGCACTGATCTTATCGGTTTTTCACAGGCACTAAGAATTTATGGTGTAGAATCATGAAAAACGTAAAATTGGAAGACATAAAAATCAAAGTTTCACTGTATCCACATTGAAGACAGACACTTGTTACGAAACACACTTCTCCTTCAGTATTCTTCTGCATTGTGGCACTTTTTGGCCTGCAAACTGCAACGCCATTTAAAATCAACCAAGTTAAAGTGTGTGCACTGTACTTATAGTTCGTAAATCACTTGATTGTGGCATTTTTTACTTCTGAACTGGCAGAAATTGGAAGACTTCAGTCTGGAAACGCTTTGTTTCTAACCAGTCACTAAGAGTAATAATAATAATAATAATAATAATAATAATAATAATACATTATATGCATTACGGTAGCCCTTATGTTGCTAACACTGTGTCATGCTGTCAATAAATTCATTTATATGTTTTGAAGTGAGTAATAAAGCAACTTCTGGACTACTGCAGGTAGTACCTACAACTTGCAGAGGACATTTTCTGCTGTAATCTCCACTGCATTAATGCTACTAATTGAGAAAAAGTAATCACTGATAAATTATATAATCAATATTATAGTCTTAAAAAACTGTGATAATAGTAATGATCTTTACAAAATAATTTAGTTTTGTGACCGAAAGAGAATCAAATCATTTAGTTTGTACCCCTCAGAAAATTTCACTTTATTACACCCAGGTTGGGAAGCACTGCTCTACATGCTGTTGATCTGTGCTGAAAGTTTCAAGTTCGTTTTTGAGATATGACACTACTGATTTTTTATCTAGTTTACTGAACATATATATCTTTCTGTTTGTTTGAGTTGTCCTTTGTGCTTTGGTAATCATTGTTGTCACAACCACATTATGGTCACTGATATCAGTATTGTTGTGGACATCCTCAAAGACGTCATGTCTAGTTGTTGCCATCGGACCCAATATATTCCCATCATGAGTGGGATTCCTAGCTATCTGTTCTAGGTAGTTTCCAGAGAAGGCATTTGGTAAAGCTTCACAGGGTACCTTATAATGCCCACCACTAACAAAACTGTTATTTTCCCAATTAATTGTTGGCAAATTTAAGTCTCCACCAGTGATTACAGTCCGGTTCTCTCAGTGAATTGGTTGCTGAACAATTGAACAATTTTTTTTTTTTTTTTTTTTTTTTTTTTTCAATATGGGGTTGTTAGCCACATGATGGTAGGAGGAGGAGAGGACAACCATGTGTGAGATGGCTGGAAGATGCAGAAGACGACCTGAGAGCAGTGGGAGTGAGGAGGTGGCACAGGCGTGCTGAAGACCAAGACGATTGGAAATTTGTGACTGAGGAGGCCAAGGTCCTCAGAGCACCGTAGTGTCATGAAGTCAGTCAGCCAGCCAGCCAGTCAGTCAGTCAGTCAATGATTACAGTATGATTGTGGAATTTACAAACTCGTGGACTGAGGTTTTCTTTAAGTTTTCAGTTACTTCAGGAGATGAGTCTGGGGGGCAATAGAAGGATCCGATTATCATTTTATGCCCACTCCTGATACTGAGTCTTCCTCCAACAATCTCACATGCAGCTTCAATTTCTATCTCTGTGGATTTGTGTTTCTTGTCTACTGTGACAAATACACCATCTCCATTCCCCATTTGCCTATCGATATACACTAAACTTTTCCACAAAATCTCACTACTATCAAGTTCAGGTTTCAACCAGCTTTCTGTACCTACTATTGTGTGAGCTTCACTGCTTTTCTTGAGCACTTAAATCTCTGGCACTTTGTTGCGAATGCTTTGGCCGTTTACCTTTAGGATTTTAATAATCTCACCCGCAGGAGGCAGTTCTTTCGAACTTACACTGCTACTTCTGGGTTTCCTAGAGCTACTGTTATCTGGACTGGATGAAGAGTCCCTTAATCTAAAAACCCTTATGTGCACCCCCCTACACACACACACAGTCAGCTACCTGAGAAGTAGCCTCTTATGTGTAGTACACATCTGACTTATTTAGGAGGACCCTACAGTTCTTAACCCAATGGCGCAAGTCCAGGAAGTCACAGACAAGCTTGTCACAGAAATGATCAGTTCAGGGGACAATGTTGCAAATTGTGAGCTTTGTTGAAACTCCATACATTATGCTGGTCTTCTCAACCTTCTCTGCCAGTTGCTGGAATAACCCAAGCATGACTTCGGAGCCCACACGAGAGGCATCATTTGTTCCAATGTGCACCACGATCTGCAGCTAGTTGCAACCTCAATGGCTGCCCACCAGGCACACACTAAGTGCACCTGGTGTCCTTTCCTGTCCCTTGCTTCCATTTCCCTAAGAGGTACCGTCTTTGCATTTGAACTGCCAACGATTAGTAGACCCTACCCCCCCCCCCTTTTTTTTTCCTGACGCCACTCAGTTCCAGTCTTCTTCAGTAATGTATCACATTGTTGTTGTTGGCATTCGTACTAAACTGGAATCTGTTGTTAAGCAGAAATAATAGTTAACGGAAAAATGTAGGTGTGTGATTGTAGTAATATCAAGGTCCTTGGATAATGTGTGTACAGTAGAAGATAGATTATTGACTTTCACAGCATTCTTACAACGTATTTTTTGAAGAATAAATCCTTTACGAATCATTTTGCACTGCCTCTGTAAGAGCCCTGGACGACAACAAGAAATAGAAGTGTGCAACATAGGTTAGCATGTTCATCTGCAGGTCACCACAAACTTCATAACAGGCTAAGACCTTTTTCATATAGCCGAAATTTTAATTCCATTTTCTACATTTATAAATATATTTCTATTTTTAATTTGTCAATCAAACTACATATAATTTTTGTGTGTGAAGTAGTAATATTTTATTTCACTAATCCTTGAAGGGTGGTCTCTGAATCTTAAGACTGATCTTAGTCATCAGGCACACTACCTTCATTTCAGTATCTGATGAACATATCTGTGAATTCTCGCTCTGTTCATGACAAATTATGACAAATCACACTGTTTTTCATTTAATCTTATCTATTGCAATGAGGTGTTGCCAATGGGAAAAAGCCGACCAGATAGCAGACTCCAGGTGGACTGAGTTATCCACCGTAGAGCAGCCACAGCGAAAACCACCTTGAGTCAATATCAAAATGTTGAAGGACTCAAGGATTCAAAACAGCCTCAACTCACCAAGCATTCAAGAAGCTTGCAGAGGATGTTGGTAAGGCTAATTGGACGGTAGCTATCCAGCTGAAGAGGTGGCTTTCCAGGTTACAATACCAGAATAACAATACTTTCCTGCCACTAGGTAGGAAATACCTCCTCACTCCACAGATGGTTGAAAAGGGTCAGTATACGACAGTGGCCAGCCACTGATAAGTGTTGGAGCATTTGGTTATGTATCCGATCCGGTCTACGAGCCGTGTTGCAACAAAGGGCGAGGATGCTGGCAAATTCCCACTTACTAAATGGGGCATTATAAGGCTCCAAGCATCGAGAAATGAAAGGCAAAGGCAGTCGTTCCGAGGGCTCTTTCAGGAGGAGGAACATGGGCGGATACCGAGTCGATGCAGAGGCTTGGGCAAAGTGTTGAGTGAAGTGCTCTGCAACAAAGTCCGAGTGGGCAAGGACAACACCTTGCACAGAAATTCCTGCAACTTCGGTGGGAGGACGATGGCCAAAAATTCACATGAGTTTCGCCCATAGTTGTGAAGAGGGGGTGTGCGGTCCTATGGAAGCCACATATCATTCCCAGCAAATCCGTTTCTGAAATTTGATTAGGTAATGGACATGGGTGCAGAATCATTTGAAGACCAGCAGGAGAGCAATAGAAGGGTGTCGCTTGAAGTGTTGAAGAACTCAGCGGCGGTCTTTTATGACCGCAGCAATTTCCGGAGTCCACCAAGGGACCATCTTCCAATGGGAGGAACCCAAGGAAGAAGGGATGGCTAAAACAGATGTGGAAATAATGGCAGCAGTCAAAGTCTGTGTAGGCTCACCAATACTACTGTGTGGTAGTACAGGGGGGATGGTATCAGAGGAGAAGGCACACCAATCAGCTTTAGAGAAGGTGCAGCTGGGAGGGTGATGGAGCGAGATGTACTGAAGGTAGATCAAAACAATCGGGTAACGATCGCTGTCACATAAGTCATAGTGAACACCCCACTGAATGGAGGGAAGAAGGCTGGGACTGTAGATGGAGAGGTCAACGGCAGAGAAAGTGCCATGTGCCACACTAAAGTGTGTGGGAGCACCGGTGTTAGGAGACAGAGGTCAAGCCATGCCAGAACAGCTTCAACTGTCCTGCCAAAGAGGGTTGTGGGCATTAAAGTCCCCTTGAAGCAGGAAGGGAGAAGGGAGTTGTTGAAGAAGGATGGTTAAGGCAAGGGACGTGGGCGGCCTGTCAGGTGGGAGGCAGAGATTACAGATTGTGATTGGAGTGGCCAGATGGACCCTGACAGCAAAGGCTTACAGACTGGTATGGAGGGGATCCCATTTACTAAAATGTCCATGCGGATCAAGGTGCAAACACCGCCAGAAGCCCACAAGGGGCCAATTCGGTTTCGACAGAAAGCGTGGAACCCATGAAGGGTGGATGAGTAAGAATTGATAAAATGGACCTCCTGGAAAGCAATGCAAGCAGCAGATGAGGAGGAAAGAAGGGGCTGCAACTCTGGGAGGTGACACAAGTAGCCATTACAATTCCACTGGAGGATTCTCAAGCTGGTGTCCAAATGGAAAGCAAACGGACCGCAGCCAGTCACGCGGCCGAGTTGCCATCCATCACCGGTGGACATTACCCCATCCTTACATGCGCATCCTTACATGCGGTAATGTCTATATAGGTGGGGTCAGACTCTGTTAGTTCATTGGCTGGAGGAGGGGAAGGCAGCACCTCAGGAGGTACTGGAGGGGCCTTGCCCTTGATCTTGTGTTTCTGCTTCTTCTCTTGTGAAGGAAGAGAAGGGCAGACTGCAGTGAGGTCAGTCACGACGGAATTACACCTGGCAATCTTGGCACACACTGGCCATGGATCGCACAGCCAATGTGGAGCTGCAGATCTCCTTTCGGGGGGGGGGGGGGGGGGGGGGGTGCCGGGAAGAGGAGTGCTGGGAGGGAGCTCCAGTACCAGCGGCTGCTGAAGAAATCGAGCGCTTCTCTGGCGGGAGAGGGGGAGCAGCACCCAAAGGGTACTGACAGGGAGGGGGAGTGGGAGAGTGAGGGTGAGGGTGAGGTGGAAGGTGTGGGGCAAATGAGGGATGGCTGGGAAGAGGAGGGGGTAGGAGGCAGGAATGGACATAACTGAAGCAAAAGTAGAAGTTATAGGCACGGGATGGAGCCGGTCATACTTTCGACAAGCCTCAGTGTAGGTAAGTCGATCTAAGGTCTTGTACTCTTGAATCTGTCGTTCTTTCACATACACCAGGCATGCTGGTGAGTGTGGAGGATGCTGCGCATTACAATTTACACACACTGGCAGGGGAACACAGGCACTCCCCCCATGGAAGGGCCTCAGATTATAGTGCTGTGAGCAGCAATGCCTATATAAGACAACAAGTGTCTGGCACAATGGCAGATTATCAAGATTTAAGTGAGTTTGAACATGGTGTTATAGTCAGCACATGAGCAGTAGGACACAGCATCTCTGAAGAAGCGATGAAGTGGGAAGTTTCCTGTAAAACCATTTCACGAGTGTGCCATGAATATTTTGCGCACAGCATAACTTAATCATAGCAAACACTTGGTTCAAGAATCATGAAAGAAGGTTGTATACATGGAAGAACCCTGGAGATACTAAAACGTATCAGATAGATTATATAATGGTAAGACAGAGATTTAGGAACCAGGTTTTAAATTGTAAGACATTTCCAGGGGCAGATGTGGACTCTGACCACAATCTATTGGTTATGAACTGTAGATTAAAACTGAAGAAACTGCAAAAAGGTGGGAATTTAAGAAGATGGGACCTGAATAAACTAGCTAAACCAGTTTCAGGGAAAGCATAAGGGAACAATTGGCAGGAATGGGGGAAGGAAATACAGTAGAAGAAGAATGGGTAGCTTTGAGGGATGAAATAGTAAAGGCAGCAGAGAATCAATAGGTATAAAGACGAGGCTAGTAGAAACCCTTGGGTAACAGAAGAAATATTGAATTTAACTGATGAAAGCAGAAAATATAAAAATGCAGTAAATGAAGCAGGCAAAAAGGAATACAAACGTCTCAAAAATGAGATCGACAGGAACTGCAAAATAGCTAAGCAGGGATGGCTAGAGGATAAATGTAAGGATGTAGAGGCTTATCTCACAAGGGGTAAGATAGATACTGCCTATAGGAAAATTAAAGAGACTTTTGGTGAAAGGAGAACCACTTGCATGAATATCAAGAGCTTTGATGGAAACCCAGTTCTAAGCAAAGAAGGGAAAGCAGAAAGGTGGAAGGAGTATATAGAGGGTCTATGCAAGGGCAATGTACTTAAGGACAATATTATGGCAATAGAAGAGGATGTAGATGAAGATGAAGTGGGAGATATGATACTGCGTGAAAAGTTTGACAGAGCACTGAAAGACTTGAGTCGAAACAAGGCCCCAGGAGTGGACAACATTCTATTAGAACTACTGACAGCCTTGGGAGAGTCAGTCCTGACAAAACTCTACTATCTGGTGAGCAAGATGTATGATACGGGCGAAATACCCTCAGACTTAAAGAAGAATATAATAATTCCAATCCCAAAGACAGCAGGTGTTGACAGATGTGAAAATTACCGAACTATCAGTTTAATAAGTCACAGCTCCAAAATACTAACAGGAATTCTTTACAGACGAATGGAAAAACTGGTAGAAGCCAACCTCGGGGAAGATCATTTTCGATTCCGGAGAAATGTTGCAACACGTGAGGCAATACTCACCTTACGACTTATCTTAGAAGAAAGATTAAGGAAAGGCAAACCTACGTTTCTAGCATTTGTAGACTTAAGAAAGCTTTTCACAATGTTGACTGGAATACTCTCATTCAAATTTTGAAGGTGGCAGGGGTAAAATACAGGGAGCAAAAGGCTATTTACAATTTGTACAGAAACCAGATGGCAGTTATAAGAGTCGAGGGACGTGAAAGGGAAGCAGTGGTTGGGAAGGGAGTGAGGGAGGGTTGTAGCCTATCCCTGATGTTATTCAACCTGTATATTGAGCAAGCAGTAAAGCAAACAAAAGAAAAATTTGGAGTAGGTATTAAAATCCATGGTGAAGAAATAAAAACTTTGAGGCTTGCTGATGACATTGTAATTTTGTCAGACAGCAAAGGACCTGGTAGAGCAGTTGAACGCAATGGACAGTGTCTTGAAAGGAGGGTATAAGATGAACATCAACAAAAGCAAAACGAGGATAATGGAATGTAGTCGAATTAAGACGGCTGGCGGTGAGAGAATTAGATTAAGAAATGAGACACTTAAAGTAGTAAAGGAGTTTTGCTATTTGGGGAGCAAAATAAAGAGAGGATATAAAATGTAGACTGGCAATGGCAAGGAAAGTGTTTCTGGAGAGGAAAAATTTGTTAACATCGAGTATAGATTTAAACGTCAGGAAGTCATTTCTGAAAGTATTTGTGTGGAGTGTAGCCATGTATGGAAGTGAAACATGGACAATAAATAGTTTAGACAAAAAGAGAATAGAAGCTTTTGAAATGTGGTGCTACAGAAGAATGCTAAAGATTAAATGGGTAGATCACATAACTAATGGGGAGGTATTGAATAGAATTGGAGAGAAGAGAAGCTTATGGCACAACTTGACTAGAAGAAAGGATCGGTTGGTAGGACATGTTCTGAGACATCAACGGATCACTAATTTAGTATTGGAGGGCAGCGTGGAGCGTAAAAATCGTAGAGGGAGACCAAGAGATGAATACACTAAGCAGATTCAGAAGGATGTAGGCTGCAGTAGGTACTGGGAGATGAAGTTGCAAAGGATAGAGTAGCATGGAGAGCTGCATCAAACTAGTCTCAGGACTAAAGACAACAATAACAACAACCGTGAATATCAGGAATCTGGTAAAACATCAAGTATCTGACATCACTGCAACCAGGATAAGATCCATTAGGAATAAGACTAATGATTAATGAAGAGAATTGTTTAATGTGACAGAATTGCAACCCTTCGCAAATTGCTGCAGATTTCAATGTTGAGCTATCAACAAATTCCAGCATGTGTACCATTCAACGAAACATCATTGATATGTCATTTTGTAGCTGAAGGCCCACTTGTGTATCCTTGATGACTGCATGACACAAAGCTTTATGCCTCATCTGGACCCGTCAACACGGACATAGGACTGTTGATGACTGATCATGTGAGTCTTGTTTCAACTTGTATCGAGCAGATGGATGTGTAGAGGTATGGAAACCACCTCACGAATCCATTCCCTGCATGTTACCAGGGGACTGTTCAAATTGGTGGAGACTCTGTTATGGTGTTGGGTGTGTACAGCTGGTGTGATATGACTCCCCGATATGTCTAGATATGACTCTGACAAGTGACAAATGCACAAGCATCTTGCCTGATCATCTGCATCCATTCATGTCCATTGTGCATTCCAAAAGACTTAGTTAATTCCAGCAGGACATGCGACAGCCCACATGTCCAGAATTGCTACAGAGCAGCTCCAGGAACACTATTCTGAGTATAAACACCTCCACTGGCCACCAAACTCCCCAGACAGGAACATTATTGAACATATCTGGGACACCTCGCAACATGCTGTTCAGAAGAGATCTCCACCATCTCGTACTCTTACGGATTTATGGACAGCCCTGCAGAATTCACGGAGTCAGTTCCCTCCAGCACTACATCAGACATTAGTCGAGTCCATGACACATCGTGTTACAGCACTTTTGCGTGCTTGCGGGGGCCCTACACAATATTAGGCAGGTGTACCAGTTTTTTTGGCTCTTCAGTGTACATGCTTCAGTGTTTTTGGAAATTTCTCCCCTTTTAAAAAGAGGTGTAGCACATTGCCAACACCCAAATCTATCAAAATGCCACTAATGGTTGCCTATGTGACTGTCGCCAGCACCAAAGTAGGTATCCCTTCCCCACAGCCCCTCTCATGACTACTGTGAAAGTTCCAAAACAAGATGTTTGCTCACACACATGGCCAAGGACTGCAACTCGCTGCACATTGCACAAAGATTTCCGCAAAACATCTGTTGCAACAACTCAACTACGCCAAAGCTGGCATGGCCATCAGAAGCTGTCAGTTAGTTTGTTATCCTGATGCACATTAGTGAGAGCAACGTTATGAAAGCTACTCAAACATGTTTAGTACTTTCAAGGCTTAAGAGGGAGAATTAAAACAGTTTCCTTCTATGAACCCAGAAATTGCATGTCTCCAAAATTGCACTACTGGCCATTAAAATTGCTACACCATGAATATGACGTGCTACAGATGTGAAATTTAACTGACAGGAAGAAGATGCTGTGATATGCAAATGATCAGCTTTTCAGAGCATAAACACAAGGTTGGTGCGGGTGGCGACACCTACAACGTGCTGACATGAGGAAAGTTTCCAACCAATTTCTCATACACAAACAGAATTGACTGCCATTGCCCGGTGAAACATTGTTTTGATGCCTCATGTAAGGAGGAGAAATGCGTACCATCACATTTCCGACTTTGATCAAGGTTGGATTGTAGCCTATCATGATTGTGGTTTATCGTATCGCAACATTGCTGCTCGCGTTGGTTGAGATCCAATAACTGTTAGCAGAATATGGATTCAGTGGGTTTAGGAGGGTTATATGGAACACCGCACAGGATCCCAACGGCCTCGTATCACTAGCAGTCGAGATGACAGGCATCTTATCCACATGGCTGTAACGGATCGTGCAGCCACGTCTCGATCCCTGAGTCAACAGATGAGGACGTTTTCAAGACAACAACCATGTGCACGAACAGTTCAACGATGTTTGCAGCAGCATGGACTGTCAGCTCGGAGGCCGTTGCTGCGGTTACCCTTGACGCGCATCACAGACAGGAGTGCCTGCTATGATGTACTCAACGACGAACCTGGGTGCTCGAATGGTAAAACATCATTTTTTCTTTTGGATGAATCCAGGTTCTGTTTACAGCATAATGATGGTCGCATCCATGTTTGGTGACATTGCGGTGAACGATCATTGGAAGCATAAATTTGTCACCGGCATACTGGCGTATCACCCGGCGTGATGGTATGGGGTGCCATTGGTTACACGTCTCGGTCACCTCTTGTTTGTATTGACAGCACTTTGAACAGCGGACGTTACATTTCAGATGTGTTATGACCTGTGGCTCTACCCTTCATTCAATCCCTGCAAAACCCTACATTTTAGCAGGATAATGCACAACCGCATGTTGCAGGTCCTGTACAGGCCTTTCTGGATACAGAAAATGTTCAACTGCTGCCCTGACCAGCACATTCTCCAGATCTCTCACCAATTGAAAATGTCTGGTCAATGGTGGCCAAGCAACCGGCTCATCAAAATACGCCAGTAACTACTCTTGATGAACTGTGGTATTGTGTTGAAGCTGCATGGGCAGCTGTACCTGTACACACCATCCAAGCTCTGTTTGACTCAATGCCCAGGTGTACCAAGGCTGTTATTGCGGCCAGAGGTGGTTGTTCTGGGTGTTGATTTCTCAGAATCTATGCACCCAAATTGCATGAAAATGTAATCACATGTCACTTCTAGTATAATATATTTGTCCAATGAATACCCGTTTATAATCTGCACTACTTCTTGGTGTAGCAATTTTAATGGCCAGTAGTGTAAGTTACAAAGTTCAAGAAAGATACCCTTGGCATTCTGGATGTTTACTGCAGCATATTGTTTGAGCTGGTGCAATAATACATAGCAAAGGCAAAGCCAAACACGGCTACCACATGGCAAATGGACAGTTACAAATTTCATTAAAGGCTGGACTCAAGTCCCCTTTGCCGCTCCCAGCAACTGTTTGGTGCTGATGGAAAGCCAGTTCATCAGTTGCAATTCCAGCGAGGCATTTTGAGCAAAATGTTTTGCCAGGGTGATAAATAACTGCTACACCAATCTAAGGATTTTGATTTCACATTCCAGCATTAAAGTGGAACATTATGTCTCTCCCAGGTATAGAAAATACCGGCTTTGACCATATTAAACACATCTCTTTGGTGATACAAATGGCAGAGCTTAGACTGAAATTCCCACATTCACTCACTGGTATCTTCCTCATTTACTTTGTGCGCTTTCCACAGTCACTGACAGCAATGATTTTATGCCTCTTCTGAGAATGTCACAGCTAGCCCTCAGAACACAAAAACCTAGAAATTTCCTTCTTCTAGGCAATTCCCATGAGCCTTTCCTTGAAGCAAAGGACTATACAACAGAATTTGCTTTGAGCTCATGTGTTGGAACCATTCAAACAGCCAATCCTCCACTACTTCATGTTCGGCTGGCCTCATGCGCTCACTAATGCTGCTAAATGAACAGCTTGCCATATTTGCCTCTATCTGCTGACTTATTATTGATGAGAGAGTAGGCTTCTGGATTAGAAAGTGTTTTGCACCCTGTGTTTTAGTCTTCTCTCCGCCATCAATCATATGCAGAATTTGCTGCTTTTGTTTTAACATCAGGGAATTATGAGCTCCAGAACAAAATTTTCACTCTGCAATGGAGTGTCACTGATATGAAACTCAGTGGCAGATTAAAACTGTGTGCCAGACCAACACTCAAACTCAGGACCTTTGCCCTTCATGGGCAAGTGCTCTACTGGCTGACCTACCCAAGCATGACTCACAACTTGTCCTCACAGCTTCACTTCTGCCAGTGCCTCATCCCTTAACTTCCAAACTTCACAGAAGCTATCTTGAGAAACTTGCACAATTAGCACTCCTCGAAGAAAGGATATAGCAGAGACATGGATTAGCCACAGACTGGAGGATGTCTCCAGAATGAAATTTTCAATCTGCAGCAGAATGTGTGCTGATATGAAACTTCCTGGTAGATTAAAATGATGTGCCACATGGAGACTCAAACTCGGGACCAATTCCCCGCAAAAAGCAAAGGTTCCGAGGAGTCTGAGCCTAGATCAGACACACAGTTTCAATCTGTCAGATAGTTTGACTATGAGCTCGGTTCTGTTCCAGCTGCTTTTTGCAAGTGATGGAGCGAAAGGAAAAACACATTCATTGTTTGCAAACAAACACACAGAGCTCTCTGGATTGTTGAGTGTCGTTCACTGTGAACAATCTGTTGACCGATGCTTCTCTTTCCCCGCCCTTGTGTCTTATGCTGTGGACATGATACATGAGCAGTTATCAAGTGGTCTGACCACTGCTATGAAATTTCAGTAAGTACATTATCAAGAATAATTACATGAAATGCATAATAGAAAATACCATAATTCACAGCACTACATATGTACATACTTATTTGGTCTAGACAAAGAATAAGACATGGAATATGTACAGTGGAGACCAAATTTTAGCTTTTAGTATGAATTATTTGAAATTCATTTAAAGTGGTAGATTTTTTTATGTAATTTGGCAGGGACCAAACAGCTAGTTCTGGTTAACAACATTTTTGGATTAGCTATCTGATTTCGAAATAACTAGAACCTATTGTACTGTGGAATAGATATTTCAGAAACATGACTGTTGAAGTTGGTAATTTGATTCACCCACTCATGGATGCTGTCAATGTTCAGACAAAAAAAGCTGGCTGTAGCATTTAGTTTGTCTTGCTCAGTAACCAGGTTGGTGGCTTTCAGTCACTGCTCTATCTGGCAGACATTCATATTGGGATGTAGTCATGGCAGTTCAAATCTTTGAATACTTACCCCTGAGCAGTGGGTGCAAAGATAAAAGAGCAAATGAAAAGAAAAATGATGGAGAACTTCATTTACAGGTCATCTAGGCCGTTATACCTAAAAGTTTTAGTTACAGTCTACTTTAAGATCATTGGGGTGGCCACAGTGTCATTTAGGACTAGTCTCATTTCCTTCCACTATGCCGAGGGTTGTGAGCTGCCACTTCAGAGCAGGTGATAAATCCTCTTAGTGTAACAAACTAAATGTATTCTATACTCTAGGCACAAGCATAACATATCAAAGCCCTCCCACCCCCAGAGTAACTTTCAGTAGTCAGGACTGCCACAAGTTTCCCCAAGTGAAACTCCCTGATATTTCCCTGCTTTCCAGACAAGTTTTAGCATTTTTCCCTGATAAATTTTGAGATCTCAAAAGTAGTACTAACATCACATCTTTTGTAATGAACTGTTTTTAGATGGAGAAGCAAGCCAAATGGTATACGTGTTTCAATTAAAGCAAAATTATTATTATTGTATTTCAATAAAACAAAGCACAATTGGTGACAAAAACACACATTTCCTTGGAGTTGCAAGAAAGACTTAAAATACATTCACTTATTTCAGAAATAACCTCAGAAAAAAAGGCCTCTTGAAAGTAGTGTATGAGGCAGGGAAGAGTTGTGTAAACCAATACTATAGGTGATCACCAATAAAATGATGGTTCTATGTTCATTATTGTCAGTGATTAGCCACTGTGTTATGTCTATTACTTTACCGGTATTGTGTGATATTTCTTTCGAGAAATATATGAGTACAAACTACCAGCGACTGCCACAATTTTCTTCTTCTTTTTGTCCATACTTTCTGATATATAAACTATTTTCGAAGTGCCAAAATGTACTAGAATAAATAAAATGTCTATAAAATGCCACACTGTACAATGGACTTGTGGTGAAACAGTCGCAATTCCTGAAATCCATCACCCGTGGGATCTGGCCTGCCGAGGAGCACAGCAGTCCTGGGTCCATTGATAAATTATGAAAATCCATCACATTATCCACACACAAACAGACCCAGCCTGCAGTCAGATTGGTGAGACTAGATCCAATGGGCAGGGCTTGCACATTTGTGGGAAATAATGTGCTGCAGATCGGTAGGCCCAATCCATTAGAGATAACCGCAGAAATGGCCTGCAGTTTTGGCCTGTCACGGTAGACCACTCATGTGGCCAGTTACTCATGTGTCACAGACATCATGCTGATGAAAGGAGACTGCGGTGATCAATACATAGACCAGATAACTTGGTGCAAATACTCTGAGAAGCAACGCTAATTAGAATAGGCAGCAACTCATTGTAAAGATGATCACTGAGCTGCAGACAGGCACATAGGAAAGACAATCACACTCTCACAACTAAATTTTTGGCCATACACTTTGTCAGAAAATGAAAGCACAAGTCTTTGTCAGAAAGAGAGAGCACACACACGTTCACAGTAACTCACACAACCACTGTCTCTAGACGCTGCATCAACAATCTCTGACAATCAGATCCAAACAAAACCATTCCCCACACCTCGCTGCCTCTCGTCGGTAGCTGCTAGGCTACTGGCAAGAAATGGTGGCAGCACTGACTGTAAACTGAGGGGAATGGTAGGAAGGGGAGAAGCAGTAAGAAAGGGATTAGGGAAGCAGTGCACATACTCAGCTGTGCCAAGCCTGCAATAGTGCATGACATCTCAGTAAACAACCATTTCATCTACTCAGAAAGGAGATTTTTGCAGTGTTTTTCTAAAATTTCCCTGACATGTCTGAAATTCCCTGATTTTTCTTATTTCCAGAATTTGTGGCAACCCTGGTAGTCATCCATGAGAAACAAGTTCTTTTGGAATTTATACAAAGAGTTGTCATTTAAAAATGAGTGTAGTAAATATTCTATACCAAGCTAATAATAAATCTCATACTTAAGTTTCCTCTGAAGCATATAATTGTTTAAATTTGGCTTATTTAAAAAACAAAAAAATACTTCAGTTTGATTTCAAGATCCTTGAATCATAAAGTTTTAAATCAACAACATAATGTGTGAAGATCAAAACACAGAAAGTCTCTTTGCAATCAACTAGTGACATACTTCCGCACCTACAATGCCAAGTTCCATGCAGCTCTCAGAGCACTGGAGCAGTGAAGTTGTGACCAAAGGAAAAAGTTTCTCATTATATCCAATTTACTTCAGCAAATGTTCAGAACACACAAGATTTCATTCTCCCACTACAGTATCAAGTGAATAAGGTTGCTTTCCGCTGGGTTTAAGCCAACACAGAAATAAAAGGATACAATCAAGTTGGTGCAGCACCTGAGAGAGAGCCTACAAGAGTGATACAGCTGTACATCAAACAATTGCCTTGTGGGCTGCTGTATAATTATTGAACCTGAAGGTTACACACTAGTGGAAGAAAAAGTAGCTTAGGTGAAAGACAAGAAGCTGTGGACGGCAAAATTAATTATCTTGGCAGGGCATTTCTCATTCCAGTCGCAGACACACAATGCAGTCACATTTCTACATATGGCTTTCTACTTTGCTCGTAGCATCCACCTGTTTGCACAGTCTGTTTCGTGTGCAGTTTGCTGTGGCACATTTTAAGGAGTGTATATTCTTTACATTCTGATAAGAGAGTGGCAATAATTATACTTCAACCAATGATAAGGCCAATGCATGAGAGGTTTTGCAGTTTCATACATTAAACAAAATAAAAAAAAAAAACCGGCCTAAGCTTTTTGGTTGGGTATTAAATGAAACTTAAATTGTCGCATGATGAGGAGGTGTTACAAACTCAGTGCTACATAACATTAAATGATTGTATATTATCAAATTTCACAGTCAGCTGAACTGTGTCTTCAAAAGTTACTAGGTGAAGAACAATTGGGGGGACAGGTTCCCCAAACAGTTTTTGACTGATCTTAAGTCACTGCCTGGCACATAGTTGTTACCAGAATATTCTATTTGCACATTGTGGCTTAAACACCTACCGAGTACCATACAGACAGTTTTTGCAGCACACACCTTTAAGCATGCTGGAAGATAATGCTGATGCCATTGCAAACACCCTGTAAAACAGTGTTTCCAGTGCAGCAGCAAATGACAACATAGCAAGCAGACCCATAATGCCCATGATTAATATGCATCAGCCCACCGGGCCAAGAACACACATGCCTACAGAAGCACACACAGCAACACAGGATCAACAGACAACCAGCATGCACGAGTTGAATGTACTGTTAGCAGCACCAAATAAAAACAGTTGCAAGAAGCAACACCAAGAGCACCCTGCAGATGGTGTGGCAAATCTTCACCACAGAATCGCAATGACAAGGAACCAGAAGAATTTAATAATTGGTTTGCTATGATCAGCAACAAAAAATTTAGCACCTTTTCGGCATTCATATGCCACAGATGGCCATTAATGTATGCCTTTGACAATTACAAGCACCAAAGCAGTTGTCTTTGCCCTTCATTCTAACCCCCTTCCGGGGGGGGGGGGGGCGTGACTATCATGACAGTTTTAAAGGAGACATTCGTTCATACATACGGCCGCACAGTGCAACTGGTTGGACCATGCATGAATATGTCCATGAAACATCCTTCACAACAACCACTCACCTATACCCAAGCTGTCTTGGCAGAAGAGACAGCTACCCCATCAGCCACAAAACTGCACATGGCAAACAATTCACAGTTAATCAGTGTCACACAGGTGGCACAGCGGTGCTTACACCATTTTTTTGTGGCTGACAACATATCAAGTTCTTCTAAGCAAATTCCTGGTGGACACAGGGTCAGACCTCACTTTATTGCCTTAACACAGGCATAGGCAGAGAATACATTGACAGCACACATAATGACAGCACCTAACAACTTATTTATTCACATATATGGAAGGAATTACATGGAACTGGACCTCAGTATGCACAAGATATTTTCGTGACACTACACACATTCACTGACATCATGGAGCTAATTCTAGGTACTGACTTTCTCTGTAAGTTCCACCTCTCAATTGATCTCAACAACATGTGGCTTGTGCCACTAGTGGAGGTGGTCCCACTGCATGGAGGCCTTTCTTTTCACATAATTCAAAAAGACTTCCCAGAACAAACATTGTCATCAACAGCAATGAGAACATGCAAACACAAAGTACCTTCTGGCTACAGTAGTCTGTGCAGTTGTGGTGCCCACTGTGTCCCAATGGCATAGTGGTCATTGTATCCACCTAGTAAGCAGGAGACCTGGGTTCGAATCCCAGTCTGGTACCAATTTTCAACTTGTACCCCATTGATATAAATGAATGCCAAATGGCAGCTAATGTCTTTAATTCCTTTGTGTCTTGGCCATTAGACATCATAGAAACATCAACAGCTTATTTTAAACATGTTTGTCTGTGGAGCTGGTAGGGCCGCTACCAATCTTGAGCCAACACAGTCACTTGCTGCAACAGTGATGGGCAGATGCAATTACCATCACAGACAACTTGGGCAAGGCAGTAGCCAGAGTCCTTATCATTAGCTGGATTTCAAGATTTGCAGTTTTTCAAACAATAACAACTGAACACATGAGGCAATTACAGTCTCAGTCATTCCACAAACTTCAACACCAATGTAGCTGAAACCACCTCAGAACCACCAGCCACTATCCCATGAATATCAGGATGGTAGAAAGGTACCACAAATCCATCAAAATAGCTCTAATGTGTAATGACAGCCAGTAAACCAATTCACTACCATTAATGCTGTTAGGGCTATGGACAGCAATACAAGAGCACTTGCATTGCTCCACAGCATGCCTAATGATTCGAGAACAATTACGACTCCCCACCATGTTTGTCTCCACTAAGCCACAGCACCTTCCAACCCTTAATGCCATGACAGAGTCCAATCAACTGCTACAGAATAGGATGGCACAGAATTAAGGGGACACAAAGTCATTGTACTCAAAGAGTTGCAGTTGATATCACAAATCTGGCTAGAGGTGATTGTGTACGACCTCCCTTGCAGCCAATATACACAAGGCCCTACAAGGTTCTCCAGAGGGGTGGACACACCAATGTAGCTGAAACCACCTCAGAACCACCGGCCACTATCCCATGAATATCAGGATGGTAGAAAGTTACCACAAATCCATCAAAATAGAGTGAAACAACAGTTGTCACACAGGCTGGCAGAACTTCCATTCCCGGTGCCCCCAGTTTCAAAAATGGAGGAGCCGGTGTAGCAGCCTTAGCAGTTGACACATAAACCATGAACATGACACAGTAATCAGTGCAATATCATGTATATGAGCTGTAAAGATTGGTTATCTTATATACACTGTACAAAGAGTATCTAGGAATAGTTAAATAAATGTCTGGTTTTGATTGATTCTCTAATCATATCTGTGTGGAAATTATGGTGTACCTATTACCATAACCAAATACGATCAGCAAATCAGAGATTTCTACTCTACTATTTTAGACTTTCCCTGATGGTAACTCTTCTTATACTACATATATCTGATAGCTGACACAGGATATGCTTTTATCCTTGGTGTACCTGTGTGTACTATTTGTCCAATATTTGTTGGTTGCATGACTTCCTAGTTACAAATTGGTAGAACTCTGAAGGCTAAGAGGCCATTAGTATGTTCTGACCAGCCACTGTCAATAACATTGTTTCTTCAGCTGTCGCATCTTACATGATGTTATATGTCAAATGTCAAGAAGGTGGACGAGGCAAAGTTTGCAAAATAATATAAGTGCTGGTGTCACTGTAGGTCTCTACTATCCCGCAAACTTATAGATGTCACACTTCAAACTGCATGTATATATGATAAGGAGTTATTACGTGACACATGTATGTAAAACGCTGACACACATCTGATGATTCACATACATCGTATAAATCACTGGTTAGTATTTCGTGACCGTAAAAACCATGTTTTGCTATTTTAAAAGTTGATGCCATTAAAACTAATTAACACATTTTCGGAAACAATGTGAGATTAATACATAATAGCAAATTCAAATAATACCTGCAAAACTTTGTTATTTAACTCCTCTTTTTAATGATTTCATATGTAACAAAAATATAAACAACCCCACATGTGTTTTCAACTTTTTGATGTAAACTACTCAAAGATCTGAAATGAGTAGAGACTCCAAAACGTAATAGCACATCAAGAAAGACAGGCTTTGTACCCTGGTCTACCGAAGGGACCGATAGATGTCTCTTCGTCAGAGTGTCATTAAAATTACAGGGCTTGGACGAAGAATGTGGAAAAACAGCGAAAAATGCAAGCCTGAACGTTAATCAAGATGCTAACCAGACCTTCTGATTGAACTGTTGCATCTGACCACCAACGTATTTCAAGCAGTGTTCTGCTCAAGTGTAAGTGAATTTATAGCGGAGCTAAGTGAGTTCTAAAGTGGGAAAATTTTTGGTGAACGTGTGATGGGTGTTTCCATAACCAAGAAAGCCGAAGTCTTTGGTACTTCAAGAGCCCTCACATCGATGATTTATACCGCATACAGGAAAAGTGGAAGTTCATTATCCTCTAAGTCACAGTACGGACGAAAATGGATGTTGAGAGGTCGTGACATACAAATATAAAAGAGGACTCTGACGAAAAATGAGAGAGAGACAGCTTCAAAAGTCAATGCAGAAGTGAACCTCGCGCTCACAAACTCTTTCGGCATCAAAGCAACATGAAGGGACTTCCATGTTCTGGGAATTGCAGGACGCAACAGGAAAACGTGGTGCCGAAGTCTTTAAACCTGAACTAAGGACCAGTGTCATTTCTTTTTCCATACTGTTTTAAACTGCTGCCGGAGCTCATGTCCCAAGAATGAAACACCATGGTTTCTCTACAAGGTCGCATTACTGCCATGGATCTAGAGATCATTTTGGCTGATCAGGTCCATCCCATGGCACAATTTTTGTTCCCCAGTGTTGTAAAACAACAATGCCCATGTTCATATAGCTCTCTTCGTCCTGGGCTGATTTTTTAAGTACAAGAATTAGCTCTCACATCTGCAGCGGCGAAAACAGTCACGAGATCTCAATGTTATTGAGTCTTTGTGATCTGGTTTGGAGAGAAGATGATCGCTATCCACCTCCATCATCATTATCTGAACTTGCCACTATGAATGAAGAATGGTATGAACTCCCCTTTGACCAAACAGGACCTGTATTTATCCATCCAGAGACGATTGGAAGGTGTTTTGAATATAAGTGGGTTGCGTACGACATATTACACATGGTAATGTGTTCAGACATTCCCAAAAAAAAGATGCCACATACATAATTAAAGCGAAGCTGGCAAATGATCTCTTCAGTGCAGATGCACACCATGCTCGCATCGTCGAAACGATGTGAGTAATAAGAATAATGGGCAGGGGCATTACATCAGCATTGTGACGGTAAGTTGAGAATCTGGATATAACGAGAAGCTTGCAGTTGCGGTGAGCACTGTGTACAGATGGATTAGTGGTCAAAGCATCTCTCTACTGACCAGGAGACTAGAGTTTGAATTCCAGTCTGGCACAAATTTTCAGTTTCCCCCATATATGAAACACTTCAGACCTGCATATATCATGGTGGAACTTAATTTAAGAATCCGCAGTTATATTTTAGGCGTCATGTATAAGTTACATAGTAATTGGACTTTTCCAGTATCTGACAGACTGTTTTAGCTGACATGTGTTTTATAGAACAATAATACAAAACTTGATACATGGGAATAGCATTTTAGCACTTAATCTGAGACTCAGCAGGCATATTTTGGGCACCAAGTATGAGTTACACAATAACTGGACTCCTGCAGTAGGAACAAGATATTTTCCATAACATATATTTTAGAGAATCATATTACAGACATTTCAGAAATGGTACTAATACTGAGACAGAAATTTTGTGTGTGTGTGTGTGTGTGTGTGTGTGTGTGTGTGTGTGTGTGTGTGAATGTGCAAACCTACATATTTGTGACAGACACTTTGTTGTTGTTGTGGTCTTCAGTCCTGAGACTGGTTTGATGCAGCTCTCCATGCTACTCTATCGTGTGCAAGCTGCTTCATCTCCCAGTACGTACTGCAGCCTACGTCCTTCTGAATCAACTTAGTGTATTCATCTCTTGGTCTCCCTCTAAGATTTTTACCCTCCACACTGCCCTCCAATACTAAGTTGGTGATCCCTCAATGTCTCAGAACTTGTCCTACCAACTGATCACTTCTTCTGGTCAAGTTGTGCCACAAACTTCTACGTCTAATCTTCAGCATTCTTCTGAAGCACCACAACTCCGCCACACACCCTTGGGTGGCTTGCGGAGTACAAATATAGATGTGGATTTCGAAAGTTTCTATTCTCTTCTTGTCCAAACTATTTATCGTCCATGTTTCACTTCCATACATGGCTACACTCCATACAAATACTTTCAGAAACTACTTCCTGACACTTAAATCTAAACTCGTTGTTAACAAATTTCTCTTCTTCAGAAACGCTTTCCTTGCCGTAGTCAGTCTACATTTTATATCCTCTCTACTTCGACCATGATCAATTATTTTTCTCCCCAAATTGCAACACTCCTTTACTACTTTAAGTGTCTCATTTCCTAATCTAATTTCCTCAGCATCACCCTAGTTAACTCGACTATATTCCATAATCCTCGTTTTGCTTTTGTTAAAGTTCATCTTATATCCTCCTTCCAGGACACTGCCCATTCTGTTCAACTGCTCTTCCAAGTCCTTTGCTGTCTCTGACAGAATTACAATGTCATCGGCGAACCTCAAAGTTTTTATTTCTTCCCCATGGGTTTTAATACCTACTACGAATTTTTCTTTTGTTTCCTTTACTGCTTGCTCAATATACAGATTGAATAACATTGGAGAAAAGATACAATCCTGTCTCACTTCCTTACCAACCACTGCTTCCCTTTCATGTCCCTCGACTCTTATAACTGCCATCTGGTTTCTGCACAAATTGTAAATAGCCTTTCGCTCCCTGTATTTTACCCCTGCCACCTTCAGAATTTGCAGTGGAAATACTTTAAGTTACATTGATATTGTCAATTTTTTACATATTTTTTGTTAAATAATACAGATATTTCGTACGCTTTCCAACAGGGCAGCAATTTATTCTATCTTATATTTTTTAGTTACCTACTATGGATTCCATCATCTTGGACATTTATTTCTCACACTTCTGTATTCCATTATGGTGTTCATAGTTTTCATATACTGGTACTCTATGTATAAAAAGCAATTCACACTGAACATCCCATCATGCCGTCATCACATCACGGTGAATTCATACTATCTGTCAAGTCATGTCAGTTCACTGAGTTCAGTACAGAATGGTAAAGGTGAGGTTATAATGCAAAAAATTGGGGTGGAGTGTTGGAATTGAGGATCTAACACTGACAGAAATTTTTATTGACCAAAGGAAACTTCACAACATGTTTTCTTGATAGGTTTTATGTAATTAAGTGCTGAGAAATGAGACAACAATTAAAACATCAACATTTATTTGCCAGCGAAAGTATGTAATAGAAACACATCTGAAATATTTATAATTGAGTAAATATAGTCTTTATCCAATATGTTTTCTTTTCTCACAGAACTTATAACGTCATAAAGAACTGTATTTTTCTCCTTCATTAGACTTGGAATTATCAGTTAAAAATTTATTTAATGGAAATTGCATCAAATTACATTCTTATTCATGTACAATGTGGGAATCAGCTCTGATATATTGTTTCACTTTCAAATACCTAACTTCGCTTGTTAAAGAACACTCAATGGAAAAAATACCCAAGTCCTCATGAAACATTTGCAATGTGTCACGACAACAATGCAAAATAATAAAGTAAAGACTGAAATAAACAAAAGAATGGACTCCTCTTTTATAATACTATTCAGTGCGGTGACAACAGGTTAATTTCAGACGTTAACAGACTATGACACCATCAAAATTTTCTACCTAAGATCTTTAAAGTGACATGGCGCCACGTGATGTGATATAACGGACCATTGACGGCCTGTGTGAATTGCACCATTTGAAATTAATTGTATAAAGTTTTGAAGTGACGTGACTCGATATAATGCATTGGCCAGTATGAACTGGCATTAAACATGAGAAAAGTGTGATGAAGTCACTACAGCCTTATTACAGCCCATTATTTAAGTAACTACATATATATCCGACTCAGGACATCTCCATAGTGGAATCGATTTTTGACTGAATAACTAACCAACAGACAAATTATCTAAGAAATCAAAATGGAATAAAATGAGCGGGTTTCAGCACAATTACATTGTAAGTATATCAGATACAGTTATCACCATTCTTTGAAGAATTACAAGAGCAGAAGCGAGATGTCGGAAATGGTGGCAAGAAGTGGGGATCCTACGTAAAAAGCGCCAATAACTGGTGGACTGATAATGCATTTGGCATATGGAATTATGAGAAGACTGAATGAACCATTTCATGAAACTAACTGAGGACGAGTGGCTGCTGGTTGAAAGACTTTGTTCACAATAAAGCCCATAGCAGCAAACAGAAACATGTTCGTCTTCATCTATAGAGATCAAAGTTCACTGCTACTGCCCTATCAAAACTAATCTGACGAAACAGAGGATCAACAGGTTAATTACATAGCAGGAAGGATTTTAACAGTCACATCAACAACAGAGCCAGAATTGGCATCCGTCACGGAATTCAAAGCCATATTGCAGTGACTTCGACGTTGCAAAACATTGGGGTACTCATAAGGTGACGAACCAACAGTAGAAACATCTACCAAGAAAACAGTTGCTCCTATTGATGAAAATTTACAACAGTTGCTTACAGACTGTATACATTCCGAAAAAGAACTTCTCACTTAAAGTTGTACCCATTCCAAATTCAAATAAAGACCTGACACACACCAGATATTATAGACCCATCAGTTTACTTGAATGAAGTGGATCAAAGAACCATTGATAACACATGTAATGGTTCGACCACAACAGGTTAAGTTCCAGAAAATGCTCTCAGCTGAGCTACCACTGCTCCAGAAAACTCAATTTGTTTAAATCGACAGCAGCAGTTTTCTTTGGCTGAAATAAATTCTGGTTTAAGGTGTGTAGAGGAAACATTACTATCAAACTCTGACAGCTAACTATAATCCCAAATTGTTGCATAAAACTGATTCCATCATCCATACAAAAGTTACATTATGACATAAATAGAGAGGCAGAGTTCCAAACTTAAGATAATGTCTACCAGAATATCACAAAGGGTCAGTTTTATTCCATGTACCTTCATCATTTTTGGAAATTACGTTCCACACAACATTATCAGAGAAGGATCATGCAAGCTACACAACAAATTATATGGTGTAAGTGTATCATAAAACATATCAGAGATTCTAATAATTTCCGGGTATGCAGCTGGATCCCGTCGACATTGTGCCACGATATTTCGGCCCAGAGACGTCCGGCCATCATCAGGTGAGTAGTTGTGTACTCACCTGATGATGGCCGGACGTCTCTGGGCCGAAATATCGTGGCAGAATGTCGACAGGATCCGGCTGCATACCCGGAAATTATTAGAAGAACAAATACGCCGGGAAAATTTCAGAAGTCACATATCAGAGATATAGGTCCAACATTCCCTGAGACAAGAAATCACTTTAACAAACCAAATTGCATCTGGAACTGGTACCAATCACCTTTCTTACTCGTTCGGTTTCTTCTCTAATGTTTTCTACAGTTTATTTCATGAAAATGATTCGGCTCGATGTTTATCCAATTCCACATGTATGTTGACCACTATCATTTGTTATTTCATGCCTCTTTAGTAATGATATATGCACATTCTTTAACATATTTCCAAGTTTCAGTTTTAACTATGACTCACATATATCTTTTTTATTTGGATTTTAATTGCAGATATCACACAGAGATTTTATTTCTTTAGTCATTTTTTCTAAAGAGAGAGTAGTAGTTGTAATATAAAATCAATCCTACATCTCTGTTTATCCTGATTGTTTCATAATGTTTCATTGAATCCTGTTGTAATCCAAGTCTTTTTCTTTAGTACAATACTTAAATGTCTTATTTGGAAAATAACTATTATAGATGGACAGAAATGCAACTATAAAAATATTAAATCTGAAACTGATAATTGACACATTACACAGATCCCTCCAGTCAGCTGCCTATAAGGCTGCCTTATCTCTTTATTAGTTGCATTTTTTTCCATTGCACAAAAAGCTTATCATGACTACAATTGGAGTCATGAGCTATGACAAGCGATTGTTCTGTGGGCCTCAGTCACACATCTCCAACAGCCGATGAATGTTCAGTTGTGTTCTGAGAGATTGCTGTCAATGTTGTAGCCACTATAAGCATCAAACGTGAGTATAGCGAGTTATTTAGTGAAATTTTAATCTACTTTTTGCGAGTTGTAATCACTGGTAGTGGCAGTAAACGACAAAATCTAGATAAGCAACTGAGAAACTTAATTTGCAGGATTTGCGCTTTCTTCAGCTGCAAAGCACTTGCATATGTGTACCACAACTGACACTTCAATCCAGCAACAATGCAAACCCTGTCCACACCACGACCTGTATGAACCTACATCTTTCATGAATTAGACTACAATTGTACATAATTCTCAGAATCTCTATTTTTCCAGGATAAAAATGAATATCACTGAATCATCTATTAAAAAAATGTTGTCTATTAGTGTTTTAATTTCCTGTCTAATTCTAGTGGAAAATTTAGAACCACAACTCAGACTAAAAATGGTAAGCAGCTTTTACAGATCGATCTTTTTTTCTCTTAGATAATTAATAATTAAAGTTCCAAACAGGAGGCTTAAAATTTATATAGGAAGCTGTAAAGAGTAATGAACTTACAATACATGAGTAAGGCAAATTCACCTGCGTCACTGCACTACAACATAAATAAGAAACACCCCGTAGGCTTATACATCGCATGATTTTTTTTTGTTATCCTACGAACAGCGTTTTTAATGGTCTCTACAATGGAAGTATCTCTGCAGCAGTAATTTCTTTACACAAAACCATATCTTCACATGTCTTTATGTGCTCGTGTTATAATACACTATTTCATACTATGCAGCCATAATGTTAGACTTCTTGATATTCCTTAACACTATATAGACAAACAAATTTTAAGCAGTGTTTCACTTTATTTCTAAACTCATGTACTCCAGACACTGAGACAACTTCTGGAACAGAATTTTAATAGCATTCGGTGTCCTTATCTATCAATTACATTGACAGTTCACTGTCAGTGTGGTAGCAATTCTTTTTCCATGTATTATAGACATTTACAGAAATGTTTTAAATTGAGTGCAGTTTATTGTTATGAATATATTAAGTTTGAATCTTCAAATTTTCACCTGCAGCATTGTCTCGAGGCAACGCCAACAATACATCTGACAGCATTCGTTTGTAGAATTAAGATTCTATGGATATGAAAATTTGCATCACAAAAACAACATTAGAAAATGGTACAGTCGTGGGAAGATAAAAATATACTTTATTTGTCTCAGTTTATTGCTGTGATCGTTTGCTCCATCAGAAATACATTTGATTTTTTAGGAAGATTTTACTAGATGTTGCTCCCATTTCATGTATTGGATTACAATGACTCCTAAGAAATTGTAGCCATCTCTTTTCTTAACAAATTCGTCGGCTCTGCCAGGTGTAATTCCTGTGCTGGTATGGAACCTAATGCATATTGTCTTACTGTCAATTATAAAAATGTTATTCTTACTGAAGAGTCTATCTGCATTTTATACATTGTACGATATTTATTTTCTGAGTTCTTACACAATCCAGGTACTGGCCACAAATAATGTTTCAACTGCAACACATAATTATCTAGTTTTAGCTGACAATGATTCTTGGTTTGTGCTTAAAATGAAGAGTAATATGTCCTACATCGAGTCCTGCAACTCACTAAACTTAATATCTTGAGAGTCGGAGAAAATAGTAATAACTGCGTTAGCTGTTTCATGTTTTTCCCTTACACTACACTCTGTATTCAAGAAATGATTTTAATGCATCTGTAAATGTAGCTTTTGAAAATGAATTTAAAAAGGGAATCTCTATTTCATTAGAAAGCACATAAAACAGAACCATTAATACTTACAAGGTATGTAACAGAATTTGAGTGCTGTTTCAAGACTCATTTACGTTTTACCCAAATGTCGTAATAAACAGGTTTGAGATTCTTTAGTTAAAAAAAAACACACATCCACACAGTAGTAGACATTATAAATGATAAAGGATAAAGACATCAAACATAATGAACAGAATACAGGCAGGGGTGGTGTCTACAAGATACGATCACAAACGTCATTTCCAAAGACTGGTCTAGGCTCCCACCTAATACATCAATCAAAATAGGCACACACAAGATCTTCTATGCCGCACAGGCACAGCCCAAACCTGATGTTAGGAGCGAGATTACAATTTACTTCTCTAATACACTAACATTCTTTAACACACGTGAGAAAACTCGTATTATAACCACCCTTATGAAAGTAATTAAAAGAAGAAGTGCTACAAGACAGATTGCAACTTTTAACAAATTCAAACATGAAATTCCGAAGATGACTAAATTAGCCAAATATGCTTAAAATATTACCAGCCCAAACATGATAACATATTAAGCCCACTCAGCAAGTGAATATAATAAAACAGACATGATTGGCAGTACAATGCAAAAGCGAAAACACATTACATCCAAAAGGAAGGGTGAGCATAGCGATGCTAGAACGACAAGAATACGCCAAAGACGCACTAAAAGAACAGTAGGGGCATCTATCGAAATAAATAAATGTGATGCTCCATAACAGGGCAAATAAGGAAGCTGCAGAATAATATTGCAAGAACTGTGCTTAAGACTCCACTGCCCATATCTGAAGAAAACCACCAATGCATGACGATAATTACAGCCACACCCAGACTTAGTAACTCGAGGAGCAACAAGGCTTCGTCCTCCAGATAGGCCAGTACCAACAGCGAGATCTGGAAGACAGATCACACGTCTTCTAGTCATGGCACGACCCCAGTGTGGGAACGTCCTGCTTGGGGTGTTTATGCTGTGTCTCCTTATTCACCCAGCAAGTTTCAAAACAGACACCTTCACAGCGCCTTGAAGCCAAAACAGTCTCACAGACTCTCCTTCACTGCCAAATGGAGGCCAAATAACTCACGACACAAAGCCTCAGTCCATACAGTATCAAGCAGTATTAATGTTACCTTGGGTGTTCGATGAAATCTTTCAACTAATTCTTTGCTTTCGTGGTGGTACTTAATTGGCCTAATATGTTCACATATAGACACCTGAAGAAGCTATTATAACAAACAAGCCTCAAACGGTTTTCATCTATTGTAAGTGATGACATGGGAACTCCATAACAGGCAAACCAGCCTGTGACGAGCGTTATAGAAACAGAGTTGGCCTAAATGTTGTCTGCATAAAATGCTGCTGGCTAGTGTGAGAACCGATCCACCACCGCACAGTAGGCTTCATAAATGATCCTGAAGGAACATGCACATGTCGTCTGACTTTGCTTTTTCCTGCACTGCAAAACAACAGTGAACCCAGTTCCAGCAATCCCTTCTGATCCTGAGTCATATGACATATTTTGCCGGGTATTTAGCGGGAACTCTAATCCCCGTGTGTGCCAGATTATGGAAGGCACAAAAAATACCGTATGTGCCTCTGTGGAATGTATGGATAGTGCCTTTCCTACGATATGTAGCACCATACACTAACTTCCAATTCCTCCACCTTTGTTTGAGTTACCACATCAAGAAAAATCATATATATTTTCTTTCTCTAGTCCTTTTCATATATGATGTAACTTACCAAACGAAAGCGTTGGTATGTTGACAGAGATACTAACAAACACAAACACACACACAAAATTCAAGCTTTCGCAACCCACTGTTGCTTCATCAGGAAAGAGGGAAGGAGAGGTAAAGACGAAAGGATGTGGGTTTTAAAGGAGAGGGTAAGGACTCATTCCAATCCCAGGAGCGGAAAGAGTTACCCTAGGGGAAAAAAGGGACAGGTATACACTCGCACACACACACACACACACACACACACACACACACACACACACACACACATATCCATCCACACATATACAGACACAAGCAGACATATGTCTAGAACAACTCGGCCACTCTGAGTGGCACCTACTTGATCGTCTGCTGGCTTCACTTCTTCATCCCTCAAAGCTACCCATTCTTATTCTACTGTATTTCTTTCCACCATACCTGTCAATTGTTCCCTTATGCTCTCCCTGAAACTCTGTACAACCTCTGTTTTAGTCAGTTTATCCAGGATGCATCTCCTTAAATTCCCACCATTTTGCAGTTTCTTCAGTTTTATAACCCTGTTCATAACCAATATAATGTGGTCATAGTCCACATCTGCCCCTGGAAATGTCTTACAATTTAAAACCTGGTTCCAAAATCTCTCTTGCCATTATATAATCTATCTGAAACCTGTCAGTCTCTCCAGGGTTCTCCCATGTATACAACCTTCTTTTATGACTCTTGAACCAAGTGTTACCTATGATTAAGTTATGCTCTGTGCAAAATTATACCACGCGGCTTCCTCTTTCATTTCTTACCCCCAATCCATATTCACTCACTACTTTTCCAGTCATCTGTGTCTATTAAATTTTCATCTCCCTTCACTATCTGAATAATTTCTTTTATTTCATCATACATTTCTCCAATTTCTTCGCCATCTGCAGAGCTAGTTGTCATATAAACTTGTACTACTGTTGTAGGCATGGGTTGGATGTCTATCCTGCCACAATGATGCATTCACTATGCTGTTTGTAGTAGCTTACCCACATTCCTATTTTTTATTCATTAATAAAACTACTCCTGCATTACCCCTATTTGATTTGGTATTTATAACCCTGTATTCACCTGACCAAAAGTCTTGTTCCTCCTGCCACTGAACCTCGCTAATTCCCACTATATCTAACTTTAACCTATCCATTTCCCTTTTTTATATTTTCTAACCTACCTGCCCGATTAAGGGATCTGACATTCCACACTCCGATCCGTACAACGCCAGTTTTCTTTCTCCTGATAACGACGTCCTCTTGAGTAGTCCACGCCCGGAGATCTGAATGGGGAACTATTTTACCTAGAGAATATTTTACGCGAGAGGACGCTATCATCATTTAACCATACAGTAAACCTGCATGCCCTCAGGAAAAATTACGGATGTAGTTTCCCCTTGCTTTCAGCCGTTAGCAGTACCAGCACAGCAAGGCCGTTTTGGTTAGTGTTACAAGGCCAGATCAGTCAATCGTCCAGACTGTTGCCCCTGCAACTACTGAAAAGGCTCCTGCCCCTCTTCAAGAAACACACGTTTGTCTTTCCTCTCAACAGATACCCCTCCATTGTGGTTGCACCTGTGGTACGACTATCTGTATCGATGAGGCAGCAATGTGTACAACACTGAAATGTTAATCTGTTTCTACAAATTTTTCCAATTGTGATTTTGTGTGGCGAGTGATATTGGTTTTCTAGCAGCTAACACAAGATTTAGTCCATTGTCACACATCACTTTTTATGTTTAACCAAATAACTCTACTAATTAGTAGTTTCACTGTAGTCCTTATGGCTAGATGAGCTAAACCTTGAAAATGGAGAAATATTTGAAGACTATAAAGATGAGAAATGTGAGGTACGATGTTTGCCATTGAAGTGTCACATCACACTGTTTTTGCTGGTAGTAGTTGACGTGACTTGAAATTTAAGGAATTGTTCCCTGTTTGGAGTTGCTGCAATTTGTGATCTTGCAGTTGACTCTTGGCAGTTTCTTCAGAGTCCATTATTGTCGCTTCATCAACTCCAGATAGGGGATTTGCAACCAATTATCGAACAAATGTGAGTGGCTAATGGTCAGTGAAGATTATAAAGTGCTTTCCAACATGTAAATACTTAAATTTTTTTACAGAAAGCTAAACTCCCAACAAGTCTCGGTTGTAGGTACTGTAGACCATCAGTGATTGACTCACTTTCTGTCAAAAGAATGCACTCGGTTTTCAATTTCCTTTCCAGTTGTTGGAGTACAGAACCAATAGTAAAATCTGATGTGTCTGTGCATAGCGCTAGGCGTAAATCTGAGCATTTCTTGGACAATTTCTTTACTTCCACAGTCCACTGAATTTGCCTGTTATCCTTGCGTTTTGCTCTCTTAATATAGCCGTGTAATACAACCTGAGTTTGCACAGCATCTTAAAGACAATGACTCCAGTAGTTGACAATGCCAAGATACTTGTACCCAAAAATTGCTTGCACTTTCTCAGGTAGCAAACAGGATCTCTCTTGTGTTACCCAGTACACCAGGAATTCTATTTCATTTACTCTCAAGATTGGTTTTGGAATGTTGATTCAAAGTCTATAACTAGACAATTGCTCTAGGACTCCTTTTAGGTGTGCTCAGTGTTCAATACTTGATGAGGAGAGTAAATTATAGTGGAGGTCAGAAACACAAAATCCAGTCAAACAAAACCACATCACTGAATCACTGGAACGTTGAATCACTGGAATGTTGAATGGCCAAGTGATGCCATTGTGTGTAACACGAATTTAAATTATTATTCTGCCACTCCCACACACTTTGGGTCTAACTGCCTTGGTTCAAATGGCTCTGAGCACTATGCGACTTAACTTCTGAGGTCATCAGTCACCTACAACTTAGAACTAATTATACCTAACTAACCTAAGGACATCACACATATCCATGCCCTAGGCAGGATTTGAAACTGAAACCATAGCGGTCTTTAGAAATGCACGGCCACTCTGGCCGGCTAACTGTCTTGCTCTAGAAAACATGGGTAGGCCTTCAGTGGCACTGCAGTGTTTGAGATCATGTTTAAACAGTTCTATAAATCTTGAGTTAACACTCATGGTACTTACAACTTTGTCAACTGAAGCTGACAACTTTGCCCTCAAAACTGAGCTTGGTTACGTTATCTGTTAATCTGTTATTATTAATATCTACTAATAATCCGAATTTATTCACAAAATTGGCTCCTATTATAGCTCAATTGATTTTCGCAACGATTTATCACAACTGAAACTGATGTCGCAGTCCCAAATCGATGGTACAAAGTTCGAGCTTGAATGTAGGAACTTCGGTACCATTAACAACTCACAATTGATATGGTGATTCAACATTAACTTTTGAGTTAGTTGGAATTTCAGGAACAATTCCCCAGAGTCAACTAAAAATCGCAGTCCTGTGTTTCTGTTCATTACAAATAGGCAGGTTTTGCGGCAACTGGATTGGTCTGCAGAACTTGCTGCTAATTGATCAGCTGGGTTGTGTGCTTGATTGGACCAACTACATGGAGGCGCGCATTTTTCAGAATTACAGTGCTGTCCACAGCGAAACTGATAATAACAATACTTTCCCAGATAATTGAATTTATTTTGAGACCTTTTGCGGCTGTTATTACTTTGGCAGTTGAAGATCCTCTGGCGATACCTGCCTTTATAATTAGTTGAGAATGCATGTATTTGTCTCTGGGCCTTAAAGTCTTTTAATTATGTCACTGATTGTTACTGGAACATCCTGTTGGTTACAAGCATCATTTTACATGATAAAGAATTCGTTACAGGGATTCATTTCTATTATTTTATGAGCCATTGTAACCACTTTATCTTGTTCCTCTTCACTGGGAAAATATTCCACATAAATTCAGGGAATATTTGTTGCCAAAGTGTCTTAAGGACAATTTTCTACTCTTGTCAAGGCTTGCATCTTGCGTACCAGCTAGCTAGGGTTTTGATCTCCCAAATCCATTCCCATTACTAATCACTTAATACACTTATCTTAGTTGTCTTTGAATAATACATTCAGTAGACTTTTTTACTCAACACATATTTATTACTTGTGTGCTGAAAATACACTCCTGGAAATGGGGAAAAGAACACAATGACACCGGTGTGTCAGACCCACCATACTTGCTCCGGACACTGCGAGAGGGCTGTACAAGCAATGATCACACGCACGGCACAGCGGACACACCAGGAACCGCGGTGTTGGCCGTCGAATGACGCTAGCTGCGCAGCATTTGTGCACCGCCGCCGTCAGTGTCAGCCAGTTTGCCGTGGCATACGGAGGTCCATCGCAGTCTTTAACACTGGTAGCATGCCGCAACAGCGTGGACGTAAACCTATGTGCAGTTGACGGACTTTGAGCGAGAGCGTATAGTGGGCATGCGGGAGGCCGGGTGGACGTACCACCGAATTGCTCAACACGTGGGGCGTGAGGTCTCCACAATACATCGATGTTGTCGCCAGTGGTCGGCGGAAGGTGCACGTGCCCGTCGACCTGGGACCGGACCGCAGCGACGCCTGGATGCACGCCAAGACCGTAGGATCCTACGCAGTGCCGTAGGGGACCGCACCGCCACTTCTCAGCAAATTAGGGACACTGTTGCTCCTGGGGTATCGGCGAGGACCATTCGCAACCGTCTCCATGAAGCTGGGCTACGGTCCCGCACACCGTTAGGCCGTCTTCCGCTCACGCCCCAACATCGTGCAGCCCGCCTCCAGTGGTGTCGCGACAGGCGTGAATGGAGGGACGAATGGAGACGTGTCGTGTTCAGCGATGAGAGTCGCTTCTGCCTTGGTGCCAATGATGGTCGTATGCGTGTTTGGCGCCGTGCAGGTGAGCTCCACAATCAGGACTGCATACGACCGAGGCACACAGGGCCAACACCCGGCATCATGGTGTGGGGAGCGATCTCCTACACTGGCCGTACACCTCTGGTGATCGTCGAGGGGACACTGAATAGTGCACGGTACATCCAAACCGTCATCGAACCCATCGTTCTACCATTCCTAGACCGGCAAGGGAACTTGCTGTTCCAACAGGACAATGCACGTCCGCATGTATCCCGTGCCACCCAACGTGCTCTAGAAGGTGTAAGTCAACTACCCTGGCCAGCAAGAACTCCGGATCTGTCCCCCATTGAGCATGTTTGGGACTGGATGAAGCGTCGTCTCACGCGGTCTGCACGTCCAGCACGAACGCTGGTCCAACTGAGGCGCCAGGTGGAAATGGCATGGCAAGCCGTTCCACAGGACTACACACAGCATCTCTACGATCGTCTCCATGGGAGAATAGCAGCCTGCTTTGCTGCGAAAGGTGGATATACACTGTACTAGTGCCGACATTGTGCCCGCTCTGTTGCCTGTGTCTATGTGCCTGTGGTTCTGTCAGTGTGATCATGTGATGTATCTGACCCCAGGAATGTGTCAATAAAGTTTCCCCTTCCTGGGACAATGAATTCACGGTGTTCTTATTTCAATTTCCAGGAGTGTAATATCTCAGATATTATCGGTGTATTTTGGTTCTAATTGTGACTGTAGATGGTTAAATGTCGTATTTTCTGTGACAATTTTGCAAATGATGAACTATACATATACTTGATAGAACCAAATTTCGGGTTTTTTAATCCAAAATGTGGAAATCTGATACTAACCTTAATTGTTTGCAGTCGCTCCTCAAACATGTTTCCGCTTATTGCCATATTTTCTTCGTATCTTGTTGGCGTCGCCAGTTATAGCTGGTGTAGTATGGCACATTTACGAGCGCTCATAAGAATTTTGCTTAACAATATTTATTTAAAAGTTTCCAATATGCATCACTAATTACACAATGTCACTTGGTTTTCGTTTTTCAATACAGGTGACACAGAAGGTTTAAAAAAATCTGAGATATTTGATGATATTATGAAACTGCATTTGAATAATGCACCTCAATTATTTTTCCTGTTTTTACAACGAACAGCTTTTCCCAAATTTCTGCCAGAATCACTGTTATCTCTCCACATGCAATTCTATTACACTTCCAGTCAGTAGTTCTACCACAGGTGTAGTAGGTGAAATGTTTTTACTAGGATTTCACTTACTTTCGTCACTGCTGATAGCTGATTGAGGGCCTAGAGCCATGCTTTTTTGTTGAACAATGCTGCAACCATTGTTCTCTAAAGCTGCAACCATTGTTCTCTAAAGTTGCAACCATTGATTCCAGTTTATTCACCAAAAGTACCAGTGATAAATCAATATGTGCTGCCAAAACAGTACTAATAGTCTGCAGAAACTGTATAAGCCACAGTGAATGCAAGTAAGTCTCGAACAACAAATCATTACCAGCAAGTGTTTTTAGTTCCGCTACAATCTACTTTGGCAACATTTTGCCCCTCGGGCCTTCCTTATGCAATCTATTTTCCAGTGTTAAAGAATATTTTTTTATTAATCCAGCGTTAGGAGCTTCGTAATTTTGCAAAGCTATCACCTCTTCAGCTTGCATGAATTAAGCTTCATACAAGTGTGCTACAACACAGTGAAATCTAACGATCGAAGACATAAAGCCCTAGAGACAAAAAGTGCTCTCTATATGATGGAACTACGGATACTGTCTTTAACCTAAAAGTAGTAAGTTTTACATTCACAAAATTTCTGCTTTCAGTTGCAGGGATTTGTGAAGAGTTTGCCTACGAAATGAAATGGTTAATGCTCATTTCTCAACAAAGCAATCGATAATTTGTATGAAGTCATTTTTACGTCGCACACCACATCGACGACCACATGATTGGCTCTCAACATGATCGGCTATCAACTATCGCTAGCATTCGATAAGCCTCTCTCATAAGATTCCATGTGCGCATACTGGAGGCTTGCAAAAACACGCCATTCTTGAAATGATTTATTGTAATTATTGCTATAATAAAATGTCACATTACGATTTATCAATTGTTAATCTCTTCACATAAGAGCGCCTTCTTAGGAGTGAGTTATTATCATGAATAATTTTCAAGTTAGGAATGAGACGCAGTTGTTTTATAATTTGCAATATGCCATTTCAATGTAACAGGGCTCTGAAATTTTACACAAACACATCACCATTATCATTAAATGTAGCTTATTAACGCATCAACGATACATGTCTTCAAGGTAGAATACTTCTTGTATTCTATTATATTCTGATAACCAAGACTGGAGTTAAATATTGTATGATTAAGTGCTAGTGTAATGAACGACGTCGTAGTCTGTGGAGTCGAAAGTTGTTGGTTCGCATCCCCTTGCATACAATTTTTTCATGTTAGCTTTGTCAACACGTTCTGTTACATTCTTATGAAAGAGATACAAGTGTGTTCTGCGATATTGGATGTTATTTACGTGCAGTCTGATATGAGAACGAGAGATGACATAAATATTTAGCGATTTCTGTGTATATTATTTACTTGTTGTGACTGAAACGTGCGACAATAAAATTCATATTCTGCCAGTTCACTAATATGTGGCTCTCTACTTCTGAATATGTAACGATTTCAGAGTGTGTAATTAGATAGCAACTTAAGAGGACATCTTAAACTGATGGAAGTGAATCGAGGAGCAGTGATATTCTTATAAATAAATTAAATGAAAATACAACCTGTCACTTTTTTGGATAATTATATTTCATTCCATGAATCGGTTTTCGAACCATTTCAGGTTCATCTTCAGATGGTTTCTGGACGTTACATAATTATTTTTAGCCTAATGCTGGGTGCTGGCTTGCAACCAGTTCATGAAATAAAACATAATTATTCAAAAAAGTGACTGGTTGCAGTTATATGTAACTTATTTACTTTCAATTGACAGTCACAGGTTAGCCGATCACGCGGTCGTCGATATTGCGTGTGACGTAAAAATGACGACAGTTTTTTGGAAACCGTTGTGAGAAGAACATTACCGCACTGGAACCTAGTCACTGCAGTTTTTGTTATTCAGGTCGATATCATATGTTTAAACAAAATCAACCCCGCCAGATTGCCTTTTAAGTTATGCCGAGTTTACACTCCAGTTATGTGTTAGTCTGGGTTGTATAACACGTTTCCCGTGCTATTTCGAGACAGAGCTTAACCCCCTGTTAAATGGTGTTTGTGGTACCGGCACTTGGTAACTTTTCCGTTGTGAATAACTAACTGCGTGACCTACAGATAAGAATTCAGTTACAGTTACCAAGATTCACTGACATAATAAGATATTATTTGCTGATGAAATCTCTCATTGACAATAGAAATTTTTGTCTGTCAAAGGAAGGCTGTCTGAATTATGAGTGGAGCCCATCGAAACCATTAATCAGGACACTCTTTCAAGAACTACAGGCAATGATACGTCAGTATATTATCTTTCTTAAGCGCATTTTTAATGAGAACTGTTCCCTCTGCAAAACAAACAGTGCCTGTCATAACTATTAACAAAAAGGACCTTAGTAACAGTTAAAAACGACTTTTCACCGCAAAGGGGAACATTACTCAAGTGTAGAAGTGTTCAATGTACTCTTAAATAACACAGAAAACCTATAGCGACGTATTCGTGGCACCTCTTTTTTCGTTCACGAGTGAGAGCTTCAAAATTGGCGGAACATATGGAAGCCACAGTATTGTTTGTACTAGCTCTCAACCATTTATTGCTTCATTTAATTTGGATGTCTACTATTCCTGGATCAAATGCACACATATTATAGTTTTGTTTTTCCAGTTAGATCATTTCAGAAGAACAAATTCACTAATGGAAACAAAGTAGTCTTTGTGGTCATGCAAACTTTTCCGATGTGTGCTACGATGAACACTTGCCATTTTTTCAGCCGGATGGGGACGAGAGACTCGTCAAAAGGTAGTGTTAGCCGAACGCTGCCGCCTTGTTGGAAACCCACGAGCTTTTCGTGAAAATAGTGTTAATGACAGTGATCTGCTTCGTAGGGCTTGTGACTCACAGGTATTTGTATGAGTTGACCAGTATAGTTTGTAAGTTGCTGCTATTGCAATCATAGGTTACTAAGTTTCTGAGTTCTATAATTCTACATTTCTCAACAATCAAATGCATATGGGGATGCCCGTGCAAGTTTTGGTTGCATGTGGCATCGTGTACTTGCACATGTCTTCTGCTAACATATTATCTTTGACTATGTAGCCACAAAGTAATGCACGTGTGTTTGTTTACATGTTATTGCATGCGGGAATATATGAATTTTGTTGTGACTTTGACAGAAATTACAGAGCTACCTGAAGTTAGATGAAATATGACATTCCTCTGCAGCATTCACTAGCTATCCTTTCCTAACGTCTAGAAACAAGTGTTGCATGACATGAGAAATGGTTATATGTTGGGAGTAGTGTTACATTTATAAAGGAGGGAATATTCAGATTGAAGTGTTACATACAGTTATGAGAAAAATGGCTCTGAAAGGACTTAAACGACGTGCATCCATTGCCAACAGTGTTCATCCAGAAAAGAAGAGTAAAGGATTTTCAGTTAACTCATTTCTAAATAGTTTGCAGCAGCCCGAATGCCTCACATGTGAGTTGGAGTTTCTGTGCATGCCAAACGTTTCTTCCTTCACGTTCGTTCATATCTTGTTGTTTGGTTCACATTCATCAAATACCGTGGACCATAATTGCACACACTCGCCACGATGTAGATGATACAGTCCTGCAGTTACAGAACACTTTATCAGTGAAAAGTATAGTCTCTCTCTCTCTCTCTCTCTCTCTCTCTCTCTCTCTCTCTCTCTCTCTCTCTCTCTCTCCCCCAGGGGTGTGGTACTTCACCACAACTAAGATTTCGTGGTGTGTGTGTGTGTGTTTGTGTGTGTGTGTGTGTGTGTGTGAAAAACCGTGCAGACGTGACAAAATACAGACTTATAACATTGTTATTCGATTAGCTGAACCAGATTAACTGGAGGCGTTGATACTGCTTTGCCAACTCTCTGGCGAACTATCAACTGAATGTACCAATACCATATGTACTGATGATGTGGCATCATACATATATAAACAGAAGATAATGGAACAGTGTTTTTTTGCGTCTGTGTTACTTTTTGGAATATGGGTTGTAATGACAAATTGATCTCATGTATCATAAGATGTATGTTAGAGGTCTGTCTATAAACAGCATTTAAAAGTGCTCAGCAGTAAATTAGGACATACTATTTCTGGAATCTAATATATTCACTTGTATTGTAGTAACTCTACTCTATAAGCCATTATGTTCTCCAATCTCCTTATGTCTGTTGGCTGTGTGTTGTAAAGAATAACACCTTAATGGGTCACATGTTTTTGAGTATGTGAGTGGTTTTTGCTCCCTCTACATGGAGGGACCCACAGTTGTGTTGTAAGTTGGCAGTTGCAGTGAGCCCTTACACATCTGTGTGACATGATTTGAGTAGCCGTTTTCAATAATGAAAAAATTTCTTTTAATCAACTAATGATTTCACTCCATTCCATAAGCCATAAGGAACTAGAAGTAGTCAAAGTAAGTCATTCTATTACCTTCTGAGGAGCATACTTTTGAACTTTTGAAATGTTTCTCTGATCAGAACATGCCAAATTGAGTTTGTGGTAGTTTTTTTTACACAGTCAGTCCAGTGTAAACTTTGATGACCATAGATTGCTAAAGTAGTGCAGGCCTACTCTTTTTAACTCATAATTAGTTTATAGGATGTATCAGTCTTAAATTCTCTTGAATAAAATGATACTTATTTTTGAAAATTGGAATAAACAATTCAGACGATGTAAGTTAAATGAAGAATACTGTGAAATGAAATAAACATACAAGCTTAGTGCAACTGAAAGTGAGGGACTGTAGACTAAAACAGTGGTAATGGAAATGTAGATTATGATTAACGTTCTATTGAATGTTGCCAGTGTCAAGGAGACTAGTTGAAATAAAATTTTAGAGGAAATGAAGTCGATGAATAGTAGAAATAGTGTAGAATTCTGATTAAAATCATCTCACTTGGGTCAATCCACACCAAGTGGCCCAGCACTGGTTCCTTGACTATCTCAGAAAAAAATTATATTTGCTGGGTGAATTCTCCAATGTTTAGTAGTCACAAAAATATTTTTTTAAAACATTAATTGTTTTGAAATGGTGGCCATTTTTGTTCCAGGCCTTATGTGTTTTTTTGTATTTGCAAGCATCAACATTTTTTACAATTATTCAGTAGTGGATTGTCCTAAGTCTTTCAGATAAAATGCATTTATTTCTGGGCTACATATTAACATTATCATCACTTAGTTGAATATATTTTAACAGTTCAAAGTTATCAGCCACAAATTAAAAAAAACTCAATTTTTGAACAGTAGTTTTGCAAATAAAGATTAATTTCTCAGCTTTAATATGTTTCTGCTATTGCATTGTATAGCATAGTTACTTTTTATAGAGTATCAATGGTGATGCAGTTTACATTTAATAAAAACACTACTTAATTTTTTATTTTTTTTTCATTTTGTGGCGTGCAGTATCTTTGTTTGGGGACCTTTATGATATCAAACTACAGTATAAATTTCAACTGTGAGATTCATTTGGAAGTTAAGGGGGTAAAAATTACAAATACGAGTCAAAAATATGTTGTTTAACAACTGCGATATCTGGTAGGCTAATCAAATAAAGTATACCAGTTAAATAATATAGCACACCACATAACACTAGCTATTGATTATTTGTCGAAACAATGCTGTGGTAATTGTTTCACCGGGCTAACAATTGCATCTGCAAGCCTATACAAGTCTGAGTGTTGTCTTCCCCATTACACCAACAGTTGTTTACTCACACTTATTTAGCTAGAAGTTCTTGAAGTGTGCAGCTGAAAAACGGAGTCTTGGTGTTCTGTTGGTGTTATTATTAATTAAGCATCTCATAAAAGTGTGTATCAAGTGTATCCTAAAGACATTAGTTTAATCGAATATTAGAGTGAAGAAGAAACGGTATTGTTTTACTTATGAGTTGTCCTAAAGGTCAAATCAACATGCATGTATATTGAAAAGAAATACTTTTTTTAAAACAAAAGTGTTACCTTTTTGGTCAGTCTTCCATGGACCCTTTTCAAATGGCTCAAATGGCTCTGAGCACTATGGGACTCAACTGCTGTGGTCATTAGTCCCCTAGAACTTAGAACTACTTAAACCTAACTAACCTAAGGACATCACACACATCCATGCCCGAGGCAGGATTCGAACCTGCGACCGTAGCAGTCGCACGGTTCCGGACTGCGCGCCTAGAACCGCGAGACCACCGCGGCCGGCCATGGACCCTTTTGAGAAACATAAGAAACCTGTAACAAAAGGTCTGCGAGAAATAACATTTGATCATTATTCAAAAAATAAAAGCCCTTTTGACAATCTCATACCAAGAAAATCATGTGTCCAGCACATTATTCTAAAATATTTGTAATTCACAAGAGAAATGATAGCGAAACCTCAGATACAGAATTTTGTGACTTATCAGGGGTCGACAGAAGCATCCGATCACACATGTCGGCTTTGACCCGTTACGTCGGGGTGTTGTCGTGTTTGACGTCATGACGGCGCGGAGTTTGGTTTGTAAGTGTGGCGTGCATGTAGATGTCGTTGTGTTGTGGTTTGTTGTGCTCTCTGGTGGTATGTTCAGGGTTTTCATTTGTGTGGTGTAATGGGCTGACTTTGCTTTTGCTCATTATCCGGAATTGTTCGAGTGTCAGCTGTGTTTGTTGTGGAATTCGTTTCAGTGAGTTAACGATTTTGTGTGAAGGTTAATTTAGTGTTGTTCCCTGTACATCATGTGGTGATTTTAGTAAAATTAATTGGTTGTTGTTTTTGTTCAGGAATGGATATGACGGGTAAAATTAACAGGGCGCAGGTCAAGGGAAGTGTTCGATCCCAGTGTGTGGCTGTGTATGTTGATATTGATATCGGGAGATGTTTTTGAGCTGTATAGGCCAAGGGAAGTGTTTGATCCTAATTTATGGGTTTGGGAGCTGCTGTTGAGCTATATAGGTCAAGTGAAGTGTCCGATTCCAAATGATATTGTGTTTAGTGGTATTTGGGGAGTTTTGTGATGCCAGTTTTTTTCGTTTTTTTGTGTGGTTTTGTATGGGGGTGGGTGTCTAAATTTGTTTATATTTAGTTTTCCCCCACCCAAAAACACCCCATTTCCCGCGCATGTCCCATTAGTGTAATTAGGCTTTTTGTAGAAAGTGTGTTTGTTTTTCGATGTATTTTCTTCCTCATAATGTGTACGTGCCAACCTTATATGCGCCATATTTGAATCGTGGTTTATGGTCGTTTCCGCCATATTTGTTACATCATGGGTCAAAGCAGACTGGTGAGATCGGACGCTTCTGTATTTCCCTTATCAGCAACCATAAAAAAAAACTAAGATAAAACACCAAGTGCCTTGAATTCAAAAATTGAGAAAGTGGCAGCTACAGTCAAAAAGAATTTGGAAGTTTCATTTCAAAATACAATTTATACTAAAACAGGTGGAAGATCTAAAACTTCACCAACTGAATATGATGATTTGATAGAAAAGCTAAAAACTAAATGCAGTACTTCAAACAAAGAGGATGAAATTAAGATTATCAGTTTACTGCTGAATTCTTGGAATCGAACAAAAGTTATTGATGAATTTTATGTGTCAGAACGTCTTGTTAAGTTAACAAGGCAATTAATAAAAGAACAGGGAATTTTATCAGCATTGCCAAAGAAAAGTGCATCCAATTTGGTACATGAAAACACAATCAATAAAGTTATAAAGTATTGTGACGATGACAATTACTGCCGTTTGATGCCTGTTATCAAGATTAAAGTACTCAATCTTTTCATTGTATTGTACCCCATTCACAGAACTTACTGAAGTGTAAGATCATATCAACTTTGCCTGATTGTGAACGTCATCAATGTGGAAAACTTGTACAACTGGTTCTTCAAAATAAAGACATATAGTGGCTTGTATTTACAATGAACAGTGGTGGATTGGTGAAGTTGATAATATTGACTGTCAAAACCAAGATGTCCATGACCAAGGACATCTTTTTTTTTTAAAAAAAATGAGAAGGATCAATTTTGGATGACACTTAAAAATTTACTAAGGAAGCTGTTTCCCATGGAATTTACAACTGTGACTGCACGAACTTGTAATCCAACACCCAAACTGAGTGAACAAATTTCTCAAAAGTTCAATGAGCGATGTACTAAAAGTAAACAACAAGAGAACAATATAATGTAATTAGTAGGCTTATTTTCAATAAAGAAGTAAGTAATCATAGATATGATTAAATTATATACTGTAACTGATATATTTTATTCCATAAGCCTAGATATCGCAGATGTTAAAAAACAAATTTTTTCTCGTGTTTGTAATTTTTTTTCCATAACTTCCAATTTAATTTCAAAGTTGATATTTATACTGGAGTTTGATATCATAAAGGTCTATTAACTTTGAAATTTTCATGTTTTTGTTAGGTCCCCCAACAAAATGGAAAAATTTTAAGTTCCATAATGTATTTTTTAAAGTGTAAGCTACTCACCATTGATACTCTATAAAAAGTAACTATACTATAGAGTGTAATAGCAGAAAAAATACTAAAACTGAGAAACTAATCTTTTTTTGGAAAACCACTGTTCAAAAGTTGAGCTTTTTTTTTTTTTTTTTTTTAAATTTGTGGCTTATAACTCCCCCCATGAACCATTGACCTTGCCGTTGGTGGGGAGGCTTGCGTGCCTCAGCGATACAGATGGCCGTACCGTAGGTGCAACCACAACGGAGGGGTATCTGTTGAGAGGCCAGACAAACGTGTGGTTCCTGAAGAGGGGCAGCAGCCTTTTCAGTAGTTGCAGGGGCAACAGTCTGGATGATTCACTGATCTGGCCTTGCAACATTAACCAAAACGGCCTTGCTGTGCTGGTACTGCGAACGGCTGAAAGCAAGGGGAAACTACAGCCGTAATTTTTCCCAAGGACATGCAGCTTTACTGTATGATTAAATGATGATGGCATCCTCTTGGGTAAAATATTCCGGAGGTAAAATAGTCCCCCATTCGGATCTCCGGGCGGGGACTACTCAGGAGGATGTCGTTATCAGGAGAAAGAAAACTGGCGTTCTACGGATCGGAGCGTGGAATGTCAGATCCCTTAATCGGGCAGGTAGGTTAGAAAATTTAAAAAGGGAAATGGATAGGTTAAAGTTAGATATAGTTGGAATTAGTGAAGTTCGGTGGCAGGAGGAACAAGACTTCTGGTCAGGTGACTACAGGGTTATAAACACAAAATCAAATAGGGGTAATGCAGGAGTAGGCTTAATAATGAATAGGAAAATAGGAATGCGGGTAAGCTACTACAAACAGCATAGTGAACGCATTATTGTGGCCAAGATAGATATGAAGCCCACACCTACTACAGTAGTACAAGTTTATATGCCAACTAGCTCTGCAGATGATGAAGAAATTGAAGAAATGTACGATGAAATAAAAGAAATTATTCAGATAGTGAAGGGAGACGAAAATGTAATAGTAATGGGTGACTGGAATTCGAGTGTAGGAAAAGGGAGAGAAGGAAACATAATAGGTGAATATGGATTGGGGCTAAGAAATGAAAGAGGAAGCCGCCTAGTAGAATTTTGCACAGAGCACAACTTAATCATAGCTAACACTTGGTTTAAGAATCATGAAAGAAGGTTGTATACGTGGAAGAACCCTGGAGATACTAAAAGGTATCAGATAGATTATATAATGGTAAGACAGAGATTTAGGAACCAGGTTTTAAGTTGTAAGACATTTCCAGGGGCAGATGTGGACTCTGACCACAATCTATTGGTTATGACCTGTAGATTAAAACTGAAGAAACTGCAAAAATGTGGGAAATTAAGGAGATGGGACCTGGATAAACTGAAAGAACCAGAGGTTGTACAGAGTTTCAGGGAGAGCATAAGGGAACAATTGACAGGAATAGGGGAAAGAAATACAGTAGAAGAAGAATGGGTAGCTCTGAGGGATGTAGTAGTGAAGGCAGCAGAGGATAAAGTAGGTACAAAGACGAGGGCTGCTAGAAATCCTTGGGTAACAGAAGAAATATTGAATTTAATTGATGAAAGGAGAAAATATAAAAATGCAGTAAATGAAGAAGTCAAAAAGGAATACAAACGTCTCAAAAATGAGATCGACAGGAAGTGCAAAATGGCTAAACAGGGATGGCTAGAGGACAAATGTAAGGATGTAGAAGCTTATCTCACTAGGGGTAAGATAGATACAGCCTACAGGAAAATTAGAGACCTTTGGAGAGAAGAGAACCATTTGTATGAATATCAAGAGCTCAGATGGCAACCCAGTTCTAAGCAAAGAAGGGAAGGCAGAAAGGTGGAAGGAGTATATAGAAGGTTTATACAAGGGCGATGTACTTGAGGACAATATTATGGAAATGGAAGAGGATGTAGATGATGACGAAATGGGAGATACGATACTGTGTGAAGAGTTTGACAGAGCACTGAAAGACCTGAGTCGAAACAAGGCCCCCGGAGTAGACAACATTCCATTAGAACTACTGACGGCCTTGGGACAACCAGTCCTGACAAAACACTACCAGCTGGTGAGCAAGATGTATGAGACAGGCGAAATACCCTCAGACTTCAAGAAGAATATAATAATTCCAATCCCAAAGAAAGCAGGTGCTGACAGATGTGAAAATTACCGAACTATCAGTTTAATAAGCCACGGCTGCAAAATACTAACGCGAATTCTTTACAGACGAGTGGAAAAACTCGTAGATGCAGACCTCGGGGAGGATCAGTTTGGATTCCGGAGAAATGTTGCAACACGTGAGGCAATACTGACCTTACGACTTATCTTAGAAGAAAAATTAAGAAAAGGCAAACCTACGTTTCTAGCATTTGTAGACTTAGAGAAAGCTTTTGACAATGTTGACTGGAATACTAAAGGTGGCAGGGGTAAAATACAGGGAGCGAAAGGCTATTTATAATTTGTACAGAAACCAGATGGCAGTCATAAGAGTCGAGGGGCATGAAAGGGAAGCAGTGGTTGGGAAAGGAGTGAGACAGGGTTGTAGCCTCTCCCCGATGTTATTCAATCTGTATATTGAGCAAGCAGTAAAGGAAACAAAAGAAAAATTTGAAGTAGGTATTAAGATTCATGGAGACGAAGTAAAAACTTTGAGGTTCGCCGATGACATTGTAATTCTGTCAGAGACGGCAAAGGACTTGGAAGAGCAGTTGAACAGAATGGACAGTGTCTTGAAAGGAGGATATAAGATGAACATTAACAAAAGCAAAACGAGGATAATGGAATGTAGTCAAATTAAATCGGGTGATGCTGAGGGAATTAGACTAGGAAATGAGACACTTAAAGTAGTAAAGGAGTTTTGCTATTTAGGAAGTAAAATAACTGATGATGGTCGAAGTAGAGAGGATATAAAATGTAGACTGGCAATGGCAAGGAAAGCGTTTCTGAAGAAGAGAAATTTGTTAACATCGAATATAGATTTATGTATCAGGAAGTCGTTTCTGAAAGTATTTGTTTGGAGTGTAGCCATGTATGGAAGTGAAACATGGACGATAACTAGTTTGGACAAGAAGAGAATAGAAGCTTTCGAAATGTGGTGCTATAGAAGAATACTGAAGATAAGGTGGATAGAGCACGTAACTAATGAGGAGGTATTGAATAGGATTGGGGAGAAGAGAAGTTTGTGGCACAACTTGACTAGAAGAAGGGATCGGTTGGTAGGACATGTTTTGAGGCATCAAGGGATCACAAATTTAGCATTGGAGGGCAGCGTGGAGGGTAAAAATCGTAGAGGGAGACCGAGAGATGAGTACACTAAGCAGATTCAGAAGGATGTAGGTTGCAGTAGGTACTGGGAGATGAAGCAGCTTGCACAGGATAGAGTAGCATGGAGAGCTGCATCAAACCAGTCTCAGGACTGAAGACAACAACAACAACAAACTTTGAACTATTACAAATATATTAAAGAATACATTTAGCTAAGTGATAATGATGTTAATTTGTAGCCCAGAGTGTGTTGAACTAAATGCATTTTACCTGAAAGGCTTAGGACAATCCACTACTGAATAACTGTAAAAAATATAGATGCTTGCAAATACGAAAAAACACATGCGGCCTGGAACAAACATAGCTGTTATTTCAAAGTAATAAACAATAAATTTTTTAAAAAATATTTTTGTGACTAGTAAACATTGGGGAATTCACCCAGCAAATATAAAATTTTTCTGAGGTGGTCAAGCAACCAATTATTTGTTTCTTGGACCACTTGGTAGGGATTGAGCCACATGCTCACGTAGCTGTGTGCATTAAATCTTACACTTCTGTTCTGGGGAGGTGTTCTGGCCCCACTTTGAATGTGCCCTATGAATTAATGAGTAGAGCCGCTGTGCTGGCTAGTATGGATGTGGTTTTTAAGTGATTTCCTACGTCATACTAGATGAATACCTGTTTGGTACCCCAATCCTGCTTCTGATACATGCTAAGCAAACATTTAGAAAACTTTGTCACATTTGCACATGGAATTTTATCTACACACAGAGGGATAAGAGTGCACTGATCCCACTATGAGAGGTGTAGTAACTGATGGCCTAGATGTTTAGTCCCTGTAAACCCATAATCAGCAGCAGTGTAAAGCCTTCATCAAAACTATTCGAATACATTTGTTAATATGTATCAAAAAGTAGAATGAGAGAGTCATGAGAGACACTTGAAAAGAATAAAAATAAATACAGCAAAAGATTCTTATCTATTAGGCAACTTTGGATCATATTACTGCCTGAACTACTTTATTTAGCTTTTGAAACACTGCAGCTCAAGGACACAAACAGGACATTATGACAAACAGTGAGACTTTAGTTACATATTTCTTCAGAACTATAGAAAATGCCAAAAAAAGACAAAAAAAGAAATCCCTGGTAGTATATTCTAAAAATGAAAACATTTCTGATGTTATTTTCATTGCAGTAAGTAAAGCTGTTTGACACATGCAGAAGAAAAAGAAAGTTACAGTTATAGCTGTAGAAAGAATAATAGACAATGACACATCACTTTCCATATGTACATACCGAAACTGAAATTCACACTTAAGCACTTGGTAAACAGTTTATGGAACCACTTTCAGGACATTTCTTTATTGTTCCACTCTCAAATAATCCATGGGAGAAACAAACCCTTAAATCTTTCTGTGCGAGTCCCAGTTTCTCTCATTTTAATCTGATGATCATATTTCCTCTGTATGTGGGAGTCAAAATATTTCTCTTAATGACTGCCACCACAACTTGCATCTCATATCCATGACTCTATCTCTCTCCTCTTTTTTTTGTGGTAATGCAAACTGAGCTGTCTTTCTTTGGATTTTACTGATTTCCTCTGTCAAACCTATCTGGTAAGAATGCTATTACCTGCAACATTATTACAGAAGAGGCTGAATAAGCATGATGTAGGCAGTCTCTTTAGTAGATACATTGCATCTACTAAGTGTTCTGCCCAATAAAACTGTCTTTAGTTTGTCTCCCCACAACATTTTACACATGATGGTTCAATTTTTAGTTGTTCATAATTGCAATCCCAAGGTATTTAGAACAATTGACAGTCTTTAAAGTTGTGTGGTGTACCATGTAACCAAAATTTAACCGATTCCTTTTAGTACTCATGTGGATGACTGCACACTTCTTATTGTAGAGTCAATTGCCAAGTTTGACACTATACAGATACCTTGTCTAAGTCATTTTGCAGCATATTTTGATTTTCTGGTGATTTTATTAGACAAAAAATGACAGCACCATCAGCAAACATTCTAAGAGGCTGCTCAGATTGTCCCTTGAATCGTTTATATAGGTTAGGAACAGCAGAGAACCTACAACATTTCCCCAGGAAATGTCAGACATCACTTGTTTTGTACTTGATGACTTTCTGTTAGTTACCACAAATTATGACCTTTCTAACAAGAAATTATGAATCCAGTTGCACAGCTGCCAACCAGCATGTATTTCGAAAACATTGATCATGTGAAACCCAACTCACACTTTTCTCACGACACACGGAAAGCTTTGGATCAGGGCAACCAAGTAGACAAGCAGTATTTCTTGATTTCCGAAAAGCATTTGACTCAGTACCGCACCTACACTTATTGTTAAAAGTACGACCGTATGGGGTATCAAGCAAAATTTGTGACTGGACTTTTTAGTAAGGACGACCACGAATGTTATGGTGTGCACCAAGGAAGTGTGTTGGGACCCTTACTATTTGTTAGTTAGTTACATGTTCCATTGATCAATCTCACAGTAACCGTTATGATGTGGAACGTGTCAAGTGCTTAAGACATGCACACTTGAATCAATGTTTTAAATTTTTTAACTTAATTTTTATTGCCTACCCCATTCCCTTACTTATAAAACTATTATTGCTGTGTGTCAGACATTTTATTTCGTCTGGTAATTTATCAGAAAGTTTTACAGCAGTGTATTTTACACTTTTCTGTGCCAAAAGTATGTTAAGTAGAGGATAGTGTAAGTCTTTCTTTCTGTTCATGTTGTATGTTAATGACTTTGCAGACAATATTAATAGCGAAATGATGCAGGTATCTATAACGAAGTACTGTCTGAGAGAAGCTGCATACATATTCAGTCATATCTTGATAAGATTTCAGTGTGGTGCAGAGATTGGCAACTTGCTCTAAATGTTCAGAAATGTAAAATTGTGCACATCACAGAGGGAAAAAATCTAGTACTCCATGACTGTAGTATCAATGAGTCTCTGTTGGAATAATCCAACTCATACAAATACCTATTAGGGATATGAAATGGAATGATTACGTAGGTTCAGTCATGGGTAAAGCAGGTGGTAGAGTTTGGTTTACTGGTGGAATACTGGGGAAGTGCAATCAGTCTACAAAAGAAATTGCTTACAAATCACTCATGTGACCCATCCTAGAATATTGCTCAAGCATGTGAGACCTGCACCAGACAGGACTAACAGGGGATACTGAACTGATACAGAGAAGGGCAGCAAAAATGGTTACTGGTTTGTTTAATCTGTGGGAGAGTGTCACAAAGATACTGAAGGAACTGAACTGGCAGCCTCATGAAGAAGGACATAAACTGTTCCGAGAAAGTCTAATAACGAAGTTTCAAGAACCGGGTTTAAATGATTACTTTATGGATATACTACAAACCTCTATGTATCACTCACATAGGGATCTTGAGGATAAGATCAGAATAATTACTGCATGCACAGAAACATTCAATCATTCTTCCCGCACTCCATATGTGAATGGGACAGGAAGAAACACTGATAACTGTTGCACTGGGACGTGCCCTCTGCTGTGCACCTCATGATGATTTTCAGAGTATAGATTTAGAACTGTGACATTACTCCATTTGATAAGAAGCTGAAGTGAGGAATGGTGTCAAAAGCTACATGGAAATTAAAAATATAGAATCAGCTTGAGTGCCCCATCATTAACTTCATGTGGATAAAGACCCTGTTGTGTTTCACAAGAACGATATTTTTTGAATATATGTGAACTATGTGTATATATTGTTTTATATATGAGGTAATTCATAATGTTTAGACACAGTATATGTTTCAGAATCTGTGATTCAGTGGATTACTTCTGTTTCCTTTCTTGTTTATTGGTGTGCCCTGTGCAACTTTCCATTCCTTACGTGTGGTTCTTTCACTCTGCTTTCCAGTTTCTTAACTTTGTTTCGAATTCAATTTTGACCCTACATTTGACACAATTTCAACAAATTCTTCTTGACAATTTTTTGTGATATTAAAACAATGAGCCAAACCAAAACCATTTTGTGGACAATGCTGTAAGCAATTTATCCAGGCATATTAAATGGTGTGACACAACCTTGGTTTGGCAGTCTTTCTTTTCTATTTTCAAAATTCAGCAGAAGCACTCATGCAGATAACAAAACAGTAATCACTTTTGAAACTTCACAATGTCTGTGTCAAGGCAGCCTGTGTTCTAACTCCCAGAACCTCAACATCTTTTAACACTCTATCTTTATGCATGGATATCTGTACCCATATGGTGGACCCATAAAAATCTGAATCCATACCTGGTTCATTATATGCCAACAGTTGCTCCATTTTTGCAGCTGCCAGTTGTTCCATACTGAAAAGTCCCTGCTCTACAAGTATGGCTGCCTTGGGGCAACATCTGCCGAGGCTAGGAAGAGTGATAATTTTGTCACAGGCAGACAACAGCCTGCCCAGCTAGTACAGAAACAGATTTATACTACATTTTCTTCCTATGATGCAAACAAACCTGTCACAGCTGGTGAGCCAGCCCCTAACTGATCAGACTTCACTTATCCCCCAAGTTACAACAGGCATTTCTGTCTGATTAGAGGTATGGTCATGTGCGAATGCAGTCACATTAAGTACTAACTGTATTGGAGTTACAGTGCAACATTGGATGTAAATATGACTGATAATTATCCGTCTACTCACATCTATAGCCACTTCTAGACTGTGACTAGCTGTAAACTTAAAGTGTTGAAATTGCAGCACGCCACACGATTGGTGACTTAAGTGGCCGTTTCAGTACCTATGTCAATTAAATTTCCCTCCCTGTCACTGTCACTATTCTGACCTCTTTAGGTGACAATTGGTCCAAGTCGTCATCATTTCTCATAACCTCCCAAGATCTCACACTCAGTTATCATCTTCTCATACCCATGCCATCACCCAATCTTCCCCTGCCGTTTTCTACCTCAGTCTTGCCCTATTTTGGCATTTTAATCTCTCTCTCTCTCTCTCTCTCTCTCTCTCTCTCTCTCTCTCTCTCTCTCTCTCTCTCTCTCTCACACACACACACACACACACACACACACACACACACACACACACACACTACTATACAGTGGCATAGTAAGATACCTATTTTTTCCTTCTCCCTCACATTGTCCCCCACTCCCACAATGAAATAGTGCAGCTGACTGGCAGGGATGTGAACACAGACACATAGTAAATCCCACAGTCAAGGAACTAAAAGTACCATCAAAATCAGTGCTGTTGAAAAGTCTTAGATTTTCATCAGCTCCATGAAACATACCACACCAAGTGATCATTAGCAGAAAGTGTGGAAAAGGCCATTCACCGTTTGGCCATGGCCAAAAAACTAATGTGGCAAGAAAAATGCAAATCATCAGCTTGTGAATAGTGCTGAAAATGAACTCTGCAGCAACACTACTGTGCTGCCAGCAAACAAAGGCAGTACAACAGTTTTATTTTGTGCCTCCGCTGCAGGGCTAATCCTGGAGATGTTTGAGAGTTGGCACAACTACTTATGATTTGTGATATGATATTGCGAGCCCGTTTCTTATCAGCCTTCCATCAGGTGTATGGTAGCTTAATCGAGACTATGGCCATTTTTAGAGAGGGATATAATCATTGATTATAGGCGTGTATTTTTCTCATATTGTAATACTTCAACAGTAAGTGGTAGAGGCTACCCCTCGGGAAGGCATTGCAATATTCTGCATATGCCACTCAACCTGCTGTTCAACCAAATGTATGTCCAATGAGTAATAGTAAGCCACAGATACCTGTGTTAAATACACCATGTGAACAAAAATATCCGGACACCTAGCTGAAAATGACTTACAAGTTCATGGTGCCCTCCATCGGTAATGCTGGAATTCAATATGGTGTTGGTCTGCCCTTAGCCTTGATGACAGCTTTCACCCTTGCAGGCATACATTCAATCAGGGACTGGAAGATTTCTCGGGGAATGGCAGCCCATTCTTCACGGAGTGCTGCACTGAGGAGAAGTATCGATGTCGGTTAGTGAGGCCTGGCATATGAAGTTGGCGTACCAAAACATCCCAGAGGTGATCTATAGGATTCAGGTCAGGACTCTGTGCAGGCCAGTCCATTACAGGAATGTTATTGTTGTGTAACCACTCCGTAACAGCCCGTGCATTATGAACAAGTGGTCGATCGTGTTGAAAGATGCAGTCGCCAGGCCCAAATTGCTCTTCTACAGTGGGAAGCAAGAAGATGCATAAACATCAATGTAGAATATAGGCCTGTGCTGTGATAGTGCCCCACAAAACGACAAGGGGTGCAAGCCCCCTCCATGAAAAACACGACCACACCATAAAACCACTGCCTCCGAATTTTACTGTTGGCGCTACACAAGCTGGCAGACGATGTTCACTGGACATTCACTGTACCCATACCCTGCCATCAGATCGCTACATTGTGTACTGTGACACGTCACCACACACAACATTTTTCCACAGTTCAATTGTCCAATGTTTACGATCCTTGCACCAATCGAGGCGTTGTTTGGCATTTGCTGGCACGATGTGTGGCTTATGAGCAGCCACTCGGCCGTGAAATGCAAGTTTTCTCACCTCCCACCTAACTGTCATAGTACTTGCAGTGGATCCTGATGCAGTTTGGAATTCCTGTGTGACGGTTGGGAAAAATGTCTGGTCATTACACATTAAGACCCTCTTCAACTGTCAGCGATCTCTGTCACTCAACAGACGAGGTCGGACTGTGTGCTTTTTTGCTGTGTGTGTTCCTCCAGGTTTCCACTTCACTATCACATCGGAAGCAGTGGGCTTAGGGTTGTTTAGGAGTGTGGAAATGTTGCATACTGGGGTATGACACAGAGACACCCAATCACCTCACCCCGTTCAAAGTCGGAGTTCCACTTAGTGCCCCATTCTGCTCTCTCCCTCTCTCACACAAGGTCTAATGACTCCTGAGATCGCTGATATGGAGTAGCTGGCAGTAGGTGGAAGCACAGTGCACCTAATATGAAAAATGTATGTTTTTGGGGATGTCTGGATACTTTTGATCACATAATGTATGTTGGTATTCTATGTACTAGTATAGGTACTTACACATTATTGTCTGCAGCTGAGATACCAGGGAAGAATGTGGTGGCCATAGGGAATACAGCCAATATGTTATTCAAATGTATGTTCCCCTTCCTGTTCTGAAGTCACTCTTAATGCATGGCATTAAGTAATTGTACTCAAATCATCATCCCAGTCCTGTAATAATCTGTGATTTTACAGACACGAGTTTAGTGCATCTGGCCTGTAAAATCCAGCATGACCTGGCTCTCTTCCTTGCTTCAATGTGCACAGGATGATTGATCCATGTCATTGGGAGCAATTCTGAAGGCCACATTTCATTGAGCACCAGAGCTGAAGTTGCAATGCTTCTGACAACAATTGTCATGTTGGTGAACAAAAATTATCAACCTCATGTTTTCTGTTACACTTGTACTTGATTACCATTTTAAATTTCCTAATTGTAATTGGGTACACAGAATAAGATCAAGTTAAATTGCTTGAGCATTAACAGGATGGTGGAGTGATGGTGTCTGCAAAGTGCCGTATCCACCATGTGACTATTTCTGATGTTTTAAACATATTGCATGTTACTAAACCTCTTGACTTTCTGACATATGTCTATCATGTTAGCGCCTGACATGTCTATCATGTTAGCACCTCTCATCACTGAAACACAGAAAAACCTCAACGCTTCACTGTTTCATTGTTTCAAACATCTTATCCCATCATTGATACATTTGCATTTTAGGGGCATTTCCTGTGCGGGCTGCTATCTAAATTCTCGTAATGTTGATCTTACAGCAGTGACTCGACCATTCCAAATTACATCATATTGTGTAAGTATCCCTTGGGATGGTTATGGAAGCTACTTTGTTCAACATTTCTGTGTCATATGCAATACGTCCAGCAAGAAGTGAGAAATAATAAAGTCCACAGTTTGCTTTGCCGCAGTTCCACGTGCCTGGCCAACATATCTGTCGCAGAAACACAGTTTTGCTGTCAAACTGATCAGGATGGAATAAAGATTCAGACTCCAGCAATTTTTTAAGACATCTCAATCACATATGAAAGCAAGAGATGGTGAAACAGAGAGATGCCAGCTCTGAGCTTCTTCAATAGTGAGAAATACCGTAATGGACAAAACAATGTACGGAATAATAGATTGCTCTGCCATAAAGACAACATGTAAAGTTGCAGACAGGTACAATTAAAAGACACACAAAAGCTTTCAACCACAGCCTTTGTCAGAAAAAGAGAAATGCACACCATTTGTTCACACAAGCAAGCACTCCTCACACAGACATGACTGCCAACTCTAGCAGCTCAGGCCAGAATGCAACTGTCATGTAGGATGCAAGCAGCAATCTGGAGGGGGAAGGGGGTAGCAATGTATGGGTGGGGGAGGGGGGAGAGGAGTACTGTCTGACAGTGTGTGCAGGGGCTAGAATGCCAACAGGCACAGAGTCAGAAGTTTGTGGGACAGGGAGATGGGGAAAACAGAGTGAAAAAGGAGAGGAGTGAGGAAAAGTGGGTGGATGCATAGGCTGAGGGGGGGGGGGGGGGGCAGACAAAGAGGGTGGTGGACAAGAATGGAGAGGTAGTGTAAACTTTTGGGTGGAGGGTGTGGGGACAGTATGTTACCTTGGGCTGAGGCCAGGTTAGTTATGGTAGGGGAGAATGTGTTTAAGGATAACTTCCATCTGTGCAGTTAAAAAATGTTGGTGAGTGTGGGGGGGGGGGGGGGGGGACATCCAGTTGGCTTGGCCAGGTCTTGCATCTGAGTCTTCCACATATGTATGATCATTGTGGCAATGGGTCGGGATTAGGAGAGGCATAGGGTTGGCTGTATGGGAGGGATTTTCTGGTGTGATAGGGATTACAGCTGCAAAATGCAGTTACTGTTGGTGACTGGTGGGTTTAATGTGGACAGAGGAGCATATGTAGCCATCGCAGAGGAGGAGGAGGTTAACGTCTATAGGAAGTCGGCACAGTGAGCTGAGGAGAACTAGGTGAAGTGAATGGCAGAGAAGGTGTTGCAGTTGTGAAGGAATGAAGATAGGATGCCTTGGCCCTGAGCCCAGATCATGAAGATATCATCAATGAACCTGAACCAGACTATGGGTTTGGTATTTTGGGAGGCTAAGGAAGGTCTCCTCTAGATGGCCCATAGACAGATTTGCATAGGAGGGTGCCATGTGGGTGGCCATGGCTGTACTGTGAATTTCTTTGTATATTGCCCAGTCAAAGGGGAAGTAGTTGTGGGTTGGGACAAAATTGGTAAGGTGTATGAGGAATTAGGTAATGGGTTTGGAGTCTGAAGGACATCGGAAAGGTAGTGTTCAATAGCAGTAAGATCTTGGGCATGAAGGATTTTTGTGTATAGGGAGGTGGCATCAACTGTGATGACTTGGGATCTAGGAGGTAAAGGGGTGGCAATGGTTGAGAATTGGGGAAGGAAGTGGTTGATATCTTTGACATGCAAGACTAAACTATGGGCAACTGGTTGGTGATGTTGCTCAACAAGGGCTGAACTTCTTTCAGTGGGGGAGTAGTAAGCAACCACAGTGGGTTGTCCAGGATTGTTGGATTTGTGGTGCATGTAGGTGGGTGTGTGGGGTATCATAGGGATGAGGAGTGAAATGGTTTTAGGGGAGATGTTCTGGGAAGGGACTAAGGCATTAAGCAGGGACTGGAGGTTGTATTGGACTTGAGGGATGGGATCACACTGGCAGAGTTCATAGGTGGAAGAGTCAAATAATTGGTGAAGGCATTCTGCCAGGTAATCGCAGCAATTCATAACAACAGTGGTGTAACCTTTTTCTGCAGGTAGGATGATTAAGTCAGTATTTGATTGAGGTTGTGTATGGCTGTTCTTCCTCCTGTTGAAAGGTTGGTGTTCTGAGGAAGGGAACTGGGGAATGGTGGTGAAGATAAGTCAGAGGTAAAGAATTACAGGAAGGTGACCAACGGGTTGTTAGGTGAGAAGAAGGGAGAGTCATGATTGGATGATTGTATGAACTAGGAGAGGCAAGGTTCAGTGTTGCAGTTAGGTTGGCTTTGGTTGGAAGTTTTGGTGGCAAACAAGTGTTTCCACTCCAGGAATTGGGAAAGGAGAGTAGGTGTCAGCATGCTTAAATTTTGGTGTGAGGCTGAAGTTGAGGCCTTTGGATAGGACTGAAACTTTTGTAGAGCTGAGGGTTTCAGTGGAATGGTTAACAAAAATGTTAAAGGAATGTTTCAGTTCTGGATTTGGCGTACTGTTGGTGGGGAGCTTTGGGCGGGGGTGGGGTGCGGGTGATGAGTTGATAAGGTCAGCTAGGCAAGGTTTAGGAGCAGTGAGGATTGTATGAGAAGAAGCACTGTTAGTAGGAGAGGGGTTAGATAGTGGTGCCTGCGACAGCAGTAAGAAGTTAGCATGTTGGAAAACTTATGGGGGTGGTGTCTGGAATGGTCTTCCAGGTGCTAGAGAGCAAGGTATTTAATTTCAGAGATTTGGTTTGTGAAGCATGAATTGTACAGTAGAAATATCTTGCAGAGGGAGCAGAGGTGGTTCTGGAATGGCTGTACCATGGAGACACATTTTTGTAGTACCAGTTTTCTGAGGCTCAGGGACTGTTGGAATCTGAAAATGTGAAGGCCAGTGTTGAAGTAAGATGGGCTCCAGAAAAAAAGAAATTTTTATTGTTAGGCCTTTTAAGAAGTATGATTTGTGACTAGGTTTTAGCGGGGGGAAAGGGATGCTTTTCTGAAGTGGTGCAGAAAGATGGATGAGGGGTCCACTGTGCAGGAATGGTATAGTGCAAACAGGAATGACAGGGAAATGGGCAAAATAGGTGTTGATAGTTATGAGAGGAGAATGATAAGAGAAAAGGCTCACAAGAAGTACACAGAGACATGCAAAAACAACCACAGATACACAAAAATATGTTCAGATACATATAAAAGTTCACAGATATTTAAAAATATGCAAAAATTCATGAAACTAAGTAAAAATACTAACAAATACCTTAAAAGCGTACAGAAACATGGGAGAAAAGGAACAGATCAGGTTGTGTGTGTGTGTGTGTGTGTGTGTGCGTGTGTGTGTGTGTGTGTGTGTGTGTGTGTGTGTGTGTGTTTGTTCGGTGTGGCACAGGCAAGTGTGGAAATAAAGCACTAAAGTATGTGAAAGTGACAGATGAAGTGTACTTGACAGGAAAAAATATAATTATAACTACTGGAGGAAAGATCTGAGACATCTAATGCTGCAACAGCAATCCATGCAATCATGAAGCCTATGTTCTGCATGAGCAATTGTTGACACTGTGTTGCTTCAAAGTAGATGGAATTTGGAAGATGGTGAATAAACATGGGAAAGAAGAGAAAGGACAGACCCTGAGAAGAGTAATGCTACAGAGAATAGTAACAAAGGAAAAACACGTTGTTTTAGGGTGGAAGAAAAGCCATTCAGCAAAATCAAACAATGTAAACTCCAGGTAGGAGTATCAACAATGTAGGAAATGATAGATTGCTACTTACTGTAAAGATGGCGCATTAAGTTGCAGACAGGCACAACTAAAAGACACTTACACATACGCTTCCGGCCACAGCATTCCTCTGAAAGAGAGAAACACCCATCATTCATTCACACAAACAAGCACATATGACTGCCAACTCTGACAGCTCAGGCCAAAATGCCACTATCATGTGGGATGCAAGCAGCAATCTCGAGGGAATGGGGAAGGGGTAGGGGTAACAGAGTACAGGTGGAAGCGGAGAGGAGCACTGTAGAATTTCTACAGATGCAGTATGAGGAATTGTGAGGCGGAGAAGTGGGAAAAACACAGTGAAAAAGGAGAGAAGTGGGGAAAGGTGGTCAGGCATGTTGGGAGAGTGTGGCAAATGAAGAGGTTGGGAGATGAGAGTGGGGAGGTGATGATAGGACAGAAGGGTGGGGGGGGGGGGGGGAGGGGGGAGGTGCTGAAAATTGGTGTGTGTAGTGTGTGGGGACAGTATGTTAACCTGGATAATTATGGGAGTAAGAATGTATTGTAAGGATAATTCCCATTTGTACAGTTTAGAAAAGCTGGTGGTGGAGGGGAGAATCCAGATGGCTCAGGTAGTGAAGCAGTGATTGAAATCAACCATGTTATGTTCAGCTGCATGATGTGCCACAAGGTAGTCTACTTTGTCCTTGGCCACAGTTTAATGGTGGGTGTTCATCCTGATGGACAGGTTGTTGGTAGTCATACCAGCATAAAAAGCTGTGCATTTAATTTGTCAGGGCTGGTAAATAATATGGCTGCTATCACAGGTGGCCTGGCTCATGACAGGGTAGGATAAACATGTGACAGGACTGGAAAAGGAAGTGCTGGGCGAGTGTATTGTGCAGGTCTTGCATCTGGATCTTCCACTGGGGTATGATTCTTGTGACATGGGGTTGGAATTGGGAGTGGCATAGGGATGGACTAAGATGTTGTGGAGTTTGGGTGGGCAACAGACCAGCACTTTAGAATAAATGGCAAGGATCTGGATGTTCCACATTTCAGGGCATGATGATAAGTAATAAAAGCCCTGTTAAGAATGTGGTTCAGTTGTTCCAGTCTGGGGTGATGTTGAGTGACGAAGGGGGCACTCGTTTGTGGCTGGTTCTTGGGGGTGGTGGGAGGATTGGGGTGTAAGGGGAAATGGCATGGGAGATCATTTTGCAAACTAGGTCTGGGGGTAGGTCTGTCTAGGGAGGCCTTGATGAGACCTGTAGCATACTGGGCAAGGAAGTTCTTCTCACTGCAGATACCTGATTATTACATATCTGTAGTTGTTTTTACATGATGCTGCATATTTTTCTACATCTTTTCTGTTACCCAGTTCCTATCACAACCATTAACACTCATTTTGCAGAGTATTGTTTCAGCACCTGATGCCCCAGATTCTTTCCTCTGATAGTTGTATTTATTCCTACTGAGCCCACTGCATCCCTCATTCTGACATACTTCAGTGCTTTAATTTCCACATGTGCCCATACCACATGAACTTGTGATCCTTGACTAAACCATCATCTTTCCCCCTCTCTTCCCTTATTGCAACACACACATATTCACATAACTCATCCACTCCTTTTCTCCCTCATTTCTGTACATTTTTAATGTATTTGTGCATATTTTTATTTAGTTTTATGGATATAATAGGGGGAAACATTCCACGTGGGAAAAATATATCTAAAAACAAAGATGATGTGACTTACCAATCGAAAGCACTGGCAGGTTGATAGAAACACAAACACACACACAAAATTCAAGCTTTCGCAACCAATGGTTGCTTCATCAGGAAAGAGGGAAGGAGAGGGAAAGACGAAAGGATGTGGGTTTTAAGGGAGAGGGTAAGGAGTCATTCCAATCCTGGGAGCGGAAAGACTTACCTTAGGGGGAAAAAAGCAGACTGTCTGCTTGTGTCTGTGTATGTGCGGATGGATATGGGTGTGTGTGCGAGTGTATACTTGTCCTTTTTCCCCCCTAAGGTAAGTGTTTCCGCTCCCGGGATTGAAATGACTCCTTACTCTCTCCCTTAAAACGCACATCATTTCGTCTTTCGCTCTCCTTCCCTCTTTCCTGATGAAGCAACCGTTGGTTGCAAAAGCTTGAATTTTGTGTGTGTGTTTGTGTTTGTTTGTGTTTCTATCGACCTGCCAGCGCTTTCGTTTGGTAAGTCACATCGTCTTTATTTTTATTTAGTTTCCCGCAGTTTCATACATTTTTGCTTGTTATTATGTATTTGTGCACATATTTCATATCTGTGCATGTTTTTGTGTATTTTTTAGGCATCTATTCTCATATCCAGCTCCTCTAACAACCATTAACACCTATTTTGCCCATTTCCCTGTCAATCCTGTTTCTTTTACACCACTCCTGCCCCAATGGACACCTTCTCCGTCCTTCTACACCAGTTCAGAAATGTATCGCTTTCCTGGGCAAAAACCACTCCCACATCCTATTTCTTTAATGGTGCCTAAACCATGGAATTCTCTCAAACGGACTAACCACACTGACCTTCATGTTTTCGAATTCCACCAGTCCCTGACCTTCACAAACACTGTACTGCAAAAACACATCCCCATGACACACACATCTCAGAACCACGTCTGCCCCCTTTGTAAGATACTGCTACTGTAATCACTGCATCATACATCATATCTCTGGAATCAAATCCCTTGCTCTCCAGCACCTGGAGAACCATTCCAGACACCACCTCCATAAGTTATAGAACCTGCTGACCTCCTCCTGATGCCTTGGAGCACCACCATCCAAATCCTATCATACCAACAGCGTTCCTCCTCGTCCACCCCTCATAGCACCTAAACCCTGCCTGACAGACCTTTCCAACTTGCCACTTCCCCCTAAACTCCCTAACAATACTTCACCAAATACTGAGCCAAATCTTTCTCATAACACTGTCGTTAAGTGCTCCACCAAAACCCTCAGCACCACAGAAGTTTCTTAGCCCCACACATAAATTTAACAATGCTGGACTTGTCAAAGACCTACTCTCCTTCTCCTGATTCGTATATTGGAAACACTTCTTTGCTACCAGTCCCTCCAACCCAATCAAACACAGCACAATTTCAACATTGAACTCTGCCTCTACCAGCTCATACCACCATCCAGCTGTTATCTACCCACCCACCCACCAAACCTTCCAGGAGTTCATTACCTCCAACTTCACTTCACCACTGTACCCAGTTACCTTCCTCAGAACACCAGTCCTTCAGCAGGAGAAAAAACAGCCATACACAACCTCAAAATAAATCCTGACCTAATCATACTATGTGCAGACAAAGGTTCCACCTCTGTTGGTATGAATCACAGTGACTATGTGGTGGAAGGCCTTCACCAATTATTTGACTCCTTCGCCTATAAACTCTGCCTGTGTAATCCCATCCCTGAAGTCCAACTCCCTGCTTAAGGCCTTAGTCTCTTCCCAGGACCTCTCCTCTGAATCCATGTCACTCCTCACCCCTATGGCACCCTGAACACTCACGTACATGCTCCCCAAAATCCACAAACCCAAACCAAGTGAGGTGGCACAGTGGTTAGCACACTGGAATGACATTCAGGAAGACAACAGTTCAAACCTTGTCCAGCCATCCTGATGTAGGTGATTTCCGTAAATCGCTTCAGGCATATGCTGGGATGGCTCCATTGAAAGGACACGGCTGACTTCCTTCCCCATCATTCCCTAATCTGATGGGATCGATGACCTCGCTGTTTGGTTCCCTCCTCCAAGTCAACCAACCAACCACAAATTCAACAATCGTGGACACCCCATTGTGACTGGTAATTGTGCCCCCACTGAAAGTAGTTCAGCCCTCTTTGACCAACACCTGCCCATAACCTAGCCTCCCATGTAAAAACTACCAACCATTTCCTTCACCAAATCTCAACCATCCCTACCTTGTTACCTCCTGGATACCAACTCATCACTGTTGGCACCACCTACATATACGCCAACATCTTCAGGACCAAGATCTTGCCACTATTGAACACTACCTTTCCAGTGTCCTTCAGACTCCAGATTCACTACCTCATTCACTTTGATAACTTTATCCTAATCCACTACTATTTGTCCTTTGAAGGAAAGGTATGCAAACAAATCTGCTGCTAGCCAAGGACACCCGCATGGCACCCTCCTATGCCAAGCTGTTTATGAGCCATCTAGAGATGACCATCCTTGCCACCCAAAACGCCAAACTCCTAACCTGGTTCAGGTTCACAGATGATACCTCCATAATCTGGACTCAGGACTATCTTCATTCCATCACAGTCTCAACACATCATCTACCATCTGCTTCACCTGGTCCTCCTCAACCTTGCATGTTGACCTCCTCCTCTCTGATGGCTCCATCTGCATCTCTGGCTACATTAAACCCACCAACCACCAACAGTACCTGCATTTCAACAGCCGTCATCCCTTTCACACCAAAAATTCCCTCCCATACAGTGTGGTCACCCGAGGATGGCGTATCTGCAGTCACAAGTATGCTGAGGGTCTCACCGAGGCCTTCATAGACCGGATTACCCGCAGACCTTGTCTGCAAACAGATCTCCTTTACCATTTTCCCTCACACCTCCGAATCCTGCCACCACTCCCCAAGAACCAACTACAAAGGAGTACCTCCTCTGTCACCCAGTACCACCCTGGATTGGAACAACTGAACCACATCCTTCGCCAGGGCTTTGATTACTTGTCATCATGCCCTGAAATGAGGGACATCCTGTCCAAGACCCTCGCACCCCTCTCAAAGTGGTCTTCCATCACCTACCTAATGTCCACAACATCCTACTCCATCCCTGTGCATTCCCTATCCGAATACGAACCCCTTGCCACAAGGACGATATCCCTATGGAAGACCCAGATGCAAGACCTGTCCAATCCACACACCCAGCACCTGCCATTCCAGTTCTGTCACAGGTTTATCCTACCCCATCAGCTGCTGATCCACTTGCAAAAGCAACCATGTCCATGTCAGCTATGCTGTAATCATTCACAGCATTTTAAGTTAGTATGTCTACCAACCAGCTGTCAACCACCATGAACAGTTCCTGCCAAAATGTTGTTAAGACAAAGCAGACCACCCTGTGGTGCAACATGCACCTGAACATAACATGCTTGGTTTCAATGGCTGCTGCACTACCCAAGTCATCTGTATCCTCCTCCCCTCCACCACCAGCACTTCTGAACTGCACAGATTGGAGTTATCCTTAAACACATTTTCCATTTCCATAATTACTCCATCTTCAACCTACAGTAACATATTTTCCTAAAACGCTCCACTCAACAGTTTTGAGCTCCTCTGTCCTATTGCCTCCTCCCCATTCTCGCCCCTAACCTCTTTGTATGCCATCCATTACCAATACACTGACCCATCTTTCCCCACCCTTCTCTTTTTTGCTTTGTTTTGCTCCACTCCCCTGTCCCACAATCTCTTGACACCACACCTGTTGGCATTCTACTCCCTGCTCACTTTTCAGACAGCTCTCCTTGCTCCCTCCACCCATACACAGTGTCCCTATCCATTCCCTGTTCCTCACAGATTGTTGCTTCCATCCTACTCGGTAGTTGCACTCTGACCTGAGCTGCTGGAGTTGCTTGTGTGAATGGATGGTGCGTGTTTCTCTTTTTCTGATGAAGGTTGTGGCCAGAAGCTTATTTGTAAGTGTCTTTTAATTGTGCCTGTCTGTAACTTAATGTGTCGTCATTATGGAAAATAGCAATATGTCTTTTCCCACATTGCTGGTATTCCTTTCTGGAGATTCCATTGTTTGGTAGTGGACAAAAGGTTGTTTAACAGTATGGGGTTTTTCTCTGTTGTTAATGAAAGAGCCGCTGCATTGTTCCTGTCTGTTGCTTCCTAGCCCCATGTTGTAGCACAAATTAAGTGCACTGTGGAGCCCAAATATGTTTTTTTTTCCCCCCATCAGCCTACTGACTGGTTTGATGCGGCCCGTCATGAATTCCTTTCCTGTGCTAACCTCTTCATCTCAGAATAGCACTTGCAACCTACGTCCTCAATTATTTGCTTGACATATTCCAATCTCTGTCTTCCTCTACAGTTTTTGCCCTCTACAGCTCCCTCTAGTACCATGGAAGTCATTCCCTCATGTCTTAGCAGATGTCCTATCATCCTGTCCCTTCTCCTTATCAGTGTTTTCCACATATTCCTTTCCTCTCCGATTCTGCGTAGAACCTCCTCATTACTTACCTTATCAGTCCACCTAATTTTCAGCATTCGTCTATAGCATCACATCTCAAATGCCTCGATTCTCTTCTGTTCCGGTTTTCCCACAGTCCATGTTTCACTACCATACAATGCTGTACGCCAGACGTACATCCTCAGAAATTTCTTCCTCGAATTAAGGCCGGTATTTGATATTAGTAGACTTCTCTTGGCCAGAAATGCCTTTTTTGCCATAGCGAGTCTGCTTTTGATGTCCTCCTTGCTCCGTCCATCATTGGTAATTTTACTGCCTAGGTAGCAGAATTCCTTAACTTCATTAACTTCGTGACCATCAATCCTGATGTTAAGTTTCTCGCTGTTCTCATTTCTTCTATGTCTCATTACATTCGTCTTTCTCCGATTTACTCTCAAACCATACTGTGTACTCATTAGACTGTTCATTCCGTTCAGCAGATCATTTAATTCTTCTCCACTTTCACTCAGGATAGCAATGTCATCAGCGAATCGTATCATTGATATCCTTTCACCTTGTATTTTAATTCCACTCTTGAACCTTTCTTTTATTTCCATCATTGCTTCCTCGAAGTACAGATTGAAGAGTAGGGGCGAAAGGCTACAGCCTTGTCTTACACCCTTCTTAATACAAGCACTTCGTTCTTGATCGTTCACTCTTATTATTCCCTCTTGGTTGTTGTACATATTGTATATGACCCGTCTCTCCCTATAGCTTACCCCTAATTTTTTCAGAATCTCGAACAGTTGCACCATTTTACATTGTCGAACACTTTTTCCAGGTCGACAAATCCTATGAACGTGTCTTGATTTTTCTCTAGCCTTGTTTCCATTAATAGCCGTTACGTCAGAATTGCCTCTCTCGTGCCCTTACTTTTCCTAAAGCCAAACTGATCGTCACCTAGCACGTTCTCAATTTTCTTTTCCATTCTTTTGTATATTATTCTTGTAAGCAGTTTTGATGCATGAGCTGTTAAGCTGATTGTGCGATAATTCTCGCACTTGTCAGCTCTTGCCGTCTTCGGAATTGTGTGGATGATGCTTTTCCGAAAGTCAGATGGTATGTCGCCAGACTCATATATTCGACACACCAACGTGAATAGTCGTTTTGTTGCCACTTCCCCTAATGATTTTAGAAATTCTGATGGAATGTTATTTTTCCCTTCTGCCTTATTTGACCGTAAGTCCTCCAAAGCTCTCTTAAATTCCGATTCTAATACTGGATCCCCTATCTCTTTTAAATCAACACCTGTTTCTTCTTCTATCACATCAGACAAATCTTCACCCTCATATTGGCTTTCAATGTATTCTTTCCACCTATCTGCTCTCTCCTCTGCATTTAACAGTGGAATTCCCGTTGCACTCTTAATATTACCACCGTTGCTTTTAATGACACCAAAGGTTGTTTTGACTTTCCTGTATGCTGAGTCTGTCTTTCCGACAATCATATCTTTTTCGATGTCTTCACATTTTTCCTGCAGCCATTTTGTCTTAGCTTCCCTGCACTTCCTATTTATTTCATTCCTCAGCGACTTGTATTTCTGTATTCCTGATTTCACCGGAACATGTTTGTACTTCCTCCTTTCATCAATCAACTGAAGTATTTCTTCTGTTACCCATGGTTTCTTCGCAGCTACCTTCTTTGTACCTATGTTTTCCTTCCCAACTTCTGTGATGGCCCTTTTTAGAGATGTTCATTCCTCTTCAACTGCCTACTGTGCTGTTCCTTATTGCTGTATTTATAGCGTTAGAGAACTTCAAACGTATCTCGTCATTCCTTAGAACTTCCATATCCCACTTCTTAGTGTATTGATTCTTCCTGACTAAGTCTTGAACATCAGCCTACTCTTCATCACTACTATGTTGTGATCTGAGTCTATATCTGCTCCTGGGTACGCCTTACAATCCAGTATCTGATTTCGGAATCTCTGTCTGACCATGATGTAATCTAATTGAAATCTTCCTGTATCTCCCGGCCTTTTCCAAGTATATCTCCTCCTCTTGTGATTCTTGAACAGGGTATTTGCTATTACTAGCTGAAACTTGTTACAGAACTCAATTAGTCTTTCCTTGTCCCAAGCCCATATTCTCCTGTAACCTTTTCTTCTACTCCATCCCCAACAACTGTGTTCCAGTCGCCCATGACTATTAGATTTTCGTCCCCCTTTACATACTGCATTACCCTTTTAATATCCTCATACACTTTCTCTATCTGTTCATCTTCAGCTTGCGACGTCGGTTGGCATGTATACCTGAACTATCGTTGTCGGTGTTGGTCTGCTGTCGATTCTGATTAGAACAACCCGGTCACTGAACTGTTCACAGTAACACACCCTCTGCCCTACCTTCCTATTCATAACGAATCCTACACCTGTTATACCATTTTCTGCTGCTGTTGATATTACCCGATACTCATCTGACCAGAAATCCTTGTCTTCCTTCCACTTCACTTCACTGACCTCTATTATATCTAGATTGAGCCTTTCCATTTCCCTTTTCAGATAATGGTGTAGTGTGCAATTTAAATCATCATCAAGGATCAGGTGAAAAATTCGTGACCCTTATTCAGTGAAGTAGGCGACTTGTAAAAGCTGTCACTCATATCCTATTTGGAGAATGAAATATGGAAATATGGTTGCCAAAACTGGACAAACAATACACAGCGAGATAGTTAAAGCTTGGTGAAGCACACTGTAGTGCCTACATGTAGCCTAACCCAGAATTACAAGAAGCCTACGAAGTAAGCATCTTAAGAAAGAAAAAAAAAAGAAAAAAAAAAAAGGAAAGAAACAGTTTGATTTTCTGTCAAGAAGATTATATGCCATTAATACCCTCACCAGGCTGATATCAAATGTGACAATAGTTCAGAATCCACCATTCTTATCTACATTTTCAAATGTTTTGCTCTGATAGAGAAGCAAAATAATGTTTTACCATTTGACATTCAACAGTAGTGAAAATAATTTATTTGGAAATATTGGAAGCCAACAGAATGCTGAAATATTTCAGAATCTGGGGCTTTATGAATGCTAACATGAAGGATCATTGTAGCAGTATCATGCATTCAGGAATCATGAATGCCCCAGAGTTTTGATCAATACCAAAACCTGGAATAATGTTAAATTGAATTTTCTGATAAATGTGTAAGACAGTCATCAACTGGGAGGAATGGGACAAGGTTTGAACGTAGCAGTTCATTTGCTACATTTATGTGACAGATGATGTGACATTGCCTCACCAAACCACTTATAGAGGACTAAAATTAGCATGAAATTTGAACCATGATGCAGTTTAGTATCTTTCCTCCTTGAAGAAGAAATGTGCAATTGGGAGAGGTACTGGTATGCATATTGATTTATATTTTAAGCTATTCTGTCAGCAGTACTGGGAGTTGTGCCTCCTGTATGTAAGTAGTGGGCCAGCAAATTTTAATATATGGTAAGCAAATGAAATGAGTAAGTGTGGTCTTGAGTAAATACATCTGCATACACATCTACATCAACATCTACATAGGTACTCCACAAGTGACTGTATGGTGCACGGTGTAGGGTACCCAAGTCATTTCTTTTCCTGTTCCAGTCACAAATAGACCAAAGGAAAAGCAACTGTCTATATGCCTCTGTATGAGCCCCAATTTCTCGAATTTTACCTTCATATGGTCGTTATGCATGATATATGTTGGTGGCAGTAGAATCTTTTGGCAGTCAGCTGTACATTCTGGTTCTCTAAATTTTCTCAATAGTGTTTCTTGAAAGAAACATCACCTTCCCTCCAGGGATTTCCATTTGAGTTCCCGAAGCATCTTTGTAACACTTAGGTGTTGTTTGATAACAACAAATCTAGAAGCCTACCTCAGAATTGCTTTGATGTCTTCTTTCAGTCCGACCTCATACGGATCCCAAACACTTAAGCAGTACTCAAGAATATATCCCACCAACGGTCTCCTTTACAGGTGAACCACTGTTTCCTAAAATTCTTCCAATGAACCAAAGTCAACAGTTCACCTTCCCTGCCACAGTTCTCACGTGCTTGCTTCATTTCATACAACTTTGCAACTGTTACGCCAGATATGTAAATGACTGTGCCAAGCAGGACACTAATAATACTGTAACCGAACATTACAGATTTGTTCTTCCTACTCATTTGCATTAACTTATATCTTTTCACATGTAAAGCTGCCATTCATCACACCAGCTAGAAATTTTGTGTAAGTCATCTTGTATCTTCCTTCAGTCACTCAGCTTCAACACCTTACTGTGCCCATCCTGTCCGCCAGATCTTTATGTACATAGAAAATAATAGCAGTCCTGTCACACTTTCCTGGGGCACTCCTGGAGATACCGTTGTCTCTGTTGAACATTTCTCCATCGAGGACAACATACTGGGTTCTATTACTTAAGAATTCTTCAAACCACTCTTCTATCTGTGAATGTATTCCATATGATCATACCCTCATTAACAGCCTGCAGTGGACTGTCATGTCAAATGCAGATTGCAGATGAAAGTTACTGGTATACTTTTCTTCAGGAAACACTTTGAATGAGTAGTAACAGATAGAGAAGTCATTTTCTAGAGGAAAAAACACAGCAAGTGCCCTTTAAAATAGATATTATCTGCCAGTTGATAAAACTGAGTGTGTCTATTCCCTGAAAAAGGGGAAAAGGTGAATGAGAAATCTTAAGAGAGAACAAACAAGGTGTGTGGTGGTATATATCAAGAGAAACCTGAAGAATTATGCCCATCTGCCAAAATGTTAGGGACAGAAAAAGAAAAAAAGCCTTAGCAATGTTCAGAATGTAACTCAGTGATCCATAGAACATGTTACTAACTAACTAACCATTTGTTTCACAGCTCATCACAGAGAACTAGAGGGTGATTCTTAGTCCCATGAATATTCCTCTGTTGTTGCATATTAACCTTTAAGTCTTTCTTTTCTTTCATAATGCATTCCCCCATTTACTATTACCTATACTGTATAATCTGACTCTTACTATCTTTTTTTCTTCTCCAGAATTACTTTGTACAGTTACCTGTTTAACATTGTGTTTTTTGTTTTGTAATTTGATTACAGCTTTGAAGTCATTTGTGAATTTGAGCAAATCCTTTGAAACTGTTGATGACGATGTTGTTAAGGAATACTTAGCAAGTGATGCTGGTCTTGAGGAGATTCTGAAGTGTGTGAATGTTAATGAGAAGAAGAACCTGGCCCTTGCAACAGCTGCTTTTTCTGCTGTTCGTGTCATATTAATGAGGTGAGACAGCAGTAGAAATCAAACTGTTCTTATACTTTTATATACAAGCTGGATAGCTGTGTTCTTCTTTTTTAAATAATGAAGTAATGTTATATGCATTATGATGACTTAATGTTCCAGTTTCTTTGAGCACTCAATGTGTGCAGTCATTCCTAAATTGTACCATTCACAAAAATACATTAGTCTTTTGCATTTATTAGTTTCATTTATAATCTATGTTGTTAGATATGATTATGAAGGTGTTCCTAGTAGGTTGTTAAATCATGAGCTGTCATTGTAACCAGTCAGCTAGTGCAATGTTTTGTATAAGGGGCAACCGATGAACACAAGACAGATGAAAAAAACTGTTCCCCATAACTGTTAATGCATTGATACCACTGTGATACAAGACAGTCAATACATTTATGGATACATGTTTGCAGTTGCCTACACAGAACCATGCCTCTACTCAAATTTGTCAACCTCTTCATTCAAAGCAAATTGTTGACCACATATGTCTTTCTCCAGGACTCCGAAAATATGGAAATCACATAATGAGAAATCTGGATTCTATGAAGGATGTGCTTGGGTTTCCCAGCAAAACTGTGCAGTGTGCTCAAAACAGTGTTGGCAACATGTTGGTCCGCATGTTGCCAAGGTTGTTTAGAGTGTGCTACAGAAGTTTCACTGGGAAGCTCTTACAGTCCCATTCTATCCCAATGTGGGTTCCAAAGTTTTGTAGCCCAGTGGAAATATATTTGTAGCTGTGAATGTGCTGTGCGTTAAGAAGTTGACGTCTGAGTAGTCATGGTTCCATAAGCAACTGCAAACATTTTTCCATGAAGGCATTGACCTGTCTCACAGTGGAATGAATGCATTAACAATTATGGCAATTACTTTTGAAATAATAGACTCATTACTTATTGTTTTTCATGTGTCTCATTTTCATTCAACTGTCAACTATTATAATAACTGTCTTTAAAGATGATTACAAGCAAATAACATCTAGTTGGTGACCCACTTCACTCCTTCAAATCTTAAAGAAAATCAGAAAGTAGTATATATCTGATCAAGATTCAGTTTTCTGACCAGAATGAGTTAATCACTTCCCAACTTGGCATTCTTGAAGAATTCTCTATTGTGTGTGACTGCACAAATTACATTCTGGTTGAGCTGTCAAAAACTATCCCATAGTATTGTTTTATATACTTGCTAAGGCATTTCATGAGAGAATGAAATAGTATGTTGTTAATGGCATCAAAATCTTTTTTTTAAACAAAGAAACTGTTAACTGTACTTTTATCCATTGTTTATAATACTGTCTTTAATTTTCACAGGATTCTCTCTGATTTACCTCAGTTTTACATTAAGGCAGAAGTTGGATGTAGGTATCTTTTGCGTGCATTCTTGCCCATAATCAACACAATGCTGTCACTGAACAGTAATGCTCATCAGAGAAAAATTGTTTTGAGGCTCTTGACAGGTAATACATTTCTCACAATAATATTGGCAGTAATATGATTTGTGTAATAAAATAGGCACTGTCCTAACAATTGTGACTGAATTTTACTATTTTTGTAGAAAGCAATAATGTAATGAAATTTAAATCAATGAGAGAGAATTTAGTGTAAAACAGATGTGAATTATAGGACCACAGTGTAGGATACAGGCAGACATTGCTTACATGTTTTAAGGAACTATTATGGATGTACTACCCATATTTTTTTATGGTAGTATAGCAGTGTGAACAACTGGGTTCCAAATATCTAGTGAGAGAGCAGCAGGCAGTTGACATGTTTTGTATTATTGTATTGAAGCAGTTGAGTCAAACCTCTACATGTATCTAACTACAGACTGCACAATGTATTCAGATGAGCAGGAGACATTATCCTACAAGTTCACAAGATATTCACTACAACAGTAACAATAATTTTGTGGCAGATGATACATAGCCAAAATTACAATACAAAGAAATGAGAGATACACATAGCCTCCTGTTGTTGACTGTCTTTTGTCTTATTATGTGAATTGTTCAGTATCTTGACATCATGTCCACATAAACTGTGATCAGAGTAACAAAGTAATCGACAATGATGCATAGTTGAGCATGGAAGGAACTGACATTGGAAATTCATTGATACCTTTGCCTGCAGTATGGCTATGGCAGCATGTAGACAGTATTCATTTTACAAAATGTTAATAAGCTTGCCACTTTTCTACATAGTTTTGTAGAGTACTACTGACTGTAATAGCTGCCACCTGAGCTAGCAGAGAAATATTAAAAGTGTTAAATGAAGAAAAGGCAGCAAGGTGCACATTGTCTTATTGATCATTAATATGTTAACTGATCTGCAAATGAATAATGCCAATCGCTTTGTTATTCATATCCAAGTATAGAATTCGGATTTGCCACAGCTCAGTCTATCAACGTTCTTTTACTTTAATTTTTAGTAGCACACAAAACAATTTTACACATGTAGAACACAGAAACACAAATCAATGACAACATTGATAATCCTGTTGGCAAAGAATACATAATCTAAAGGAGGCATAGATTCTCATCTACAATGTGCCCACTAGAATCAATGCCCGTGGAATCTTCATACTGCCTGTCAAAATTCTGTAATCATTTGATATCATATTCTTGATAGCAACTTCATCAACATACCAGCACTCTGCTTTACTTCATCCAAGTCTATATCTTTCTTTAGTTAAATGATGTCTTTTATCTTAAGTGTTTGGGTTGTCCATAGTAACTCTTGTTTTGCATAAATCAATCGTGCTTTTGTTATTGCAGAAAATCTGAAAGGAAACTGAGTGATTTCACTTTATAACCTGTGCAATTTGCAGCATTGTCCCCAGAATTGATCGTAACTGTTTGGTTCTCAGTCAAGTGGAAGGACTGAACCAGAGACTATGAAGGTTCTGTGACAAGCTAGGCTATGGCTTCCTGAACCTGCACTATAGGGCTCAGAACTGTAGGGTCCCCCTCAGTGGGGTAGGTGTGCACTACACATCAGAGACTGCTACTCAGGTAGCTGACTGTGTGTGGGGTCGCCATGAGGGTGTTTTAGATTAGGTAACTCTCCATTCAGTCCAGATAACAACAGATTTAGAAACCCAGAAGTATCAGTGTAAGATCAAAAGAAATGCGGTGCACAGGTGAGAGTATTAAAATCCTTCTGGTAAACTACTGAAACATTCACAATAAAATGCCAGAATTTCAAGCACTCATGAAAAGCAGTGAAGTTCATATAATAGTAGGCAAAGCTGGTTAAAACCTGAAACTGGTAGCAGTGAGATTTTTGGGAGAAAATTTAAGTGTATATTGAAAGGATAGGCAAATGGAAAATGGAGGTGGTGTATTTGTCGTAGTAGACAGGAAACTCAGATTCACTGAGATAGAAATTGAAGCTGCATGTGAGATTGTTTGGGCAAGACTCTGTATCAGGGGTGGCCATAAAATGATGATTGAATCCTCCTATTGCCCACCAGACTCATCTCCTGATGTAACCGAAAACATCAGCTCACTTGTATGTAAGTGCCCCAGTCATATTGTAATCATTGGTGGAGACTTTAATCATCCAACAATTAATTGGGAATATTACAGTTTTGTTAATGATGGGTGTGAGAAGATATCCTTTGAAACATTACAAAATGCCTTCTCTGAAAATTACCTTGAACAGATAGTCAGGAACACCAGTCATGGAGGAAATGTATTGGAACTAATGGCAACAAATAGACCGGACCTCTTTGACAATGTCCACATTTAAACTGGTGTCAGTGACCATGCTGTGGTTGTGGCAACAATGATTACCAAAGTGCAAAGAACAGCTGAAACATATACATGTTCAGTAAATTAGATTTAAAAAATCAGTAGTGTTGTATCTCAATGAGGAGCTTGAAACTTTCAGCAAAGGGCAGGATCATGTAGAGTAACTGTGGCTCAGGGTTAATAGAATAACTGACCCTGCACTGGATAGATATGTACACTGTAGAACTTTTCATAGTGGGAGGAAACCTCTACGGTGTACAGTCACTCTGAAGAAACTTCTAAAGAAACAGAGATTACTGCATAGTAGGCATAAAACAAAGCATAGGTCTATAACAGAGAGGTGCTGAATGGAATGTGTTTAGCTGTCAAGAGGAAAATGCATGAAGCCTTCAGTGACTATTGTAGCAGAATATTGTCAAGCAATCTTTCACAAAACCCAAATAAATTCTTGTCATATATAAAGGCTGTTAGTGGTATCAATGTTAGTGTCCAGTCCGTCATTAACAATTCAGGAACTGAAATTGAAGATAGTAAAGCAAAAGCTGAAATGCTTAACTCCATTTTCAAATGTTCCTTTACAAAGGAAAACCCAGGAGAATTGCCCCGGTTTAATTCTCATATTACTGAATGGATGAGCAAAATAAATTTTAGTGTCAGTGGTGTTGAGAAACAGCTGAAATAACTAAAACTGAACAAAGCTCCAGGCCCCGATGGTATCCCTGTCAGATTCATACTGGATTTGTGGCTGAGTTAGCCCCTCTTTCAACTATAATCTATCATTGATCCCTCAAACAAAAAATCATTCCCAGCTCTTGGAAAAGAGCACAGGTCACAACCCTCTACAAGAAGGGTATTAGAAGTGATCCAAAAAACTACTGTCAAATATTCTTGTCATAGATTTGTTGTAGAATCTTAGAACATACTCTGAGCTCAAACATAATGAGCTATCTCAAACAGAATGACTTCCTCAATGCCAACCATCATGAATTCTGAAGACATTGATCATGTGAAACCCATCTTGTACTTTTCTCACATGACACACTGAAAGCTTTGGTTCGAGGCAGTCGGGTAGATGCAGTATTTTTTATTTCTGAGAATTATTTGTCTCAATACTACACCTGGGCTTATTGTCAAAAGTATGATCATATGGGGTTATCAAGTGAATTTTGTGACTGGATTGAGGACTTCGTGGTAGGGAGGATGCAGCATGTTATCTAGGATGGAGCGTCATCATCAGATACAGAAGTAATTTCGGATGTGCCCCAGGGAAATGTGCTGAGACCCTTCCTGTTCATGTTGTATATTAATGACCTTGCAGACAATATTAATAGTAAGCTGACTTTTTGCATATGATGCTGTTATCTACAATGAAGTACTACCTGAAAGAAGCTGCATAAATATTCAGTCAGATCTTGATAAGATTTCAAAGTGGTACAGAGATTGGCAACTTGCTTTAAATGTTCAGAAATGTAAAATTGTGCTTTTTCACAAAAAAAATCTAGTATCCTATGACGAAAATATCAGTGATTCACTGTTTGAATTGGTCAACTCATACAAATACCTGGTTGTAACACTTTGTAGAGATTTGAAATGGAGTGATCACATAGGATCAGTCGTAGGTAAAGCAGTTGGAAGATTTCAGTGTATTGGTAGAATTGCAATCAGTTTACAAAGGAGATGGCTTACAAGCCACTCATGTGATTGGTTTTAGAATGTTGTTAATGTGTGTGAGACCTGTACAAAATAGGACTAAAAGGGAACATTGAATGTATACAGAGAATGACAACTTGAATGGTTACTGGCTTGTTTGTCCCATAGGAGAGAGTCACAGAGATGCTAAAGAAACAGAACTGATGGTATCTTGAAGACAGACATAAGCTATCCCGAGTAAGTCTGCTAACAAAGTTTCAAGAATAAGCTTTAAATGATGACTCTAGGAATGTCCTACAACCCTCTATGTGTCACTTACATAGGGATCGTGAGGACAAGATCAGTACACGTAAGCATGCACAGAGGCATTCAGACAATATTCTTCCTACACTCTGTACGTGAATACAATGGGAAGAAACCCTAATAACTGGTGCAATGCTAAGTACCTTCTACCATTCACTTCACGGTGGTTTCAGTATATGGATGTAGATGCGGATGAAGATGTAGGTTGTTGTCCAGTAGTGTCAGGATTTGATTCCAATCCTTCATGTTGTATTTTTCTAGGAATGTTCTACATAATGAGACTAATGCATCCACAATAGTCTCCTTTCGTGATCTCTTGTGATTCTGAGGCCCAAGCAGTTTGACACTTCTCTTAGCTCTTTCAATTTAAATTGCCCTTTGGGTTTCTTTTTGAAAGTGTCCTTCTCTTGCAGGTTATTTAAAAAAATCAACTTGTCAGTATATAAATTGTAACAGTTAGTACATCATATCCTTTACTTCTCTTATAAAATCATAAATCTGCAACAGGTCCTCATTGTCACAGGCCTACATCGTTTGACTTTGAAGTTTAAGAATGCTTTATTTAGTTTAATATTACTGTTGCAACTACCTTGTTTTAACACACAGGCTGCCTTTTTAAAGCCTCTTGATACATTTGCCCTTCACAGTTCGAGAGACAAAATCAGTTTTTGGGATTTTAAAACAAGTCTGCTCTTTCAGATATCCTTGTAGGAATTCTGTAACATTATCTAAGTGATCTGTTTTTGGATTGTATTTACTTGCTAGTCCAAACTAATATGTTATTCCAAACTAACTTGAATTGTACTAGATTGTGGGAGCATATGTTTCTTCACATTCTAAACTCAATTGTTTGGTCACTTACTTTAACTGCTAGATGTGCTGGGAACCTGGTAGTGTGCTGTCGAAGATCTTGTTCAGCTTTGACACTGCACTTGATGTTTGTTAACTTTTTATCTCTGGGTAAAACAGCTTTTACCCATGTCTGATTTTTCAGTACATGAGTGCAAATCTTTAATTGCCTGAAGCCATATGTGTGACTGTGCTTTGCAAAGTTGCTTCTGTGATGACAGATTTGAAAACTGTGTCTATAGAGCAGGGTCTCCCAAATTGTATGTGGAATACTGGTGTTACACAGGAAGCAAAAAGTGCTGCATGAAAAACTATTAATAATATGGCATTTGCTCTGATATTTTAATGATACTATTTAAAAAAAAAAAACATGTTATGGTTTCTGTGGTATTAATTATAATTTAAAATTGGAGTAACCTCTGAATAAACCAAGTTTTCCTCATTTAAAATGTACCTTCAAAATAAAAACAAGCTGTTCCATCGAAGTATCAGCACTCTCAAAGTGTCCTTTCAGAGGAAAAATTTGGGAATCCTCACTATAGAGTAATATGGCATCCAATCTTCCATTCTTGCTGATTTCAGAATTTTTGATGGTCTTCTAAGAATTTGAGTTTGTATGAGGGAGCAGGAGCTCTATTTGCCTCAAGTGAAGTTGACTTTTCTGAACTGCTCTGCTCAGATAAAGTACCTTTTGTCACTTGTCTCATAAGTAACAGGTTCATTTTAAGTGTTTCTGAGTTATTTTGCTGAATTTCATATCTGTCTCTGTGTGAAAGAAAGAAATAGTTTGGGTAGTTTCTCAGACTTTTCAGGAACTGTTATTATATCATGACTCTTCTGAACTGTATATTAATTAAATATCAAATTCCCTCAGAGTGCTCAAAGCTCTTTTGTGAGCGCGTGTTTAGGGAGCATGGTAACATGAGGCTTTGGGATATTTTTCCTGTCCTGTGCACAATTTTACTCTGTGATTATATCTTTTCTAAGAGTTTGTCTCTAGGACAAATTCCTAGCTGACAACCTAACTTGCTTTTGTACATTGATTGTGGCTTTTCCCACTTCGCTACATTATTTTTTTGCCAGCTATTTTGTTTAACCTATGTTCAATCGCCACATCTAGGTTTGACCTCCAACTTTCTTTCCTTTTCTTTTTTCTTTTGGCCTGTCCATGTGAAGGGTTGTCAGGTACCCATATGATGGTAGTCCTATTACTGCACACTGAGGGCACTATTTCCTCGCACATGCTGAAAGTAGGTGCTTGTCCATTTAGGGAAACTGGCATCAAATCATGTGACAATTGCTCTAGCTGAGTAGTGCCTGTGGAGAGAGCCCTCATTTGGAGTAAGAAGTATCATGGCAGATATCTGATACCGTGAAAAGATTTAAACTATCAGGTGGTAGCCATGAGGCTCCAGCAGTCTCTTCAGACAGACCGGAGTTCTTCAGTGTGGGTTGGTATGACCTTAGGAATTTACCCTCCTTTGCCACACCATTGGAGGAAAGTAAACTTAAGCAGCTTTCAGAAACGTATTCCCCTCAATTCCAGATTTGCTTTAGGACACATGGAGGGTCCTTTCTCTGTACTAAGCTGATCTTCTGTTTTGAGAATACTGAAAAGTTATTTGGGAAAAATCTCTTCCCTTGCTAAGTTACTTAGTGCTTCCACCTTAATTAAAATGGACATTACCCTCCTGAAGAAAAAAAAAAGAAGAGGTGATGTACATGTTACCGTGACACACCATAACAGTCTGAATGTGCCCATTGACTATGTTTTCCCTTTATCCAGCACCAGACCAAGTTGGGACATTAACAGTACTTCTCCACTTTATTCTGTCCTTCCACCAGTCTTCTTGTGTAACTGTTTTGTTCCAGTCCAGATTCCTTCTTCTTAAACTCATTTTGTTGAGTCAATCCACCTAACTTTAGGTCTCCCTTATGCCCTCAGACTTGGCCTCCATAATTTGTTTGGTATTCTTCCATCATCCATTCGCTTTATGAATCCAAACCATTGTAACCTGTTCTTCTTAGTTCTCTCATTCAGCTTTTGTATTATTTCTTACTCTGTCTCTCCTCATTTTTCCTAACATACTTATTAGGAATTTCATTTTACTGGCTTGGATTCTGCTCTCCTCTCTTCTTGTCATTGTCCAGGACTCTGATGCAAATGTCAGTATTAGTGTGAAGTACGTCTCGTACAGCACTTCCTTGTGCTTAATAGACACCACCCTTCCACAGACAGTCCTCCCCGATAGCTGTGTGGTCAGCACAGCGGTGTCTCATGCCAAGCGGCCCGGGTTTGATTCCAGGGTGGGTCGGAGAATTTCTCCGCTCAGGGACTGGGTGTTTTATTGTCCTCATTATCGTTTGATCTTCACCAGTGGAAGGTAACAGGAAACCACCACTGGAATCACTTCCCTAGTCGCTCATGCGATGGACCTCTCTGACGAGGCTTCCCCCACGAGAAGACCTGCCGTAAGGCAGAACATAAAGTTTTCCACAGACAAAGCCCCTCATGCACTAGTAAAATACATTGCTCTCTTCCCTTTCAATAATTTCTTCTTCCGTTCTTGAATTTCCCATTATCATACACTCTAGGTATTTAGTTATCCACTCTTTCAGTATTCTGTCCTTTAACATTAATTTGTCCCTTGCCTTTTCTGGTTACCACTGTAGTTTTGCTTTTCTCCACATTTCATTTGATTCTGTATCTCTCGATTTTGTTTAGGATATCTGTTTGTTCTTGTACCTCCTTAATATTGATTTCCCAGAGCATAATATCATCAGGAAATAGCAATAACTTCATCTCTCTTCCTCCATGAGCTGCTTCTATCTATTTCACAATTTCATCCATCACTATGAAGTGTGACATGACATTTTTAGGATTGCTTACCCACTTGCTGGCTTCTGTGATGACGGAAGATGTTTATGATGTTTAGTAGAAAGTGTTTGGAAATGTTACAGTATGTGCAGATGGGAGAATGTCATGAACCCACCACTTTTACTAGGTGAGATGGCGAGTGAGCCTCTCCATCTGCCAAGTGAACTAGCTTGTGTAGAGAAAACTTCTTGTCTTGCTTTTGTGCCTGCAACATCAGTTTAAAAAGATCTGTCAACTTGCTTTGTATATGAGATTGTTTTTGTAAGATAAGGAGATTTAAAGTTTAATCATTTATGTCATACAAGTAACTTGGAAGTCAGGTAACTCTCTCTTTTAGCACCCATCCACACACAAACAGATAAAGTCCAGTGCAGACCGCTGCCTCACTGTTCGTGGAACTGACTAGCAGGACCACCACAGAAAACATCAAGAACGGTGACCATGAGAAATTTACTGAATAATTGTATTCACATCTAACATCAAAGGGTTACAGGTTGTGCAAAGGAATCATAACAAATATACCACCAAAAAATGACCAACGTTGCATTTTGACCATTATAAATAACGATGGTGACACCGCACTCTCATGCCTCACTCCTTTAACATTCCTGAATCAATTGCTTCTTCAGACTATTTCTGTGGACACTGCTGAAGTCTTTGTCATACATTTCTTGAAGGATTTCAATCATTTCTTTTCCAACTCCATTTCTTTTTAAGGTTTCCCATAACTTTCTCTGAGGACACTATAGTTAGCCTTCAGTAAACAAGGAATATCACCACCAGATCTTTGACATACTCCCAATGTCTTTCCATCAACTATCTCATACTAAAGATTGGGTCCACTGTTGATTTACCATGTCAAACATCACACTGCTCCTCTTTCAACTGACCTTCCACTTTTTCCCTCAGTCTTGCTTCCGATATCCTCTTCATCATTTTTGCTACTATTGGTATGAGTTGTATCCCTTCACAGTTTTCACATAATTTTCTGTCTCTGTTCTTGAACACTGGAATTATTATTCCCTTTCCTATTCTTCAGGCACACATTTCTAAGTCCATATGCATCTTAGCAGCCTATATAACCATTGTAGCCCAGTAGGTGCAGACTTGTGAAGGCTACACGAACACTTGCATAATTGTGGGAGCCATTTTGTGTGTTATGTACATCTAGATGTATCAGACAACAAAGTTGAAACTGGCACATTCATCATTACATTTGAGAGGAATTCTCCAGAGGAGATGATAATCCTGATTTACCACTGTGATGTGCAACAGGGTCGTTTCCATGTCAAAACATGCAATAATTCAAGATTTGTAACCCTCTATCTCAAATGTTCACAAAAATTTGCACATTTGCTTATACCTATAACAGTAACTTCTGCAAAATCTTTTTGGTCTCAGACTACAACTTTATTTTATATCGAATTTTAAATGTAGTGATATTCTGATAATTGAGCTCTGCAAGAATGTCAGTGCATAATGGTACTTATCTTCATAAATGCCCATAACTCAGGTGTTTATGAAGCTTATGATTTGGAATATTTTTCATATTTAAGCGAAGCACATACTTAACAGACATATAATTATTTAAGCAGTAAAGTTATAAAGAAATTTTCTAAAGAATATTAATGTATGTCAATTTTTTATTTCAGGAAAGTTGCAATGAAGTGAAAAAAAAGCTTATGTCACATTTCTCCAACCTGCCGGGAACCTGATTTTGGTCTCAAAAGAACCCCTTGATTGCAAGTTTTCTAACAAAATAAAAATTTGAATGGGTCTTCTGCTAATTGACACACAGTCTGAAATCAAAATACTTTTTACTGTTATGGAAAAGGGTCATTTTAAGTAAGTTCATCCACTCAATGCCTCTGATGCAAGGGTATCAAATTAGCATATTTAAGTGTAACTCCTTCTGGGCAGGCAAGTAAACTTTAAGTGTGAAAATAAACTTCCTTTCATTTGACTGGAATGCAACAATTAGCCTATTTGGCCTCAGTTGCTCTTTGACTTTCTGTGAGACATTCCACTCGTATAAAGTCTGTCTTAAGTGAATTAGTGCTCAGTTAATTGCAGTGGAAAATGTGGATTCATGCACTGTTTGAAAATTACTAAAAACGCCATGTCATTTTACAACCCTTACCTTAGTAAAAACTCTACAAAAAATAGAAGAGCTGACTGAAGACCAATGAGATTTGATATTGCTCTGATCCAATATAAGCTTTCCACGAGATCAAGAAAATGCTACTATATGTGGTTGTCACAGATACTATTACTTAAACTTTTTTGAAAGTCACCAAAGAACTTGTAGGCGACTTGCCTACAACAAATAATTGCATAGTCGTCCGGTATAATGAGTTAATGAAAAAATATTTATTCGTGAAAACTCACAATGAGAAGAAGCTTTTTTTTTTAAAAAAAAAAAAAAAAAAAAAAAAACAGAGAAGTAACAAAAACTAGGAGATTCTATAGTCTTACGGCAAAGTTACATAAAAAATAAAAACAACCACCACCCTCTCGCACTTTTGATATCACTTTGCACCAGACATGAAAAATATCTACATCTACATGACTACTCTGCAATTCACATTTAAGTGCTTGGCAGAGGGTTCATCGAATCACAATCATACTATCTCTCTACCATTCCACTCCCTAACATCTCGCGGGAAAAATGAACACCTAAACCTTTCTGTTCGAGCTCTGATTTCTCGTATTTTATTTTGATGATCATTCCTATCTATGTAGGTTGGGCTCAACAAAATATTTTCGCATTCGGAAGAGAAAGTTGGTGACTGAAATTTCGTAAAAAGATCTCGCCGCGACGAAAAACGTCTTTGCTGTAATGACTTCCATCCCAGTTCGCGTATCATATCTGCCACACTCTCTCCCCTATTACGTGATAATACAAAACGAGCTGCCATTTTTTGCACCCTTTCGATATCACTGCCACACAGCCCCCCCCTTAAAGTGCAGAGCCCCAGGGATATCTTGATACTTGAATTTTATTCGACGTTGAGCTCTGGTGTGCGTTGGGTGTCTCGAGGGCGGTGATGTTGTTTGTGGTGGTGATTCACCTGTCTTGGACGATGTACTGAGCGGTGTTTCGGTATGCCCTGCGTCCATCATGTGTTGATGCACAGGCGTGGTGTCATCCAGGAGATGAATGCGGATAGGGAAGTGATCATTGGAATGAAGGTCGTCAATGACCTCCCTGTGAACAGAGTCGGTGAGGGTTGGAGAGCAGAAAGATAGGTCAATGGCTGAAAATGACCCTGTAGCAGGACAGAAATGAGTCGGAGTACCTGTGTTGAGGATGCACAACATTTGAGATGTTAGGAGGCTCTCCTAAATTCGACCTCGAGCGCAAAGAGAAGTGGAGCCCCACAGGACATTATGGGCATTGAAGTCTCCCAGGAGGAGAAATGGGCGGGGGAGTTGGTCGATAAGATCTGTGAGCGTGTCTAAGGTCATTGCATCCAGAGGGGGTAAATAAAGGGAGCAAACGGTAAGCCTCCGAGGTGAATGAATTTCAACTGCAACTGCTTGCAGGTCAGTATCCAGGGGGAGAGCAGAGGAGTGGTGGTCATTATTGACAAACACAGCGACTCCGCCTTTGGCTCTTTCTCCAGTCAGGTCATCTTCGCGATATGACGTATAGCCCCTTAGTACAGGAGCATCGGATGGTTTTAAATGCGTTTCCTGTAAACACAAGCACAGGGGGCGTTGCCGTGCTAGGAGGTGCAGTTCCTCCACATGTTCCCGGAATCCATTCATGTTCCACTGTATAATGGGAGCCATCTATCAGGGTGGGAGTACCTTCATTCTCACTTTCTGTCGGGGAGGAGAGCCCACAACAGACGGAGGCTCAGTTTTGGGGCGAGATGAGTGCCCCCAGTCTGACATCAACCTCCATCGCCTCTGAAGAGTAGTCGAGAGAGACGTCAGAGAGAATGACATCCACATCAGTAGACTGTAGAACGTCGGTCTCCTTTAGCGGGCGAGTCTTCACTTTTGTCTTTGGCTTCGATTTTCTGGCCTGAGGTGGCATTGGTGCCAAAAACTCAGAAGCAGTAGGGGGTGTAGCAGCGCTGGGCAGTGCACAAGACTGGACCTGGGAAGGGGCAGGAAGTTCCATGACGTCAGCTATCACGGTCTTGTCAGAAGGCTGGGGGGGGGGGGGGGGGGGGGGGGGGGGAAGCAGCAGGCTTCACAGGAACAGCAGCAGCACACGTACATTGACAAACGCAGGTGCTAGTGCTGATAGTAGCAACATCCGTTTGTGTAGTGGCATCGGATTTCAAAACTGGCTGTTTGAGAACGGAAGAAAAGGAAGCAGCGAACGTGGGCGGCTGCATGGACTTGTAAATTTTCTTCGTGTCACCATACGAGAGGCGTTTTGTAGTTTTAAGTTCCTGGATCTTCCATTTCTCAAGGAAAACTCTGCAGTCCCTTCTCCACACAGGGTGATCCCCAGAGCAGTTGACACACTTGGGAGGAGAGGAGCAACCAACTCCCTCATGGGCGGCCTTACCACAATTCCCGCAAGTGGCTTCCCCTCTACAGCCGAGAGTAGTGTGTCCAAAGTGTTGGTATTTAAAACACCGCGTGGGGTTGGGGTAATAAGGCCGTTGGGGTAATAAGGAGGAAACCGGCCTTCACATGCTCTGGCAATTTGGTGGTGTTAAATGTAAGGATAAACGAGTCAGTCTTTACGAGAGTACCATCCACCCGTTTCATAACGTGTTGGACGTCGACAATTCCTTCCCGGGACCATTCAGCCTTCAGTTCGTCTTGTGGAATGTCAACGAGATCTCTACAAGTCACAACACCCTTGCTGTAGTTCAAGGTGTTGTGAAATTCAGTCTCTATAGCAAACTCCCCCCCCCCCCCCCCCCCCCCCCCCCCCCCCTCCCCATGAACCATGGACCTTGCCGTTGGTGGGGAGGCTTGCGTGCCTCAGCGATACAGATGGCCGTACCGTAGGTGCAACCACAACGGAGGGGTATCTGTTGAGAGGCCAGACAAACGTGTGGTTCCTGAAGAGGGGCAGCAGCCTTTTCAGTAGTTGCAGGGGCAACAGTCTGGATGATTGACTGATCTGGCCTTGCAACATTAACCAAAACGGCCTTGCTGTGCTGGTACTGCGAACGGCTGAAAGCAAGGGGAAACTACAGCCGTAATTTTTCCCGAGGACATGCAGCTTTACTGTATGATTAAATGATGATGGCATCCTCTTGGGTAAAATATTCCGGAGGTAAAATAGTCCCCCATTCGGATCTCCGGGCGGGGACTACTCAGGAGGATGTCGTTATCAGGAGAAAGAAAACTGGCGTTCTACGGATCGGAGCGTGGAATGTCAGATCCCTTAATCGGGCAGGTAGGTTAGAAAATTTAAAAAGGGAAATGGATAGGTTAAAGTTAGATATAGTGGGAATTAGTGAAGTTCGGTGGCAGGAGGAACAAGACTTCTGGTCAGGTGACTACAGGGTTATAAACACAAAATCAAATAGGGGTAATGCAGGAGTAGGTTTAATAATGAATAGGAAAATAGCAATGCGGTTAAGCTACTACAAACAGCATAGTGAACGCATTATTGTGGCCAAGATAGATACAAAGCCCACACCTACTACAGTAGTACAAGTTTATATGCCAACTAGCTCTGCAGATGATGAAGAAATTGAAGAAATGTACGATGAAATAAAAGAAATTATTCAGATAGTGAAGGGAGACGAAAATGTAATAGTAATGGGTGACTGGAATTCGAGTGTAGTAAAAGGGAGAGAAGGAAACATAGTAGGTGAATATGGATTGGGACTAAGAAATGAAAGAGGAAGCCGCCTAGTAGAATTTTGCACAGAGCACAACTTAATCATAGCTAACACTTGGTTTAAGAATCATGAAAGAAGGTTGTATACGTGGAAGAACCCTGGAGATACTAAAAGGTATCAGATAGATTATATAATGGTAAGACAGAGATTTAGGAACCAGGTTTTAAGTTGTAAGACATTTCCAGGGGCAGATGTGGACTCTGACCACAATCTATTGGTTATGACCTGTAGAGTAAAACTGAAGAAACTGCAAAAATGTGGGAAATTAAGGAGATGGGACCTGGATAAACTGAAAGAACCAGAGGTTGTACAGAGTTTCAGAGAGAGCATAAGGGAACAATTGACAGGAATAGGGGAAAGAAATACAGTAGAAGAAGAATGGGTAGCTCTGAGGGATGTAGTAGTGAAGGCAGCAGAGGATAAAGTAGGTACAAAGACGAGGGCTGCTAGAAATCCTTGGGTAACAGAAGAAATATTGAATTTAATTGATGAAAGGAGAAAATATAAAAATGCAGTAAATGAAGCAGGCAAAAAGGAATACAAACGTCTCAAAAATGAGATCGACAGGAAGTGCAAAATGGCTAAACAGGGATGGCTAGAGGACAAATGTAAGGATGTAGAGGCTTATCTCACTAGGGGTAAGATAGATACTGCCTACAGGAAAATTAAAGAGACCTTTGGAGAGAAGAGAACCACGTGTATGAATATCAAGAGCTCAGATGGCAGCCCAGTTCTAAGCAAAGAAGGGAAGGCAGAAAGGTGGAAGGAGTATATAGAAGGTTTATACAAGGGCGATGTACTTGAGGACAATATTATGGAAATAGAAGAGGATGTAGATGAAGACGAAATAGGAGATACGATACTGCGTGAAGAGTTTGACAGAGCACTGAAAGACCTGAGTCGAAACAAGGCCCCCGGAGTAGACAACATTCCATTAGAACTACTGACGGCCTTGGGAGAGCCAGTCATGACAAAACTCTACCAGCTGGTGAGCAAGATGTATGAGACAGGCGAAATACCCTCAGACTTCAAGAAGAATATAATAATTCCAATCCCAAAGAAAGCAGGTGCTGACAGATGTGAAAATTACCGAACTATCAGTTTAATAAGCCACGGCTGCAAAATACTAACGCGAATTCTTTACAGACGAATGGAAAAACTGGTAGATACAGACCTCGGGGAGGATCAGTTTGGATTCCGTCGAAATGTTGGAACACGTGAGGCAATACTGACCTTACGACTTATCTTAGAAGAAAGATTAAGAAAAGGCAAACCTACGTTTCTAGCATTTGTAGACTTACAGAAAGCTTTTGACAATGTTGACTGGAATACTCTTTTTCAAATTCTAAAGGTGGCAGGGGTAAAATACAGGGAGCGAAAGGCTATTTATAATTTGTACAGAAACCAGATGGCAGTAATAAGAGTCGAGGGGCATGAAAGGGAAGCAGTGGTTGGGAAAGGAGTGAGACAGGGTTGTAGCCTCTCCCCAATGTTATTCAATCTGTATATTGAGCAAGCAGTAAAGGAAACAAAAGAAAAATTTGGAGTAGGTATTAAAATTCATGGAGACGAAGTAAAAACTTTGAGGTTCGCCGATGACATTGTAATTCTGTCAGAGACGGCAAAGGACTTGGAAGAGCAGTTGAACGGAATGGACAGTGTCTTGAAAGGAGGATATAAGATGAACATTAACAAAAGCAAAACGAGGATAATGGAATGTAGTCAAATTAAATCGGGTGATGCTGAGGGAATTAGATTAGGAAATGAGACACTTAAAGTAGTAAAGGAGTTTTGCTATTTAGGAAGTAAAATAACTGATGATGGTCGAAGTAGAGAGGATATAAAATGTAGACTGGCAATGGCAAGGAAAGCGTTTCTGAAGAAGAGAAATTTGTTAACATCGAATATAGATTTATGTATCAGGAAGTCTTTTCTGAAAGTATTTGTTTGGAGTGTAGCCATGTATGGAAGTGAAACATGGACGATAACTAGTTTGGACAAGAAGAGAATAGAAGCTTTCGAAATGTGGTGCTACAGAAGAATGCTGAAGATAAGGTGGATAGATCACGTAACTAATGAGGAGGTATTGAATAGGATTATGGAGAAGAGGAGTTTGTGGCACAACTTGACTAGAAGAAGGGATCGGTTGGTAGGACATGTTTTGAGGCACCAAGGGATCACAAATTTAGCATTGGAGGGCAGCGTGGAGGGTAAAAATCGTAGAGGGAGACCGAGAGATGAGTACACTAAGCAGATTCAGAAGGATGTAGGTTGCAGTAGGTACTGGGAGATGAAGCAGCTTGCACAGGATAGAGTAGCATGGAGAGCTGCATCAAACCAGTCTCAGGACTGAAGACAACAACAACAGCAAACTCCCCAAGAAATTGAGCCTTCTGAAGGTTCTTAACCGGCGTCTGGTCTGCCTGTTAGAGACCAGACAGCTCCTTAGCCGCTTTCAGTGTGGATTCCGAAAATTTCGGTCCACGGTCGACAACCTGACCCTCCTAGAGACGGCTATTCAGCAGGCTTTTCTCCGTCAGCATCACTGTATTGGTATCTTCTTTGATATCAGTAAGGGATATGATACTACTTGGAGAGACTGTATTCTTGCACAACTGCATCAATGGGGCTTTCGTGGCCGCCTCCCGATTTTCATTCGGTTTTTCCTGTCTCAGTGGTTTTTTTGGACCCTCGTTGGTAACAAACTGTCTGATCGCTTTGAGCAAGAGAACGGTGTCCCCCAGGGCAGCGTTTTAAGCGTTACCCTCTTTGCCATAGCCATCAACAGTATAACGTCTACAGTGAGGAGTCCAGTACAGTGCTCCTTATTTGTGGACGACTTTGCTGTTTTCTGTTCCTCCTCCAGTGTTGCAACCGTGAGCCATCAGTTGCAGCTAACAGTGCGGTGGTTAGAGGAGTGGGCTGCAAAGACGGGTTTTCGGTTTTCTGCCGATAAGTGTGTTTGTGTTCATTTTAATCGTTCTCGTCGTCTTTTTACTTTGCCTGCCTTGCATATGGGGGATACTGTCCTACATTTTAGAGACACAGTGCGGTTTCTGTGCCTAATTTTTGACTCCAGGTTGTCATGGCTGCCACACCTACGTGACTTGAAAGCCAGAACTCTGAAGGCACTCAACATCCTCAAGTGCCTCAGCCACAGGTCTTGGGGAGCGGACAGGGCGTGTCTCCTTCAGTTTTACCGAGCTTTCATACGTTCACGGTTGGACTATGGGTGCACAGTATATGGGTCAGCGAGGCCTTCTTATTTGCTGATCCTTGACACTGTTCACCATGCTGGGATTCGACTGGCCATGGGTGCTTATCGGACCAGTCCCATACCCAGCCTCTGTGCTGAGGCCAGGGAACTGCCACTTACCATCCGGCGGCAGCTCCTGCTGGTGCGCCAGGCTTGTAAGTTTCTTGCAGCTCCCAGCTCGCCTGCTCACCATCTTGTTGCCCAACCACCTCTGGACTGCCTTTTTTCACGCCGTCCCCGGGCTACGTTGCCATTTGGGATCCGTGTGCAACGTGTACTAGAGTCCCTCGGTGTGGAGTCTGTACAACCCCAAATCCAGAGTTTTAACTGCCTGCCACCCTGGTTACTGAAGAGGCCCGGAGTGATTTTAGATTTATTGCAGTACAAGAGAGATTGCATTCCTGCCACCGTTTTAAATGCAGCATTTTCTGCCATTTTATCTGAGCACCACGACCATGTAGCTGTTTTTACGGATGGGTCGAAACAAGGGAATTCTGTTGGTTGCTCAGTTGTTTTTCCAGATCCTGTCTTCAAGGTCCGCCTGCCTCAGACTTTCGCTGTCATTGATGCAGAATTGTCTACGATCTTGCGGGCACTGGAGCACATGAGACATTCTTCCTCTCCTAAATTTCTTGTCTGTTCCGATTCACTCAGTGCCCTTCACTTATTGCAATGTTTGTATCTGGCAGACAAAACTGTCCAGACCATCCAGGATGCCCTCCTCCAACTACAGCGACTGGGGAAGGTTGTAGCTTTCTGCTGGGTTCCGGGGCATGTCGACATTGCTGGGAATGAAAGGGCAGATCTCGCAGCCAAGGAGGCGTGTCTCGCCCCACAAGTACCTCAGTGTGCTATCCCCTTGCATGCACTCACCTCGCTGTTGAGCTCACGGGTTATGCGTCGGTGGGAGGATGAGTGGCTGGAAGTGACTGACAATAAGCTCCGTATAGTCAAGCCCACAACATGTGTGTGGTGTACTTCCTTTCAGCCCCATCGACGGGACGAGGTTTTCCTCACTCGGCTTCGAATAGGCCACAGCCCTATGACGCATGGCTACCTGCTCCGGCGAGAGGACCCTCCAATGTGTGGTGCTTGCGGCGTCCAGGTCACTGTGCTCCACGTTTTATTGGATTGCGTTTTATTTTCTGACCAGCGGGCCGCAGCTGACTTGCCAGCGGACCTGCCATCTCTTTTAGGCAACACTCAGACGAATGTGGCTAAAGTTTTAAAGTTCTGTGCATGTCAAATGTTTTTACAAAGATTTTAGGGAGAGGATTTTAATTTGCTCACTGTGTGACAAGCTAGCCCATATTTTATGTAAGTGGCCAGCCAATAACAATTTCCTGTGACATTCTTGTTGCTATGTTTCCCCTTTCCTTAGGTTTTACTTTCTTATGTAGCATTTTCCTTCTTTTCCTGCTTTCTTTGAGTGTGTGCTTTAGTTTTCTTAGGTCTGTCCATGTTCGTTCCTTTTAATGTGTGTCAGGGCGCTGATGACCTCGATGTTGAGTGGCCATAAGCCCCAACACACACAAAACACACACTCGACTGACTTCACACACCAAGAAATTAATTCTTCTTTCATTCTACAGTATGCTCATTCTGTAGACGGGTTCACTATAATGTCAGATATCAAAAACGAGGTCTGATGGTCCAAATTACTTATCACCAAGGTGAACTTCTCGTGATCACTGACTATTCTGTGTTGTAGAAATATATTTTCCATTACCACGAACCATGTGTGTGGCTGAGAAGGCATGAATGAGGGTGCCCGTAATTGCAACTGTTGAGTTGGTGAAGTGTTGAAACCAGTGGGTACCTCCATTGCTGTTACTTGCTGTGGTTGTGCTGTCATGATTGTTGAACCAACGTCATTCCTTTGGTCTGGTATATGCTTTAAGTTCAGATCTTTCGAAATATGCAACTGTAAAGTTTCTATCTCATTCTGAAGCCTATGAATTTCTTCCATTATCAAACCGTATCGTTTGCCGTTGTCGTTCATTGCTTTTGCAGTTAATGTTCGACTTAGCTAACGAAAGATTTAAAGTTCCCTAATCGGAGGTCACCAATTGTGTAGACGACTAGCCTACAACAAATAATTGTATAGCTGTCCGGTATAATGAGTTAACGAAAAAATATTTATTCGTGAAAACTCACAATCAATGAGAAGAAACTAAAAAAAAACCAGAGAAGTAACAAAAACTAGGAGATTCTATAGTCTTACGGAAAAGATAAAAAACAAAACACGACCAAAAAAAAAAAAAAACTCTCGTGCGCTTTTGATATCACTTTGCACCAGAAATGAAAACTATCACTGCCACAAATTTGTTGTGGTTCTTTCAAAAAACACAGACAAACAGTGAAAAAAATCTTTGAGGTCAGTTTGCTTGTCATTGCCTAAAACATTAAGTGCTAAAAGAATCTGTGTAAAACCAGGCCAAAAACTATGCACAACATTTTGTAAGATTAATGAACAGAAAAATGACATCAGTGATAGAAATGAAAGTGATGCAGATGCCGCTGAGGTGACGTTTCACAAATCAATACTAAAAAGTCAAATTATTGAAGATGCAAATAAAACTTTACTTGATGTGGGGTGCTCTTCCTTAAAAATTCGCTGTATTTCAATTCACAGCAAGGCTCCATATGGCAAAAAGAAGCTAGAAAAAGTGAAGCTTGTTTTGGAAAGAAAAGTGTGATGGGCATTAGATTGCAGTATTGAAGATTATTACCATAGAGAAGAAAAATTTGATGGTGAATTTGGCAAGAAAGCCAAAGGTGTTGATGCCATGATATTGTTAATTAAAGAAAAAATGGCTAGTGTTAAGAGTACCTAAAAAATTCAAATTTTGACTATAGCTCCATCCTCTTGGTCAAAAGAAAACATAACGTCAGAATTCAATATTAATGAGTATGTGTGGTCTGATAAGCAAGGAAACCAAAAAGGAGGAAAGTTATTGCTGATGCCACTGATTTATACCAAATTGATGAATATACTCGAATGTTACCATGAGCAAAAGACAAAGTTAGCATTCAGAAGAATGTATATATGCAAAAAAGACTCATCCTTCGGAACTTAAGAGAACTATACTCTTGTTTTAAATGTGGGAGTACAAACATTAACTTTGGTCTTTCTAAATTTTGTTCACTAAGATTGAAATGGTGTATTTTAGCTGGTGCTGCTGAGTCTCTCTCTCTCTCTCTCTCTCTCTCTCTCTCTCTCTCTCTCTGTGTGTGTGTGTGTGTGTGTGTGTGTGTGTGTGTGTGTGTGTGTGATCTACCAAAATGTAAAACTGCTTTTAGATACATAACACATTGAAGAAACATAAAAGAACTTATAACATTTCTTGTATATGACTCTGAAAAAAGAACTTATAACATTTCTTGTATATGACTCTGAAAACTATTGACTGCATGCATAATGACTGTGCTGACGATCCCAGTGACTGTCAAAATTATTAAGGCAGAAGTTAGCTTACAAAGATACTGATGATGAAATTGAGTTCAGCCAATGGATAAACACAGGTCATCGGGCAGAATTGGTAAAGCAGTCTGCTACTGTTAGTGAATACATCAACTTGTTGGTAACAAAATTACAGGGACTTAAACAACACTCATTTATATCTAAGTGTCAGTCCAAATCATTGAAAAGATTGAAAGATCATCTAACCCTGGAAAAAGCAATTCTGTCAATGGACTTAGCTGAAAACTACAGTTTTTTAATTCAGAATGAAATTCGGAGTTACCAGTGGACAAGAAGCAGCTGTAGTATCCATCCCGTGTGTGTTTATGTGATAAATGAAGACAGTAAATTGGTAATATTGAGCCACTGCTTTATAGGTGATGATATGGAACATGATGTAGGATTTGTAAAAGCTGTCCGGAGAGAAATGTTTAAGTGGCTGGCAGAGCATTAGCTGCAAGTGAAGAAAGTGCATTATTTCACTGATGGATGTGCTACTCAGTATAAGAATAGAAAAAGCTTTAAAAATTTGAATGAGCACAGAAATGATTTTTCTATTGATGATGAGCATTTGGTTTTTGCTAATAGTCACAATAAATCTGTGTGTGATGGTTTGGCAGGAGGTATAAAATGTATATTGAGAATAACTGGTTTTCAGCTAGTAGATGATGCACGACTAACAACTGCATCTGGTGTTTATGATTTCTGCAAAGCTAATGTTGACAAATGTTTTTTTCACTTTTTAGAGAAATTTGCTGTAGATTTCCTATGCAAGAACATCGAGAAGAGATTTTCAACAACCCACATAATACGTGGTACCAGGAATTTTCACCATTACAAACCACTTCCTTGTGATTCTTTAGATATTAGAAGAGCAACTTCAGGAAAGCCTTCCTTGCTTTTTGCATTCAGTGAAAATTCCCCACAACAAAATTCTTTTGCAGCAGCTGTATACAGTGACCGGTGGTACTTTGCCTTCGTCAGAAATGTCTGTGATGAAGGAGGAGATGTTAAACTACTTTTTTTCTTACCATCTGGTCCAGTAGTGTCATTCTTTTCTGAACATGTATGTTTTAAATTAACGTTAGTGTGGCTAGAATAATTGTTGTTTAAAGATCCTAATTAGACACCCTAAATAAATCTAAACCGTGTAATGAAAAATGTTTCCATTAAATATATAACTTTTGACTCCGTACTTTCATCAGGCAGCCTTACAATAGGTTGTCAATTTACATAAACTGATTTGAATGATCATCTGAACAATGATGAGATGAGATGTATGTTAAACATCCAATATCTATCAAAACTCAGGATGTTTCTTTTTAGTGTCAGAGTTTTGATACAAACAAATCTTGTATCAGCTGTCAGAAAATGTTTTACATATTATTTACATATTTAAAATTCATCGTTTGGACCATAATAGCTTAAGTTGAGTTTCTGTATTCCCTTAAGTCAAGAATATTTATTAATTTTTTTCTAATAAAGGTTTATCCCGTCTGTAATATCTGGGGAAGTATGACTGATTTGTTGAAAATCAGATACTTTCTGTTATTATTAATTTTTGTCTGAAGTAATGCAATCCAAATGACGAACTTCAGTTGTGGCATTTATGACTGTAAACAATTTCCATTTTTCCCCTTTTTTGAATTGACTATTGCCATGCAGAAAGTAACAAGTAGAAAAAGTTTCATGAAAATCTGAAGCAATGGGTGTCAGGTGTGGATGATCTTTCTTAGAATTATTATTTTTGTCATCACAACACAAAGTATTGTGATTTCAGATTTATTTGTGTGTCCATTCATAGAAAACACATTAATAATTTTATTTTATTACAATGTGTACTGCCTTGGAAATTATTTAAGACCAATTATAAGTTCGCACCAGATTGGAGGATTGTGATATAAGCATTTTTCAACATGTCTGTACTTTTTCCAGAAATTGGAAAGCGACAAATATAATTTTTGTATTGTTCTTTGTAACTTTACTGCTAAAATAATTACATGTATGTTAAGTATGTGCTTCTCGTAACTTATGAAAAAAAATCCATATCAAAAGCATCCATGTAGGTAAATGCCATTTTGCATTGACATTTTTGCGGAGCCTGGTTATCAGAATATCATTACATTTAACATCTGATACAAAAAAAAAAAAAAAAAAAAAAAAAAAAAAAAAAAAAAAAAAAAAAAAAGAAAATTATTAGTCTGAGAGAAAAAAAGATTTTGCACAAGTTCTTATGTTATAAGTATAAGCAAATGTGCAAAGTTTAAGGACAATCTGAGATGATAGATGACACGACTTCCATGATTTGACGTAGAATGATGCACACCAATGCTGTGCTTTGAATGCCAACACTTTGGGCATATGGTTTGCCAATGTACATATGACCCGACCTGTGGAGACTGTGGTTGGCTGCTATGTAAGAACTCCCATGTTGCTACCAGCTGTCTGTGTTAATTGTGGAAATGACAACTTTCCAAATCCCTGAAATGTACTACCCTAATTAAAGAATGCATAATTCAGGAACCGCAAGTGTCCAATTATGTCTCGTTATTTGATGCTCACAAACAAATATGATTGTTTATGTACTGTATCTTCTGTTGCTACTATTATGGCCAGGGCGTGCTATTTACTACTTCCACATAGACCTCTGGTAGCCGTGCATGTAAATTAGACCATGGGGGCAAGAGGCCTCCCCTCTCGTGGTTCCTGAATTTTCATTTCCAGGAGCACTGACTCCCTGCATGCAGCCAGAGAATCAGCATCTTCATCCAATGGCTACTGATGGCAGGGCACCCATTCACGAATTCTCTACTTGGAATTCCAGAGACAAGAACCAGATGTCAGCCAGTGCGTGAAAGAGTCACCAACTGTGTGTCCTTGGCCTGCCCACTCCCTTTTGTATCCTACACCTTGCAGCACAGATAAGCTCTCACATGATTCAGGACTGCCCAAAAAAATGAAAGACAAAAGGAAATCACAGGAGAAGGCTACTCCAGTGACCCTGAGGCACCAGTCTCTCCCATGCCATCAGACTCTGAACTGACGTTTAGTGATGTTGCTCTAAACCCAACAATGACAGACCACATCATCTGGTTGCAGCCTTCTGATTGAGCAGGTTCTTTCTGATCTGGATCTGGATCTTTGTCTCCATGGGACATTTCAGTGATGCCCATGGCACCTTTCTGGCTATCAACGTTATCTTCCTCCAGTCACATGGTTTTGCTAGAATGGTCACTACATGACAATCTTCATCACATTCATCACATTCCAGTAATCCTGTCACTTCCTTGTTACTTCCCAACAGACCAGTTGCCAAGATGGTAGTTTTGAAGAGCCAACTGGCAATTGTGTGCATCTGCTGTCATCTGCGACCCATCTCAGTCAGATTGCATCAGTGGGTTTATGGGAGATGTTTCCAACACAGTTGTCTGCACTGCTGGAATTGCTATTACCTTTTCTACTACAGGCCCCTCCACTGCCGATTTGTGCTGTGGTAGACCAACACATTAAAATAGAAATTCATGATTCTTGGACGTATCTTCACAAACCATGCTCACCACTTTTAAGCAGCTCTGTGCTAAGGCTCGGTAACTAATTAAACACAAAAAGATTGAATCGTGAGAATGCTACATCTCCTTCTTGGGAACATTTGCCTCTTCATCCTGATTGCGGGCAATATTCTGTAGTCTTATGGGCCACCAAAGATCAACAGCTGTTCCAGATCTCATCCTCTGTGGTGATATTTGAACCGGTGTGTCTTGTTGAACACCTTGCGACCCACTTTGTAGTTATTTCAGCATCATTTACCTGCTATCTTTCAAAAGCATAAAAGACTTTTGGAACTCTCCTTGATAAAAAGCTAACATGACTGCCCCATAATCATCAGCCAAAGTTAGTTATTTAGTTAGATCCATGTTCCATAGATCATTTGAACAATTCTTTTATCAAAATGATGTGGAACAAGTCAGTTTACAGGGTATGTACACATGTATATATATGATTGGTGTTAATATTAATGAACACATTATTTTTGTAGTCCTACACATAAAACTACCGTAATTTTTTTTCATTTTCTGACTACTAGTTGCTCAATAAATTCAACAGTGAAATAGAAGAAGTAGTCAAGGAGAAATGGTTTTAAATTAGATTTAAAACTTACTTCGTTACCTGTTACACTTTGTATGATATTGCGAAAATGATAAAAACTTTTTGTTGTTGCATATTGAATTCCTTCCTGAGCCACTGGCAGCTTTAACAAAAGGTACTAAATGCCATCTTTCCCTCTAGTGTTGTAGGTATGGACATCACTGTGCTTTTCAAACTGCAGTGAATATATGACTTCTGATGGCGCAGTTAAAATGCTGAACTCCTTGAAGAGGTATCAACATGATACACTTGGGAGAATACTATACATTTTTCTTACTGCTCACTTTTGTACTATTAACACTTTTTTAAAGTGATGAATTACCTCTAAAAATTTTTTTGTAAGACAGTATTGAGTGGTAATAGCAAAATATGTCAGGATAGAAAATCTACTTACCAAGCAGCAGCGGAACACACCCATATAAAATAAGATTGTAATTAGGCAAAGTTTTGCAGTCAGTGGCTCCTTTTTCAGGCAGAAGGGTTGAAGGGGAAGAAAGAGGGGTCAAGAAAAAGGACTGGAGAGCTCTAGGAAAAGGGGTAAATTTCAGAAAAGTCATCCAGAACTGCGGGTCAGGGAAGCCTCTCGGCGCAAGATGAGAAGGAAATACTGATTGTTGGGGACTGCATTGGATGAGATTTGAAAACCTGAGAGCTTAAAGGTGGAAGACAGGTAATGAGCAAAACATAGATTACTGCTTAAACATCATGCATGAGTTAATAAGAGTGAAAAGCTAAGTGCAATATACGTAATAGAGGTGGGAGTGCGGTGGTGAAAAATAGGCATGTAGGTCATTGAAAGATGTAGAAAACTAAAACAGAATGAAGAAAAGAGTAGTTAATGTGAAGAAATGCTGAGATGGAAGAAATTAACATAAATTAAGTCCAGGGGGGTGGTGAGAACCAAAGACGTGTGATAGTGCTAGTTCCTACCTGTGGAGTTCTGAGAAACTGGCGTCTGGGGAAAGAATCCAGATGGGGCATGTGGTGAAAGAAGCATCGCAGCTATGATTGTCATGTTCAGTAGCAGACCGGCCGTATACGTGGGGGATGTTGGTATAGAGGGAGGTGGCATCAGTAGCGATAAGCGAATCCTATGGTGGGAGTGGGACTGGCACAAATTTCAGATGATTTAGGAAATGGTTGGTATTTTTGATATAGGAGGGGAGTCTTTGTACTATGGGTTATAGGTGCTGATCAACTAAGGCAGATATACATTTGGTGGGTGATTTGAAGCCAGCAACTAAAGGACGGCCAGGATGATTGGGTTTGTGGATCTTAAGAAGAAGGTAAAAGGTTGGGGTGCATGGTTTGGGTGAGTGAGAAGGTCTATGGACTGAGGTGTTAATCCTTATGAAGGGCCTGAGGAGGTTTTAAGGAGGGACTGCAGGTCAGTTTGTACCACAGGGATAGGACATTGATGGCAGACACTGAGAGCTTAGAGGTGGAAGACAGGGTAGTGTGCAAGACAGAGATTACTGCTTAAACATCATGCACGAGTTAATAATAGTGAAAAGCTAAGTGCATTTTACGTAACAGAGGTGGGAGTGCGTTTGTGTAAAATAGATGTGTAGGACAATGAAAGCTGTAGAAAACTAAAACAGAGTGAAGAAAAGAGTAGTTACTGTGAAGAAATGCTGAGACGGAATGAATTAACATAAATTAAGTCCAGGGGGGTGGTGAGAACCTCGGACATATGGTAGTGCTAGACACATTCATAGGTTCTGTTGACCTGTAAAAAGTGTTCAACAATGTAAAATGGTGCAAGATGTTCAAAATTCTGAGGAAAACAGGTAAGCCATAGGGAAAGATGTATAATATACAATACATACAAGAACCAAGATGGAACAATAAGAGTGGAAGACCAAGAATGAAGTTCTCGGATTAAAAAGGGTTTAAGACAGGGATGCAGTTTTGCACCCGTGCTGCTCAGTCGAAGGAGCAATGACTGAAATGAGAGAGAGGTACAAGAGTGGGATTAAAATTCAAGGTGAAAGGATGTCAGTGGTAAGATTCGCCAACGACGTTAGTATCCTCAGTGGAAGTGAAGAAGAATTACAGGATGTCTTGAATGAAATGAACAGTCCAATGAGTACAGAATATGGTTTGAAAGTAAATAGAAGAAAGACAAAAACAGTGAAGTACCAGAAATGGGAACACCGATAAATTTAACATCAGAATTGGTAATCACAAAGTAGACAAAGTTCAGGAGATCTGCTACCCAGTCAGCATAAAACCTGTGATGGACAGAACAAGGAGGACATAAAAAGCATACTAGCATTGGCAAAGAGGACATTCCTGGCCAAGACAAGACTTCTTGTATCAAACATAGCCCTTAATTTGAGGAAGAAATTTCTGAGAATGTATATTTGGAGCGTAGCATTGTATGGTAGTGAATCATGGATGGTGGGAAAACCAGAACAGAAGAGAATCGAAGCATTTGAGATGCGGTGCTGCAGAAGAATATTGGAAATTAGGTGGACTGGCAATATAAGAAATGAGAAGGTTCTCTGCAGAATCAGTGAGAAAAGGAACATATGGAGAACACTGACAAGAAGAAGAACAGGATGACGGGACATTTGTTAAGACAACAGGGAATGACTTCTATGATACTAGACGGAACTGTAGGTGGTAAAAACAGTATAGGAAGACAGAGATTGGAATACATCCAGCAAATAATTGAGGACTTAGATTGCAAGTCTTATTAACAGATGAAAAGGTTAACACATGAGATGAATTCATGGTGGACTGCATGAAACTATTCAGAAGACTGATGACAAAAATAATTTGTATGGCCTCTTTTAATGTTAATCAGTTTTATGAAGAATACCTCTTCACAGTTACCCTTGCTTTTTGTAGCACATGAGGATGGGATTTCCATCCCAAAATCTGGGCTGCATGTACAATTTTATCCAAATAAAGGATTTGTCAAGTACAATTGGAATATATATTTAATAAAATAGAAAGAAACTTCCACATGGGAAAAAATATATTAAAAACAAAGATTCCAAGACTTACCAAGCGGGAAAGCGCCGGTAGATAGGCACAATGAATAAAACACATACACAGAATTTTGAGCTTTTGCAACCGGCGGCTGCTTCATCAGGAAAGAGGGAAGGAAAAGGAAAGATGAAAGGATGTGGGTTTTAAGGGAGAGGGTAAGGAGTCATTCCAATCCCGGGAGCGGAAAGACTTACCTTAGGGGGAAAAAAGGATAGGTAAGCGCGCGCACACACACACACACACACACACACACACACACACACACACACACACACACACACACACATATATATATATATATATCCATCCATACATACACAGACACAAGCAGACATATTTAAAGGCAAAGAGTAAGGGCAGAGCTGTAAGTCGAGGCGGAAGTGTGGAGGCAAAGATGTTGTTGAAAGACAGGTGAGGTATGAGTGGCGGCAACTTGAAATTAGCGGAGATTGAGGCCTGGTGGATAACGAGAATAGAGGATATATTGAAGGGCAAGTTCCCATCTCCAGAGTTCGGATAGGTTGGTGTTGGTAGGAAGTATCCAGATAACCCGGACGGTGTAACACTGTGCCAAGATGTGCTGGTCGTGCACCAAGGCATGTTTAGCCACAGGGTGATCCTCATTACCAACAAACACTGTCTGCCTGTGTCCATTCATGCGAATGGACAGTTTGTTGCTGGTCATTCCCACATAGAAAGTGTCACAGTGTAGGCAGGTCAGTTGGTAAATCACGTGGGTGCTTTCACATGCGGCTCTGCCTTTGATCGTGTACACCTTTCAGGTTACAGGACTGGAGTAGGTGGTGATGGGAGGGTGCATAGGACAGGTTTTACACCGGGGGCGGTTACAAGGGTAGGAGCTACAGGGTAGGGAAGGTGGTTTGGGGATTTCATAGGGATGAACCAAGAGGTTACGAAGGTTAGGTGGACGGCGGAAAGACACTCTTGGTGGAGTGGGGAGGATTTAATGAAGGATGGATCTCATTTCGGGGCAGGATTTTGGAAGTCGTATTCCTGCTGGAGAGCCACATTCAGAGTCTGATCCAGTATCCTGTCACAAGTGGGGCACTTTTGGGTTTCTTCTGTGAGAGGTTCTGGGTTTGAAGGGGTGAGGAAGTGGCTCTGGTTATATGCTTCTGTACCAGGTCGGGAGGGTAGTTGCGGGATGCGAAAGCTGTTTTCAGGTTGTTGGTGTAATGGTCCAGGGATTCAGGACTGGAGCAGATTCGTTTGCCACGAAGGCCTAGGCTGTAGGGAAGGGACCGTTTGATATGGAATGGGTGGCAGCTGTGATAATGGAGGTACTGTTTCAAAAGTGAAGAAGTTGTGGGTCAGGATGAAGCTGGCTAAGGTGACGAGGAAAGAGGTTTTAGGTAGGGTGGCAGGTGATCGGCGTGAAAGGAAGTGCTCCATTGCAGCGAGGCCCTGGACGTGCAGGATATTTGTGTATAGGGAAATGGCATCAATGGTTACAAGGATGGTTTCCAGGGGTAACAGACTGGGTACGGATTCCAGGCGTTCGAGAAAGTAGTTGGTGTCTTTGATGAAGGATGGGAGACTGCATGTAATGGGTGAAGGTGTTGATCTACGTAGGCAGAGATACGTTCTGTGGGGGCTTGGTAACCAGCTACAATGGGGCGGCCAGGATGTTTGGGTTTGTGAATTTTAGGAAGTAGGTAGAAGGTATATAACAGTTCCCTAATGATCACACCAGTTGATGGAAATGGTGTGCATTAAGCCACTGAGTGAACTGCATCTCCACAGAGATTTTATCCATGTTAGGTGAAGAATGTGGTTGCCAATAGAAGGGCAAATACCATTACAGTTGTGTATGTAGTATCACTAAATGAAGGGACCCAAAGTTTATTGCATTCTTTGAACTGATATTGTTTAATTGGTTTAGTTTGATATTGACCTACTGTAGCAAGAGCTTCTATAGTTATTCAAGTAGTAATATATGAATGCTGTGAACATACATTGATTGCAAATAAAACTATGGAGCTATTGAGTCTATATTAGTGTGTCAACATGTGAATGTTTAGCTTGTGGCAGGGAAAAGTACATACACAAAATACATTAGGAGAAAAGATATTTTTGGATAAAAGTTCTCGATTAACTTTACACATGAGATTAGAAAACAAAATCAAGCTTTGACACTTTAATTTATATAACAATCATCTCACAGTCTTTTCTTCCAAATGTAGTTACTGATTCTTTTTTTAGATGTGCAACATGAGGCTATATCAATCAGTAAAAGCCCTTTGTCCAAGAATAGCAGATTGTGAGACTGGGTTTCTTGGGATGGCATACTTGAGAATGTCAAAATGTGTGTTAAAGATGGGATGCAACTTCACCTAATGACAAGCAAGCCAGACAGCAAAGACAATAATATGTTGCTTTCCTGGTGGAAATGTGACAGCATTACATTGTAAACATTTGTAGGAGAGCACAAAAGATTTTTAGCCATTTCCTGATAATAATTTATTTTAAACAATGAATGAGAAGCTCACACAAAGTGTAAATGCTTTTGATAATAATGCTATACATGTTAGTGACAAACAGTCCAGAGTGAATAGAAAATGTCATGATAGATACAGGAATTAGTGACCCCAAGGCGAGATTGAATACAGTAACATCTAAATCCACTAAAAGTAAACACACAATATATCTGTTTAAAAAAGCAGTTAAAAATTCAGCTGACATACTCCTAAGGACACTCTCCATTTCCTCTGAACAAACTTAGTAGGCATTGACCAAATGTAACTTAAATTCAGTGAAATAGTTTTGCTGGCAATTGAGAGAAACGTAAACGCAAGAAAGATCAGGACACTATGCAATTATACTTAATGGATATCCTGTTGCTGAGTTGTGGCTGCTCCACCCAGCTCCCGTACGAGCAGACCCATTGCAGTATTACCTGATTTTGCTTGTACCGTAGGTAATGGGCTATGCGTGATGCTGTTGAAAGTGAATAGATCGATAATCTTGTAGGATCAAGCCACACTTCTGCTTTCACGCCCAGCAGATAACTCGCTGCAAATAACAACCTCTAGCTGTGGTCCTGCAGTCAGACACTAAGTGCATTGGCTAGAATTATGAATTATCAAAATAAACATAAATATTAAATACAAGACAAATGAAGAGTTAATAAAAAGCATTCCATTCTAATGTCAGTAATTGATGTAAGTGATATTGGAGAATTCTGTTGATTACTGTTTATTAAAGAAAATAAACTTCAGGTAAATAGAAAGCGTACCTGTGATAACCATTTTTAACACAGACAGAAAGATATCCTTATAAAACACAGTAAAGTTGTGTTCAGAGTGTTAAGAAAATCCTAGCAGAATCCTCAAGCAAAATAGTCATCCAAATCTTTCAAAAAACTAAGTGTATTTTGTGACCACAATACACAAAATATTTGATAGCTTAAATAATTCAAAGTATGACAGTTTACACAATAACACACAAGTGATAATGAGCAACACACATTACCATAGGCAGGTCTGCCTCCTTCCAGAAATAACTTATAAGTGATGTGTGTATGCAGACTGAAACGGCAAATGAAAACTTGTACCAAGACCGGGAGTCAAATCTGGGTCTCCTGCTTAGCAGTCGGCACTATACCATCGCGGCACTGTGACTTGATGCAATTTCATGGATTACCTTAGCACGTCTTCCTCCTCAATCCAGATTCTCAATTACACCTCTGCCATGTGGTATTACCCCTAAACTTGAACGGTATTGCAGAGGATATCTAACTACATGCCTGAAACCCAGACATAGGTGCTTTAATCAAATGAAACCTGCTTTAATCAAATGAAACCACATGGTTCCAGAGACCTTTTTAAGTCTCAAACATCTATGATCTATATAAGCAGACTGAAGTGACAAATGAAAATTTGTACCAGGGCTAGGATACAAACCCAGGTCTCCTGCTCACTAGGCAGTTCTGTTAACTGCTATGCCACCCTGGCACAGCAGCTTTGCATGAGTGCACTGATTACCCTAGCATGCCTTCCTCCTTGTTCCAAATTACCATTCACACCTATGTCCAAACCTCTGGAAACACACAGTTTCATTTAACATAAAAGTGTCCAGAATTGCTTCCTTGGGCATCCTATTCAGAATGTGTCTGTTTTCACATGATTCCAGCACTCTTCCACCACTGTCTAACTTTTATTGGCAGAAGGGCATCTCCACCAAAAACACACCATTCTTATGTTGTGCAGACATGATTTTGAGTCAACTTCACCATTACGTGCATCAAACTAGTACATTACAACAATATTTAATAAAGGAATATTATAAACATTCTATAACACTCAGACCTTTCACAATAAGTATAAATAAAGGTTTGTTAAAAAAAGCTAACATTCTTGTCGCAGTGCGCTCATGTTGAAAGAAAACTAAATGTCGTTAAATATTGTTTAAACATTTATTTTATATCTCCTCAATAGAAGTGTCTTTTGGCACTCTTTTCGATGGTGGTGTCAGCTAACTCAAGCTATTGACCACTTTTAAATTACAGTGGTTTTTTTATATTAACTGCAGTCACATTGAAACAGTGCTATTGCCAAAAATAACAATACATTACTGATGACGATATGATATTCTGGCAAACATTTCCATGATGAAAAATGTTTAAAAGCATATTAAATTATGTGATTCTTCAATTTCTCCAGGCATATTTTATGACGAAATAAATCTCGAGTGAACAGCCTGGTATGAGTGTGCATAGGAGTCATATTAAATTAATAAATAAAATTGATACATACATGTAGGTTTTAGGGATGATGCAATGGTGCAGTACATGAAATGTTTAAAATTTGTTAGGTCCAAGGTTCCTTGTAAAAATATTTCATGACTGTAAAAGATGAACTTCTGCAGTTTTTAAGTTACTGAAAATATTATTGCTTCATTGGAGGCACCTCATTTTTCTGAGATTGCAGATTACTCTAGAACTTTCCATATCTGTTAAAACCTGTGGTAAAATTGGAATGTTTTTCTAAAAATGAAGCTTAAAATGTAACAGCTCATTCATTTCTTCATAAATTAAATAAATTCTAGAGTTTCATACACCTGTAAGTATGGTTTGTATGCTGTGCAAAATTCATCGAAGAATCTCTCTTACTTATGAAGAAATGTGTACCTATAGCAACAAATGCAGCCAATAGTAAGTTTTAAAAAATGATGAAATTTCACATGTAAAAAAATTTAATTTGGTATGTTTTTGGACTTTCACTGCTATGAGTGTAAATCCTGAACCTTCGCTGGTCATGCTGCAAAGTTTTATGAATTTATTTGTAATAGTAGAGACAGTGGAAATTAAAAAGTCCAATGGTGCCTCTCCTGCTCCCAGCCAGCCTGTTTGATGTCCTACTCCCTTTAACTCCCAAATATTGGATGTTTTCTTGGTAGTGTCCTCTGCCATTGCAGCTGAGTTGTGCTGAAAACTGATGCCAAGGCCTGAATTCATCATCCTGTATTGGTCCCCATTCTGAACATGGTGCATGCGCAGCCCATCACAGGTGTTGCCCCCAAGATTGATCTTGTGGTGATGCCCCTAGTAGAACAACAGTGCTAACTGTGTATAGTGTTCAGTGACTGTTCTCTGACACTTAGCCCGGCCTATTCTCAAACACTTGGGCTGGGTGCACCAAAAAGTTTGTGTTTTAATAAGAAATGATACAGGATTCCATGTCATACTAACAGGAAAATCCTGTCTCTATTAATTGAATTGTCTACTACTCTAATTTGTAAACAATATACTAAAAACTAGATTCTCTGGCAGCTATCAGGTTCTTGTTATATATCTTCTTGTATCCCTCATTTAAGCAGTATTTTGCTGCTGCCATTTTTCAAGCTGTTGTAAGCGATGTTCCACACACCTATCCTGAACTATGTGAATCGATTGGCCAATATAAGCTTTCTCTCAGTGACAAGTAAAATTTATGTGCTAGGCTCCTTAAGTCCCAAATCATCCTTCATAGAGGTAAGTAATGCCCTAACCTTGGCAGCTGGATGAAACACATCCTTAATGTTAAATTCCATTAAAATTCTTTCATTTGTAATGGATATGGTCCCACCATGAGAAATAAAGGCCACAGATCTGAGCTCCTCTTCGTGCACTTCTGGGATGGTCCAGGCTCCATTGTCTGATGAATCTGCTTCTCAAGTATTCATAACACAGACACCAAGTGTGCAGGTTCCTGTGTTAGACTATCTGTGTTGGAAATAGCATATGTTTTACATACCAGGATGCCACCACGTTGGTTCAGTGGATCACAATATTTGTATGCAGAAATCAATTGGTGTGTGTTGGTTTACAGTGAACTCTATGTCCCATTGTACTTCCTTTGGGCCATCAACAAAAGTGTTGTCAGCATACCTCCAGAAACACATTGATTGCGAAGCTGAATTCCTCACTGCCCTACCCTCGAAGTCCTCTATGCAAAATCGGCAACTGTGGGTGGTACAGGGCTACCCGTAACCACTCTGTCATCCTGTTCAAAAATATTGTCATCAATTGAAAAATACACGGATGTTAGTACATGGTGAAAAAAGCTTCACCCTCTCCTCATTGAGTTTTTCACCAATCAAACTTAAGGACTCTTCCAAAGGGGCCTGCGTAAATAGAGGTACCACATAAAAACTCATAAATAAATCCAAATGATTCTACCTCAGAGAATTCAGCTGTCAAACAAAATCCACCAGATTGGCAATATGATGTTCACACTTTTCAAATGTGTAAATAATTGATGTTAAGTACATTGCCAGGTTGTAACTGTTTGCATCCAAATTATTAAAGTACACCATATGTATTTTGTAAAGATTGTTATGTTTAAATTTTATTGGTGCTTAAGGGAGAGGACACATCACTGTTTTGCTGTTCTCACTCCCCCCCTTCCCCCTCCCCTCCCCCTTTTTTTTGCTTGTGCCTCACTTTTGCTTTTTAGTTCGCTTAGAATTATTGAGTATTGATAAACATTTGAATGTATTGTTTGTTATTACAGCTGTTGTGACCGTCAGTTCTGAACTGGCACATGAGGTGGCAGTACAAATAACACTGAGCCCTCCTGTCTTGGAGCTTCTTGTAAAACATTCACAGGCATCAGAGGAGAAACACAATGTGCGAAGTTGCTTCATACATTATTTATTGTCATTCTTTGTGAGTGGATCGGATTTTACTATTCGCCTACTTCTTGATAGAAAAGGTGAGCATAGGAAAATAAGAAATAGCTAATTTACTGGTGTGTGTGTAAGGGTGGGTGGGGGGGGGGGGGGGGGCAAGTACGTGCTGCTCCTTGCAAGCACATATATATTATTTTGTTTTTTTTGAATTGTATGAAAGCATGGTGTCTGTTCTTTCAGACGTGTCCAAAAGAACATACTCCATACAGAATCCGCAGCTGTTATACTTTATATGTAATTTCACATACATTGTTTTGTTGATATGTCATATTTGATAACTTTCTTTTATAATATGGTTTCCTAATCATAAAGGTAAGTGTGTTTTCAACACCTTTTGAAACACATTTTTATGAGAATTATTTTGTTTAGAGAAAGGTGAAGAGCTCATTGTTAATCAATAATAAATTACAGTAGCACAGTGTAAGACTAGTAGTATGGTATTTGCAAAACAAATGATGGATTGTTTATTTACCACACACACAGATGTAGAAAGTTCATGATATCTGCAAAAGAAGTGGAGTGTTAAAATAAGAACGCTTGTTATTTATGCTAGTTCCAGACTCACCAGTCACCTTTATCAAAATCCCCACACTAATTTCAGATCTTGATTCTTGAGAAACTAAACAGAAAATCCTATGTGCTGTTTGTTTGTTTGTGTATTACATGCTGCATTTTTATTATTTTGGTCTCGACAATGTATTATGTTTATTTTTTGTGTAATGTTTTTTGAGAAATATCAACTGTGATTTTTCTTTATTAGTAGCATAATAAAATGTATCCTGTCTGTTGCAGGATATATAAACAGCATAATTCCTGGCCTTCTGTATGATAGTGCTGACTTGGTAGTTCTGGTATTAGCTACGTTACGATCTAAAGTGCTAGAAAACCCATCAGTCTCAAAGACCAACAAATTGCGAACATTTAGTGTTCCTATAATTCGGTCTCTTATAGGCTTGTATGAATGGAAAGGTCCTCAGAAATGGAAAGGAGATGCTGATAGTCTGATACAACAGGTATGCTGTGAGCCAGTCATAAATGTTCTATTCACACTATGAACCACTCTAATACTTCTTTTATAATTCAATGAAACAGGTTGAAGTATTTTTGTTTAATCTGACAATCATTTTGTAAAAGAAAGAAGATTGAATTTCTAACTCAAGCAGTCAGTCAAAGTTTGCTGACATGCATTTTCCATTGTAATTGAAATCATATTTAATAACTGTGTTATCCATTTAATCTGTATAGTACAAATAACTGGAAATTAGGGTATAGGATGAATACCACAAAGTTTTAATTAAGTATGATATGATACTCTCAGTCCTTTGTCATGACTCAAAAACTTCAAGTCTGTTAATTCCTTGGAGACCTAAGGTGAGTCAGTTCTCAAGCTATCTGCTTGAAATAATTCTCACATAAGACATTCAGAAGAATTTGACATGAATCCCTGTCTTTGGTATCAGGTTTAACTACATAACTGTAGCATTGTTTAGCTGGCAAATTGATGGCTACCCCTCTTACAGGGGCATGTTCAGGATGGTTCAAATATTCTCAAAAGCTTTCTTGGAATCACTGTGCCTCTACTACGACTTCTGAAACTTGGGATATGGTCCCCTGAGGATCAATGCATATAAAATGTCAGTTAGTAAGCACCGTGATTAGTTCAGCTGTATTTCTTTCTACTCCATTTCTAACTTTGACTTTCGACTTTCATACCGAATTTAAAATTTCAAAGTTGTGATTCGGTTATCTTGTGAATCACACTAGATCGCGTGTTTCTTGTGAATCATGAACTTTAAACAACTCACTACTTTCCATTATTATTTATCTACCATTATCACTTATTGTTTGACACCTCTCCCTACGAAGAGGAACTGAAATGTTCATATTTGACTTTCTGACTTTGTTTACTTGTTTTCTGAAAGTGCTACATTTGTTAGTATTACTTCCCTCCCCCCCTCCCCTCCCCCCCCCCCACTCTCTCTCCTCTCTCTCTCTCTCTCCTCTCTCTCTCTCTCTCTCTCTCTCTCTCTCTCTCTCTCCTGTGTGTGTGTGTGTGTGTGTGTGTGTGTGTGTGTGTGTGTGTGTGGAGGGGGGGGGGGGCATGTGCCCATGTGCAAACACTTAAACACTTGCATGGGGGTGCACTCTTTAATATGTACACTAATGCTTTGTATGCTGTTTGCGTGCCAAGTGCATTATTCTTCCCCAAAATTCTCCAAACAAATTCAAATCCTTCATTTACCTTCCCTAACACAGTATTTTTCTCATCAAGCATTACACAATAATTATGCAGTGTGTCTACAGCAGTCAAAGGGTAAATCTATTTAATGTCATATGTGTAATCCTAAAATTTGTCTTTCCTGTGAGCTTGTGTTTCCTCATAGAAAAGTAACCATTAACCTTAAAGATTATAAATAGTTAAAAATCATGATAAATTTAACCAATGGAAAATCCAGGTGGAATGATGATTGCTGCTCACCATAAAGAAGAGACGTTGAGTCGCAGACAGACACAGTAAAAAGACTGCCATATATGTTGAGCTTTTGGCCGAAAGGCCTTTTTCTGCAGTAGGCAACACATGCACATTCGGACAAGCGCAACTTGTTGGCTAGAGACCGTGGTCGTGTTTGTGTGTGAATTGCTTTGAAAGGGCATAGTTTTCCACTTCAGTAAAACGCCTTTTGGCCAAAAGCTCAACATATATGACAGACTTTTTATTGTGTCTGTCTGCGACTCAACATTTCCTCTGTATGGCGTGTAGTAATCTTCCATTTTCATAGTAGTGTCATAAAATGATGATAAAATTTTTTAGACGGAAGGCATTGTACAAAAGGTATACGCTGAGGCAATCCATGAGCTACAATTATGTGGCCACTAATGGTTTCAACGATTTTGTGTCTGCAAAACAAAGATACCACAATAACCACTGCCACCACCAAGCTCTTGTCATCTGCTAGCATATCCTTTTGTGTAACAGCCCAAGTCTGGCAAATTAGAAAGCCCGTTAGGGTGTTTAGAGGGAAAGTCACTGCTGTTTTAGTTGCCCCCCCCCCCTCACACACACACACACACACACACACACACACACACACACACACACACACACACACACACACATGAAAATACAACTCACACACACAGGCCTACAGACTCTCTGGCTGCCAAGGCCAGAGACTGTGAGCATGTCTGTGTGAGTTGCATTTGTGTGTGTGTGTGTGTGTGTGTGTGTGTGTGTGTGTGTGTGTGTGTTTCAGGTTCTCCACTATATGGTGAGCAGTAATCTATCCATTTCATGATATTGCATTATTCCATCCTGGTTTTTCCATTGTTAGAAACTGTGGCATGTTTCATATACCATCCTTGTGAGTTTTTCTTAAATGCAAGTGAACGTTTTCCGTTTTTGTTGTTGTTTGTACAGTTTATCCTTTATGATTTACAGACAGACGAACAGGAAGGCAAATCTGTGGTGTGTGAATCAGTGCACGAGTTCCTGATTGTACTGTGCACTTCTCGAAAGCATGGAATTGCATTCATAGATAAAACCTTAGGTACATCCGGTAATAAACAAAATCCAGTGCTGTATGGTGTTCTACAGGTAGCATATTTAATTTTTGTTCGTAAAGTATGTAATCTACTGTGATGTATTGTTGCTGTTGAAAGACTGACTTTTAGTTGCAATATAGGTACAGAATAACCTTATTCTTTGTTTGTTTAGTTGATAAATTTGATTTTAGCTACAGTATTGTCATTTTATAACTTAAATTGTCTCCTGACATGACCAACCAAATGAAACAGTGTTGTACTTAACAAATAAGATTCTTGTGTGGGTTGAGAAGGGTTCCAATTCCCCATCTGGCCACTTGGTATAGGTATTATACATGGCTTTCATTTTGATACATTTTGCATGTACTCCTTTTTTGATATGCCTAAATCAAATAGCACTGCAATTTAAAGCTGATTGACTAGTAATATTAATAGTTAAAAGAGTGCACCATGGTGCGCAGAGTGGCGGCGCAGTTAGAGGCGCCATGTCACTGACTGTGTGGCCCCTCACACTGGAGGTTTGAGTCCTCCCTCAGACATGGGTGTGTGTGTGTTGTTTTTAACATAGGTTAGTTTAAGTAGTGTGTAAATCTAGGGACCGATGACCTCTGCAGTTTGCCGGCCAGTGTGGCCGAGCGGTTCTTGGCGCTACAGTTTGGATCCGCGCGACTGCTACGGTTGCAGGTTTGAATCCTGCCTTGGGCATGGATGTGTGTGATGTCCGTAGGTTAGTTAGGTTTAAGTAGTTCTAAGTTCTAGGGGACTGATGACCTCAGATGTAAAGTCCCATAGCGCTCAGAGCCATTTGAACCTCTGCAGTTTGGTCCCTTAAGAACTCACACACATTTGAACATTTGATTGCACCACATCTGTACACATGCAAAATATATCAACAGGCTATATGACCATAGGTTGTTACTTGTGAAAGACATTGTAGGTGGTTTCATAACTAAAGAGTACTTTTAACAAACTATCCAAGAGATATCAGTGCTGCATGTACAAAAGATGACTGGCCTGACTTGTATCATTTTCATCATATCAGCATGATATAAACCTTAGCAAGTGCAATTTTATCTGTATGTAATTGCTGATCACTGAGTAATTTCCTTCTTACAGTCTAATGAAGAAAGTAGCGTGACAGCATTAGATTTGCATATAACACACAGTGGTTGCTTGACAGATGTTGACATACAAATTAAGAGACCTATTTCAAACATTATTTTTCTGGAAATTTGTGGTTTGATATTATCAACAGTTGGTTAATTGCGCCTATTATTTTATCAGATTGTCTTACTGGGCTTGGATGTAGAGACACCCTAAAAAAGAAACCATATTGAATGAGTGCATTTGCCTAAAAGACCAGTCATATTTCTATATTATGAAAAGGATAGTTGCTACTTACCATATTGCGGAGATGCTGAGTCTCAGATAGGAACAACAAAAGATTGTCAGAAAGTGAGCATTGACCAACAAGGCCTACGTTCGAGGTAGACAACATACGCACACACACTAATGCAAATGCAACTCACACACATGATGACAGTCTCAGGCTGTTGAGGCCAGACTGCAAGCAGCAGCGCATGACAGGAGAAGCAAGTGGATAGCGGAGATAAGGAGGAGACTGGGATGGGGAGGGGGAGGTACAGCTGAGTATGGATGGGGAAAGGTAAATTGCTGCTTCTGGGAGCATACAGGGACAAGGTGGAGAGAGGTATGGCAGCTAGGTGCAGTCAGGAGGTTAGACGGGGGGGGGGGGGGGGGGGGGGGGGTAGTTTGCAGGAAATGAGGAATTTGTGGAATGGAGGCCTGTGTAGTGCTGCAATGGGAAAAGGGCAGGCTTTAGAAGGGTAGGGATAATAACTATCGTAGGTTGAGGCCAGAGGGGTTATGGGAATGCAGGATATATTGCAGGGAGAGTTCCCACCTATGCAATTCAGAAAATCTGGTGTTGATGGGAAGAATCCAGATGGTAGAGATGATGTAGTAGTCATTGTAATGAAGAACATCGTGTTGGGTGGCCTGCTCAGCATTGGGATGGTCCCGCTGTTTTTTGACCATAGTTTGTAGGTCCTCGTTTTTGTGGACAAATGGCTTGTTGGTTGTCACATCCACATAGAATACAGCTCATTGGTTGTAGCTTAACTTGTAGACCACATGACTGGTTTCACAGGTAGCCCTGCCTTTGATGGGATATGTGATGCTTGTGACTGAACTTGAGTAGGTGGCAGTGGTGGTGGGTGGTTGCATGGGACTATTACAGTGAGATGAACCCTGAGGCAAGGGGATTGGGAGCAGGAGTTGTGTAGGGATGGACAAGGATATTGTGAAGGTTCGTTGGGCGGAGGAATATTGCTGTAGGAGGGGTAGGAATGATAGTGAGTAGGACATTTTTCATTTTAGGGCTCTGGGGTAGGTAGTCAAAACGCTGGCTGAGAATGTGATTCAGTTGCTCCAGTCCTGGGTGGTACTATGTCTTGAGGGGAATGCTCCTCTGTGGATGGACAGTGGGACTTATGTAGGTGGTGGGTGTCTGGTGAGATAAGATACAGGAGATCTGTTTTTGTACAATGTTGTGAGTGTAATTACATTCTGTGAAAGACTCACTGAGACCCTTGGTATTTTTTTAGTGGGATTGCTCTTCACTACAGAGGCAACGGCCGCAGGTGACTGGACTGATGACCTCAGCAGTTTGGTCCCATAAGACCTTACCAGTGCCGCGGGTGGCTAGGCTGTATAAAAGGGACTTGTATAGAATGGGTGACAGCTGCTGAAGTGGAGGTATTCATGGTGGTTGGTAGGTTTGATATGGATGGAGGTACTGATGTAACCATCTTTGAGGTGTAGGTCAACATCAAGGAGGATTGCTTTTTGGGTTGAGTAAGGCCAGTTGAAGTAAATGGGGGAGAAGGTGTTCAGGTTCTAGAGAAATGTGTATAGGACACAGGCAGCCACCTGTGGCCGTCGCATCTGTAGTGATGAGCAGTCCCTTTTGAAATATACCAACGGTCTCAATGAAGTGTTCGCAGTCTGTAATTGCCCTCCCAACCTTGTACAAAAACAAATCTGTGCCTTGTATCTCCTGTCATCCACTACCTACCAAAGTCCCTCTGTCCGACCACAGAGGAGCATTCCCCTTGTGACACAGTACTACCCAGGACTGGAGCAACTGAATCACATTCTTTGCAAAGGTTTCAACCACCTCTTGCTGTGCCCTGAAATTAGGAATATCCTACCCACTATCCTTCTCACCCACAGGCACTGACTCCATGGAGCCTGAGGCGGCCCAAGCCTCTTCAAAAATTCATTTGGGGGGGGTGGAGCTTTATGCTTTCTAAAATTACAAAATTATGCTGGAATTTTTTATTTTCCTTGTTTGACAATAGTTACCTTTTAAAATACATTCAGTAATGATTTAAAATAAATAATTACTATGGCTGTAAGCAGGTTAACAGAAAACGAGTGGTGTGAATCATGATAGTGTTACGGTGCTGCGGGCAGACTTAGAATGTGTCCCGGTGCAGGAACCTTTGGGTAAAGTCTGGCGCCGGCAGGCCAACGTTGCGGCCACGGCAACATCAAAAGGACTGGAGCAGAAGCACCTGGAACCCTCCACCTTGCGTCACTTAACACTTCAAAACATTATGACGCCATGGCTATATAAAGCCCACCCTGCTGTCGCAGTCATTCATTGAGGATAGTTTCGTTCAGTGCATGGTGCAGACGTGTTTAGTGTTTTGACTTTAGTGTGTAGTGGTCTATTTTATATGACTACATTTTATTCGTTTACATTAGTATATTGTGAATTAAGTTTTGCAATGGATAAATTTGTTACTGGTCGCTGTGGGCGAGCAGTTCTAGGCGCTTCAGTCCAGAATCGCGCTGCTGCTATGGTCGCAAGTTCGAATCCTGCCTCAGGCATGGATGCATGTGATGTCCTTAGGTTAGTTAGGTTTAAGTAGTTCTAAGACTAGGGGAATGATGACCTCAGATGTTAAGTCCCATAGTGCTTAGAGCCATTTGAACCATTTGATAAATCTGTTAATAAAAAGGCACACTTGGAAGTTGATGATATTATAAGTCAACCTCCAACAATTATTGTGTCATTAGTTGCTTTGTCATCATCAGGCGAGAACTGTTCGCAGCCCAAGCCTGGACAATATTTTCTTCAAAAGAAGAAGATGCATTTACTTCTGTAGGGTTTTCCAACTGGAAAAAGGCTTTGGAAAAATTCCGTCTACATGAAAATATGTTTACGCACAAAGAAGGTGTTCTGAAACTAAATTCTATCATTAATCGAAGTGTGGCCTCTCAATTGAATGAACAGTTAGACAGTGATATGAAGAAAGGCCATTTAGCTCTTGAGAAAATTTTTACTGCTGTGCGATTTCTATGCTAACAAGGACTAGCAATTAGAGGGCATGAAGATGTAAACTCAGTTTTTTCAATTGTTTGAAATCCAAAAGAATGACATACGTGAGTTTAAAAATTGATTAGAACATTCAGAGTATAAGTGGACGTCCCACGACATTCAGAACGAGATCATTGAACCACTAGGAAAGTCTGTGTTGAGAAAGGTATTGGTTTCCATCAAGAAGACTGAACATTTTTCTATTATGGTTGACGAAACAAGTGATTCTTCGATTCGCGAACAAGTGTCATTTTGTATTTGTACTGTTGATGATTCCTTAATCATAAACAAAGACTTTATTGGCTTATTGAGATCCCCAACACTGAATCACAAACTCTGTTTAGTATTTTAAAAGACGTTTTTGCTCGTCTTGATTTGTCAATGGATAACTTAAGAGGACAGTGCTATGATGGTGCCTCGAGTAAGAGAGGTAAGTTCAAAGGAATAAAAAAGTTAGTTTTGGATATACAACCAAAGGCACAATATGTGCACTGCACTGCTCACAGTTTAGACTTGCCACTTTTAGACAGTCTCCACCATCTTACTTCTGTGAGGGATATTATGGCTTTATCCAAGGACTTAATAAACACCATAAGGGAATCCAACAAAAGGATGGGACTTTTTTTAAGTGGTGCTGATCTGGAAAAAAAATATGAGGGCTTGATTTGTATATTGAATGGAAGGTGTGATAGTTTTGAAGACTTTTGGGAATTTTAAAGAAAAACCTTCACAAGTTGATGATCCTTCGCTTCCTCGGAATCGAAGTATACCAAAGAAGTATGAAAACAATGAAGCCAGCTCACCATACACTTTCAAAACCTCAAAGCTATTTACATTGAAGGTTGTGAAATGGTGCAATCTGATTTGTTTCAACTGGACTCACACAGGTCATTGCAGCTGAACAAGAGTGCTTGTTTTTAGTAAACAGAGGTGAAACAAATTTGGAAAAATCAACTGAGTTCTTCTGAAAAGACCTAGACTTTGAGAGACTGCACTTACACTTGAATATGTTAGCCAATATCACTAATAAAAGAAACCAGTCTTAAAAAAACATGCGTGATGTAAGAAAGTACATTACACAAGAGCCTGCAGTTGGAGAAATGTTATGTGAAGTAGTGAAGTGCATTAAGCTTCTCCAAGTAGTACCAATCATGACAGCAACAGCAGAATGGTCATTTAGCACCCTTAGACGTCTGAAGTCATATCTCTGATCAACAATGGGACAGAAGCGATTGAACAACTCATTTGTTCTTCATGCCCACTGAGATGTATTGGATGAATTGGATATCTGACCACTAAGCGCTAACTTCATATTCAGTTATCCAGTCAGACAGTCGACATTTGCACCTTTCTAAAGACACTCTAGCCCTAATAATGGCATTTAGAGCAATGTTAAAAAACATTATAAAATAGAAAATTAAATACATACATAATGTTAAATTTTCAGTTTCGAAATATTAGTACTAGTTTAGTACCGTATTGGGCAACGGCCTTGCTGCAGTGGATACACGTGTTCCGGTGAGATCAAGGAAGTTAAGCACTATCGGGCATGGTCAGCACTTGGATGGGTGACCATCTGGAACCCCATGCGCTGTTGCCATTTTTGGGGAGCACTCAGCCCCGTGATGCCAATTGAGGAGCTACTCAACTGAATAGTAGCGGCTTTGGTCAAGAATACCATCTTACGACCGGGAGAACAGTGTGCTGACCCCACGCCCCTCCTATCTGCATCCTCCACCGAGGATGACACAGTGGTCGGATGGTCCCGGAAGGCCACTCGTGGCCTGAAGACAGAGTGCTTTTTTTTAGTACTGTATTACTATATTACGATATTAGTTAATTTGAAATACTTAAATATTTTTAGGGTGTAAGACCCAATTAAAACCCGCTATTTACATACTTTTTGACTGAAAGTATTAGGCATACTGTACTAACTTAATTAACTGTATTAAAGCATTAACTTTGAGATACTGTTTTTATTTAATGAACCCTAAACCTTATTCAAAGTATCAGCACTTTGTATATATCAAAACATGTGGTACATGTTAGAAATCTTCTCTGTGACAAATCTAAAGTGTTCAATGAGAAAAATTTACTTGTGCAATGATAAGAATGCAGTGCGAATGTATTCACATCTGTTGGAGAAATGCAATGAAAACAAACACTCCAAACCGACATTTCACGACAATTAATCTGTAAAAAAATGCACCACATGTTGTAATGAAAGAATGTAAAGCGTCTGAAGATGAATCATAACAATTAGAAACCGGTAACAGTACCCTTTGAGTAAAGGAACTGAAAATAACTTTGTGGCTGGTTGCTGTCAACACCAACATTTGTCTTCAAATAACAGCCACAGTCTCCAACCACGTCATCATATGACAAAATTGTGTTACTCAAAGTAAGCTTAAATTAGCTATTTCATTTATTAATCAAAGTGTGACAGCAATATTTGAAGTTTTATTTTTTTAATGATAGTTTAGGATTTATTTAAATATAATTTCAGTCTCTTTAGAGCTATATATTCGCTGCTCTGTAATATTCTATAAGCATGATTATTACTGTAAATTAAATTAGCTTTTTTATGAAAATTCCCTGTGTGTTTATGTTTCTTCAAAGCCAGAAAATGTGTCAGTCTTGTTGAGTTTCCCGGAGTGTCGATTTATCGAGAGTGCAGCTTTCGGGGTTTTAATGTTGATCATATGACTCTAAAATGCTTTAAAAAACTTTAAAACTCATCTAAAATTTAGGAAATTACCCAGGGCAAGACCCTCAGTATGCCCCCCCCCCCCCCCCCCCCCCGCCCCGTCCAATATTTTTTATAAGTTGGCGCCCCTGTTCTCACCAGTCCCACAGCAGTATTCCACCGCCATTGAACCTACACAGTATCCTCTCCCATCCCTACCAACTCCTGCTCCCAATCCCTTGCCTCACGGCTCATCTTCCTGTGATAGATTTAGATGTGAGACCTATCCCATACATCCCTCCGCCATTACCTACTCCAGTACAGTCACGAGCATCACCTATTCCATCAAAGGCAGGGCTACCAGTGAAACAAGTCATATGATCTTCAAGCTAAGCTGCAACCACTGTGCTGGCCAAGAACAACCTGGACCACCTCATTGCTGCGCATGCCACCCAACATGAAGGTCTTCATTTCAGTGACTGCTTCATTGCCTGTTCCCTCTGTATTCTTCCCACCAACACCAGATTTTCTGAATTGTGCAGGTGGAAACTCTCCCTGTAGATATATCCTACATACCCATAACCCTCCTGGCCTCAACCTTCTTTAGTCATTGTCCCTACCCTTTTAACTCCTGCCCTGTTCCCATTCCAGCACTACACATCCCTCTATTCCATCAACACACTCACAGTCTTGTTACTTGTCTCCTTTTCTGCTAACACCCCTTCCCCTGCCCACCATCTGACCTCCTGACTACGCCTAGCTGTCCTACACTCTTTCCAACTCGTCCCTGTATGCTCCCACTATTAGCACTTTACCACCCCCATCCCTACCCCGCTATCCTTGTCCCTCCCCACCCCAGCCTCCCCCTCACCCTCACCACCCTTTTGCTTCTCCCATCATGTGCTGCTGCTTGCAGTATGGCCTCAGCAGCCAAAGACTGCAGTCGTGTGTGTGTGTGTGTGTGTGTTTGTGTGTGTTTGTTTGTTTGTTGTCTATCTCAAGCTCATTTTCAGACAGTCTTTTTGTTGTACCTATCTGAGACTCAGCGTATCTGCTACATAATGTGTTGCAGCTATCCTTTTTATGATATTGTTACATTTCGTCCTGGATTTTCCACTGTTGAATTGTGCTTGATGGTTTTTCTTCCATTCTGTAACCCAGTACTGTTATCCTTTATTACTATTTTGTAATGCATTACTATTCTGATTATCCATTCTTCTTTCTCTTCTTTCCTGTGTTTCTCTTGTCGCCTCACAAGCTTATACTACACGCTCTATTTACGAGACACACTGTATGAACCATCTCGGCCATGCACAACAGAAGCTATAAGACCACAATGATTGTTGATGCAGCAGCTCATGTCCCACATTACTCCTGCTGATATCATTAATCCGATACCTTCAAATTGATTTCCCTTATCTTCCTGTGCCACATGATCTTGTATCTCATCCTACCAACACCTCCCCACCCCCACTCCTTCTTTCTGTGCCAGTTAGCACATACTAACTTCACCTAATCAGGTCATACTTGCTGTCCCCCTTCTTCACGCTTATCCACCTGTAACCCTCATTCCACTCTTTTATTTAATTTTTCATTAATCTCATTGTGTCTTCACGCCAATTTCGGTTGGTTTTTGCCTTCACTATCAGCCTACTCCCTCATATTTCTGTTTGTTTCTCCCTACTTCATCCATTTCATTCTTTTTGTGATGTTTCCCACGTGTTTGGGTGTATTTCTGCGAATTTGATTTGGATGTATTTCTATGCCATTGACATATTTTACACCTTTTTATCCTCCACTGTAGGTCCTTGCTCCTTAAATCTGCATCAATAAAGAAAAGTTTCCTTATTCGTAGCAAGAACCCAGTCCCACATACTGTTCCTGCATTGTTGCTTGGCTCATGAAATCCCCTCAAGTGGCCTTACCACCAAATTACCCATCTCCAGCTGCCACCCTTCCTTGCACAGTGATATCCATGTGTTCAGATTCTGTTAGTCCTTAACCCTCAACAACATAGTCGTGCAAAGCCATATCAGTCAGGCTCAAACCACCTTTCAGTATCTCCTCTCCATCCATAAAATTCTCCTGCTATGCAATTCCAAATTCCTGGATCCCATATCGCACACTGAAATCCTTGCCCTCGATGAACTAGAGCAACATGCACAATACCACCTCAAAAAACTCCTTAGCCTGTTCACTTCCTATTCTCATCTTGGACTACCACAATCCACCACCTCTTCAACAACCTCCAAACCTCCCCCACATCCCATCATGGCTTGCAAACCCTGCCTCACAGACCTTCTATATTTACTTCATCCTCAAAAACTCCCTCCCACCACCATAGAGAATCCAGAGCCTAAACAGATCTGAAACACGGCCATGAACCTTTCCTCCAAAAGGCTTAGCCTTGCAGAAATATCAGCCTTTTCCAAAAACCTCATCTTTTGCACCACTCCCAAATTCAGTCATGCAGGACTTGTGAAAGACCTTCTTTCCTCCTGCCGGTCCTTAGAGTGGAAACACTTTTTTGCCACCAACCCTACCAATCAGACTTGGCCAAAGACCAATTTTGAACCCTGCCTGCCTTAGTTAACTCCTCCATCCAACCGTGACCCGTCCTCGCTGCCCTCAAATCACACCTTGCTAACTTTCCAGAACTTCTTAACCTTGAACATTGCCTCACCATCATTCCCAAAATACCTCAACATGCAAACTGACCTTACATCTGCAAAAATAATTGCAATCCACTACCTAAAAACTGATCCTGACCTTATAATCATACCTGCTGACAAAGGCACCACCACTACCATTTTGAACCGCAAGGATTACTTAATGGAAGGACTCTGCCAGCTGTCAGATTCATCTACATATGAACCCTGACACAGTGACCCCATTCCAGACATCCAGCAGAATCCTCAGTCTTTCCTCAAATCCTTAGGCCCATACCAGAACCTCTTCCCAGAGTCCATTTCTCTCCTCACCTGTACCATTCCCCGCACTCCTACCTTCTACATGCTTCCTGAAGCCCATAAAGCAAACCACCCAGGAAGCCCCATTGTGACCAGTGACTCTGACTCAACTGAGAGAATCTCACCTCTTATAGACCAATACCTGCAGCCTATTACCTGCAATCTCCTTCCTAGTTGCCATGACCAACTATATCCTCACCTACAATTACTTCTCCTTCGAGAACATTACCTTCAAACAAATCCGGGGAATGGCTATGGACACTCACATGGCAACAACCTGTGCCAACTTGTTCATGGGCCATATAAAGAAATTCTACGTAAACATCCAGAATCCCAAACCCTTCACTTGGTTCATTATCTGCATTGAGGGTTAGGACAAGCTATCCACATTTCTCCAGAACCTCAACACCTTCTCCCCCATTCGCTTCATTTGGTCCTACTCGACCCAACAAGCCACCTTCCTCGATGTTGACCTCCATCTCAAAGGTGGCTATATCAGTACCTATCATCCATATCAAACCTACAAACCACAAGGAATACCACACTTTGACAGCTGCCACCCATTCCATACCAAGAAGTCCATTTCATACAGCCTAGTCACCCACAGCCATTGCATCTGTATTGATGAGCAGTTCCTTTCCAAAGATACCGAGGGTCTCACTGAGGGCTTCACAGCCATTAATTATCCTCCAAACCTTGTACAAAAACAGATCTCCCATGCCGTATGTCTCCAGTCACCCACCAACCCACCATCCGGCCAAAGTGGAGCATTTCCCTTTTGAGTCAGTAACATGAAGGGCTGAAACTACTGAATCACATTCTCTGCCAGGGTTTTGACTACCTGTCGCCGTGCCTTGAAATGAGGAATGTTATGCCTACTATCCTTTCCACTCCTCCCATAGTGGTATTCTGTCACTCATCAAACCTACACAGTATCCTCGTCCACCCTACACAACTCTTGCTCCCACCCTCTTGGTGCATGACTCATATCCCTTTAATAGAACTACACCCTTCCACCATCAACTGCTCCAATCCAGTCATAAGCATCAACTATTCCATGAAAGGCAGGGCTACCTGCAAAATGAGTCATATGATATACAAGCTAAGCTGCAACCACTGTGCTGCGTTCTATGTGTGCACAGCAACCAATAAGCTGTCTTCCCACATGAATGGCCATCGACACTGTGGCCAAGAAACAGCTTGGACACCCCATTACTGGGCCCACCGTCCAACATGACATTCTTCATTTCAATGACTGCTTCACAGGCTCTGCCATCTGGATCCTTCCCACTAACACCATATTTTCTTAATTGTGCAGATGGGAACTCGCCCTGCAATATATCCTATTTCCTGTACCCTCCTAGCCTCAACCTTCCTTAGTCATTGTCCCTACCCTTGTAGACCCTCCCCTGTTTCCATTCCAGCACCACACAGCCTTCTATTCCACCATCAAACCCAGTCTTTTTACTTCCCTCATTTTCTGCTAACCCTACTTTCCGTCCAACCTCCTGACTGCACCTAGCTGCCATAACTCTCTCCATCTCATTCCTGTATGCTCCCAGAAGCAGCACTTTACCATTCCCCACCCATACTCTGCTGTATCCTCCCCCTCCCCACCCCAGCCTCCTCCTTATCTCCGCTATCCATTTGCTTCTCCCATCATGTGTTGCTGCTTGCAGTGTGGCCTCAACAGCCTGAGACTGTCATCGTGTGTGTGAGTTGCATTTGCGTGAGTGTATGTGCATATGTTGTCTATCTCCATGTAGCCCTTGTTGGCCGAGAGCTCGCTTTCTGACAGTCTTTTTGTTGTGCCTATCTGCGACTAAGCATCTCTGCTATATGGTGAGTTGCAACTGTCCTCTTCATAATATTGTTACATTTCATCCTGGATTTTCCATTGTTGAGTCATATTTTTACAGTATATCTGTGTTTGCTACATGTCGTACAAATCTAATATTTTCTGACTTCATAGATCATTGAAGTTTCTGGGTGTATGGTATGTAGATCGAAGGAAAAGTCTACAGGGAAATAGTAAACAAAAGGCACAGATTTTGTCCAACATTACAGCCAGAGGGAACCAGTTTTGTGGAAAGAACTGGAAAGTGTGTTAGTCATTGTTGGGATATTTCAAACATTAAATTAAGTTTGTAAATTGTTCTTATTGTTTGCAATAAATAATTGTTTCAATAAATTACTCTCATGTTGCTGGTCATTTTTATGTCAATTCCTTATGCATAATGTGCAAACCCTCTGATAATTGGTCATGTATAACCTATGTGAACTGTAACTCAAAATTATACTTACTTTGATCACCAAATTTATGTTCCATTCCTCATGAAACCATTTGTTTAAATTAACACTTCTTATCTTGGCAGGAACTTGAAATGGAAAAAGCTGTAAATATGTGATGAATAAAATCTGAAAATTTCTTCAAAGGAAGTTAAAGTAAATGACTTTTATCAGAGAAGAGCAATAATGATAAAGGATTATAATTAATAATGAAATAATACAATGAGTAAAAAGTATGAGTACACCAATAATGTCAATGGAAAAAACATATGTAGAACAATTACGAAACAATGAGGAAATAAAACTCATTAATGGAATTCTAACAGTGGAAAATCCATGTTGGAATAATGGCAGTATTATGAAAAGGATAGATTGCTACTTACCATATAGAACAGATGTTGAGTTGCAGACAGGCACAACAAAAGAGTGCTATACATTTGAGCTTTTGCCCAAGAGATCCGTTGGAAACACATACACATTCACACAAGTGCAATTCACTCATACTTGTTCACTGTCTCTGGCAGTACAGCCTCAGCAGCCATAATACAACAGTCATGTGTGTGCAAGTTGTGCTTGTGTGAATGTTTGTGGGTTTTCTATTTTAGAATAAGGCCTTTTGGCCAAAAGCTCAAATGTATAGTAGCCTTTTTGTTGTACCTCTCTATAACTCAGTGTCTCCTCTATATGGTGAGTAGCAATCTATCCTTTTCATAAGTTGAATTAAATCCAATAAAACAGTACCAGTCCTCATGCTTACATATGGGACTGTAAACTAAATCCTTACAAGGAACAAAGTAGTAGAAATGAGACTACTTACAGTAATGAAAAGCTGTATGAAGACAGACAACAGACAGGATTAAATGAAAAAATAAGAGAACCATAAACATAAAGCATTTGAAGTGGTAAGAGCATACAGGGAAAAAATTAATAATGGACCATTACCCATAAAATCTGAAGAGTATAAATGTTAATGCAGAAGATAAGGGAATGTACCACACACTAGATGTTTACTGTCACAAATTTTAGAGGTTAAAATTGAAGATGAAGAAGACAATAAAAAAAGAAGAAGAACAAGAACAGGAAGAAGAAATTTTGTTTTACTGTGGTAATCGAAAATAGTGAGCAGAATATGACAGTTTTATGAGAACAGATCAAGAATGACAGACAGACTTATAAAAATAGATATTGTTATTAAACTATTGAATTTATATTGTTCATCAGAATGTGTGTGCACCCCCACCCCCCTTCCCACACTCTCACACACCCTCTGTATAATGGCAAGTTGTCTGTCTTCGTACCAAGTGTCACTTTATGTCGTATTTGCACAAAAGTGCTTCAGTAAACTTAAATATTTTTAAAAAATGCAAGGCATTTACTACTATTCTAAAAGAAAGATATTCTTAGTAGTAGGCAGCCACATATATGTTGTTGGAATAATACTAGTAACTGTACAATATTCAGAACAGTGCACTGTGGGGTCTATTCTGCATCTTAGGTTTGCTGAACTGAGGGGCAACAAACAGAACATAGCATTTAACATTTCACTTCAAAGACAAAGAGATCTCATAAAGAATATAGTAAAAAAGATTCTTGGAATTTGAGATTGTTTCTGTTTCTGGAAGCACGAAACTGATCGTACGTGCCGGCGACATGTATGTCATTATTAAATAACTGCACTATTTTACATTAGTTATAATCTTTCTTCTTGGTAGATTTTATTTAGAATTTGCTCAAATATAGTGAATTTATTATGAATGTGTAATTTGCTAATTTTCTCGTTGTTTTCTTGTTTATTTACAGGGGTTGGATCAGCCTTGGGACAATGTTTTTACATCAGAGTTAGTTGTAAAAATATTACAATTGTGTCCAGATTTAGTCAAAAGTACACTGGCAAACACAGAATCTTTTCTTCCACCGAGGCCATCAATAAAATGGGAGAAAACAGTTTCTTTTGTAGAAAAGGTATTTTATGTGCAACTGAATGGAATAAGTACTTGTAGAAAATTTCTGCATATGTACTGTTCTCACCTTTGTCCAATAGTTGATTTTGTTGTGACATTGTATTTATGGTCCACAGTCAATATTATTTCTATTTTGAAGTAATTGTGAAAATTTTTCCAAATGTGCACTGGAGTAATTTGTGCTGTACCAACTACTCTTCATAACTGCATGAGTAGTACAGAGAAAAAAAGTTGAGAAATTATGAAATTATCATATGAATATATGTCATTCTTTACAAATGGTAATGTCTATATAGTAATATATGACTAGACAATGAAGTTTCACAGACTTAATCTTAGTAAATTGAATCAGATCAGTATTGTTATTTTGAGTGCTACGTCCTGTGCATCGTCGTCTTTTGCTAAATTGATTGCTCTTGATAATCCTCGTCATCTTAATAAGCCAGCTTTCTCCTCTTTGATCTCTTGCTGTTTAATGGCTTCAAAATAACCTCTGGTTACATTAAACCAAGTTAAATAGCTGTCCCATTTTCCTTATAAAAAAGACACCATACTTACGGAATGGATGCCTCAGATGCAGTGACAAGAAGTCTCCACACAGTAAGCCAAATTTTTTGCCATGGCCTTTATTGACAAAGAGAATCTTCCTCTGTGATCCATAAACAAAATTTTCCGTGTCATATACTGCCATTCACCAGATAATTCCATGAACATTCCGTTCAGCACCCTCCTCATGACACAGTACTACCTCATACTTGTTTAGCACAACACATCTTCTCCACCATAACTTTATGTAATTGTATCTTTAAATGAGAAATGTGTTGCTTAAATTTACCTCAAATCCTTATTCTCAAAGCAGTATATAATTACACCATTTCTACCCCTTAACCCTGTGTATCCTGGTTTAGGGATGGTTCATCGAAAGACAGATATGGATATTTGATATAATTGAATACTGCCATAGTAAATATCAAGGCCATCAATTAATCAAATGAAAAATATTGAATTGTGATATAGCAATGCCAAAAAATTTGTTTTAAAAGTCAGACTATACATTATTTTTATGTATGAATAGAGAAATCGGATATCAGATGATAATAATAATAATAATAATAATAATAATAATACAGATTCTAAGTTTGGAGTACTGTCTTACAATATCTGCACTTCACACTTTTACTACACTATGCACTTATATGTAAAATACTAGTGCAAATCACTTTTTGAGAGGCATTTCTTCCCCCCACCCTTCTTTTGTTCACACTTCAATATCACTAATATAAACACACAACAGTCAACAAACAATGGAAATGGAAGAGGTTTTAAGAATTACATTTCAAACATTTTTCCAACCTTACCTTGTATTTTTGAGTGAGATGCGGATATGAAAATGCATAATTGCCAACAGTCAAAATATCTCTAAAAAGCTAAAAGCAAAAAATCTGTAGTTACCTGTCTTGTGTTGTAAGTATTTCAATATTAAAAAGAAAGCAGAGATGAGTTTTCTCTATTATGAGTTGATAATGGTTATAATATTATCTGAGTATTGCCACATAATATTAATGTTACTGATATTACCTGGACAAATATCACGTAACTGATTCCAATATATCAATACTTTGATATATTGCTGTCTGATATACCAACCCTGCCCTGAGTAATAACCCTGTAAACAATCGAAGTTTAACACCTATCCCACGTGTTCACCTACTAATTCCTACATCAGTCATGTTGCGGCCACATGATAGAGTTCATAAAGAGCGGAAGAACATGTGAGAGTAGCAGTTCAACTGCAATCTCTGTGCAGCAGTATCTGTGGACATCACAACTAACCATTTGATCACGTGGATGAATATTTGCCCATATAACTATCAACAATAATGAAGTAAATCATTTAAATTACCCACCACAACCATTTTATGACTTGCGTTATTTGGATTATCCCCCGCTCCCCATTTCCGCTGTTCAAGTAAAAAATATTCCTTGGTCCTTTCTGCTCTCAACTACCTCTTGTTGCTCACTGAAACAAGGAATTCACAACTAAAACTCCTACTGTTAATGTCCTTGCCCCCTAGCCCTAGATGCACTGCAGTTGCTATGAATTTGACAGCTACCCAGTCTCTACTCATATTAATTGTTTTTATTTCTCATCTTTCGCTGGCATCATTTTATTGAATTCCCTCTAATCCGTTCCTGCTGCCTCCTTCATGGAATTTTGCCCAAGAAATGTATCCCAGCATCCAGAAACTAGCAGATCTGACAACAATCTGTTTATCATCAAAAGGTAGGTGCAGCATAGACAAACAGTTGTGGTCTGAAATCTAGTCAGAATCATCATTTACAGAAGTAACATAAGAAGTAACCAATGTAAAAATGAAACACTTTTTGTAATTCATTATTTCTTAAAGTTTGTATCTCATACTTGTGCATTAAAAAGAGTTTGAATCTGTTTTGTTTTATTTTAAATAGGTAGTAACATCTATGGAGCCAGAGCATCTGAAATCATTTGCTGAATCTGCACACAAAAATGCACATGACAACCGACTGTTGAGTTTGGTGCTAACTCTTACAGTTCCTACTGTGCCACTGAGAGTTGTGGGTGAAGCTGGTGTCACTCATTCTCATTTGGCTGTCAGGCATCGGACTGTATTACTGCTAGTGACCCTTCTTTTACGTCTGAGGTATTATCAGATGAAGTTAAGGCATTGGGGAGTGAGTTTATCTGCAGATGCCGTGTCAGCCTACCTTATACAGGTACAATTCTTACCTCTTACTGATAAAGAACATATATCTAATTACATTAAGGCTAATATTTATTTTACTGAGTGAGACGGCACAGTGGTTAGCACACTGGCCTTGTATTTGATCGGCTGACAGTTCAAACCCACATATGGCCCATCCAGATTTAAGTTGTCCATGATTTTCCTAAATCGCCCCAGGAAAATACCGGGATGGTTCCTTTGAAAGGGCACTGCTGATTTCCTTTGGCATTCTTGACACAATCCATCATGTTCTCTGTCTCTAATGACCTCGATGTCAGTGGGATGTTAAACTAAATCTTCCTTCTTTCCTTCCTTTTTTGCTATTATTTATTTTCAAAATGAGTTTCTCTTGACGATTTGATTCAAGTATATTTGTTTCTGTTTTCTTGTCACTTCTGCAGATGAATGTTTTACTTATCACCATTGCAATATTGCTAATTATTTTATACTTCAATTTTGTCAACATAAATCTTTATTAAAAATTCATTTTGCTATAGCTGACAGTGGTAAAAGTGTTTGAAGTTGACAAGTGAATGTTAGACAATAGTTTTCTAAAGTTAGTACACGTTTTATTCTCAATATGTTTATTCTTTAATCGGATTTTTGGCAGAAAGTAAAAGCCAGTTTCAGAAAGGTTATAATGTGTACAACTAAAAAACATATTTAAAAAGGAATTGCTTTGTTGACTTGAAGATTTTGTTGTGATACAAGATGCCCAGGAACATAGTGCAGAAACTATGGTTCCCGAGGGGTGGAGAGGGAGGAGTGGGGGGGGGGGGGCACCTTACACGTACTAAAAACGGGATTCCAGAGTTGTAGGGTTTTCTCAGTACCATAGCAAATAATGAACATCATAAAATGAATATGCATTCGTTCTAGATTATACAGATTGTCGCCAAATAATTATAGGAAAGGCGTGGGCCTAATAGTCTGTTACTCATCACTGCCTACACTAATGGTTGATGGTGTGTTATTAACTGATTCAGATCAGATGGATTCCTTCACAGAGAATAGTGAGTTCATAAAAAAAGCATTAACAGTATAAAGGGTTAATAACATCTCAGAAATTCCCAAGTAACTTAGTTATCGATATGTCTTATTGTGGATTAAATAGCTGACAGAATATGTTCTTGCGATGGGTCCAAATCATGAAGATAGTAAATCTGAGTGAGGTAGGTTGTTTAGGATTGCTGAAAGGATTGCTATTTTCTACTTTAACTGACTTAGTTGGCAGTACTAGAAATTTCAGATTTTGAGGATAAGAACTGTCCAGTCATTCTGTGTCTAATTTAAAATGGTTATTTTGATCCTTAATGAATATATGTTTCCTTCTAGTAAAATTCTTGAATTTGAGCAACAAAGAGAAATGAGTATGGGCTTCTCTTTTAATTTCAGCATCTTCCAGATGCACAGTTAATTCATCAGACCTGGGGAAAACAGGATGATAGTCTTGTTGAACAAGATGATAGGAATGATGGGCCATCTTTACCAGACACTGGTGACTATGAATGTGCTCTGCTCCAGCTGCTTCTTCTGTATCAGCAAATGTGTCCGCAGCTAATTGATATAGCTGTTATGTCACAGTGGATACGTTCATTATTGCCTAATCTGCTGGAATTAGAACCCAACAAGGATTTTCCACTTATGCTAGCAAGAGCTACATTTCTTTCACTGTCCACTGACAGCTCTATTCTAAAGCCTGATTCGGTGAGTTTTATTTGATGTTATCCACTCCTTTTTTATTGATCAGTGGCTTAATTAAAGTGGAATTGGTAAGAATATGACAAATTGATGTTCAAAAGGTTTGCACTTGAAGACTTCTGAAATAAGTTTAGTTATAACGCTGTACACCACTTTTTCTGCATAACTTTTTTCTGTTGCATTTGTTGCAATTCTTAATAAGTAACATACCAATTTAAAATTTAGGTATGTAAAAGCAAGACGATACACAGAATAAACAGAAGTTTTAAACTTCATTTATAGTTGACATCTTGTTATCATAAATGCAGTCAGAGTGTGTAAGGAAAGCACACTCCAATGTAGGTAAGTGAAATGGATTTCTGGAAAATCTGTTAGATTACTTTTTTTTTAAGTGTTATACAGATTGAAGAGTACGTTGTGAAAATTGACAATTTGTGCCAAACCAGGACTCATGAACATATTTCATTCTTATTTCAAGCAGTTGTCTTCACCATTAGGCTACCTGATTGTGCCTCCACCCCTTGTCACTGATCTTTCAGTGCATTTAATTCATTATTGAATTAAATGCACTGAAAGATCTGTGATGAAGGGTGGAGCATGAGTCATTATTGAAGTAAGCTCAGCAGTACGAGATCATTATTGGATTGTTGTCCAGTGCTGTATTCAGATTTAAGTATTTGTCAATACTGTGACAAAGTAGAGATTAGTGCATTACGAAACAAAGCCATTAACATTAACTGCTGGATGAAGACCACCTCCAGACTTCTCCATGCATTACCGTCTTGTGCTATAGGCTTCCATGTTTTGGAATGCTGTCTTTCATTAGATCTTTGCTTAAATCTTTTCTTAACTTGGAATCCAGAAAAAAGCTTTCTTGTTCCTTCTTACCATCCATTCGCCTGTTCTCATGTCTTATCCACTGCCATGCCATCTTCGTTATAGTCATAATTTGGTCTATTCCACAAGATTTCTGGGTTGCAGCCAGTTGACGTTGACTTCTTGTCTCAACATTTTGGGTGTGAACCAGGCAGCTGCTAGAAGTTAAACTTACTATTGGAGAATGCTGAACCACATCACTAAGTTTATACCAAAAATTCCAAACCAATAGAAGCTGTGGTAGTGTGGTGAGCAACCTTATTAATTGAAATGACAGCCTTAAATTGGACAAGGCATGGGCCCTGCCATTTCTTTAATTTCTTTACGAAGATAAAATTAAATGCATAGTTTCACATCTGGTGGCAATCTTGTGCATTTGACTATCATTTCTTAACTCTGCAGGCCTACAGTTTAATAGAGGACATGCATGCAATGACACTGACACACTTTTCCTACCACATGCTAGATACAGCACGCCTTAAAACAGAGTGCTAAATTTAGCAGAGGGTGGTCATCTGGTCAAGACCTATGGGCACATGCCATCACACCAAATTTCGATATCAACATAACACTTTGACTCAGGAATCTCCAGTCACAAATTTCTCCTGCCTGGTTGTCTACTGAAATGTCAAGATAAGAAGTCAACACCATTTGAGTGCAATCCTGAAATCTCGAGCAATACTATTACCCAACAAAAATTTCAAAAGTCACTTAATTATGTCTTCCACTACAGTCTGTGATTTGAAAAGTATTGTTTGTTTTTCTATATCTCCTAGTAGTTCTCAGTGTGCATCTTTCGATTACTTGTGGAGAACCCACTACTTATTATTGGCTTCCACCCTAAAAGTCCTCATCTCCTTCCTAAAACTCAAAACTGATGATACAGATCGAGTGTAAGACACATTGTAAGCTTAGTTCTGAAAACTAGTTTTTCTTTACCAGGCCATTCTCCTGGTTTTTATTTTTTATTATTTATTTATTTCTTTATTTTTTCCTCTATCTAGTCATCTTTTACTGCTCTAAGTAGTAACACTGATCAAATGATTCTCTACATAAATTATCCTTATTTTTAGTATTCTCACATTATTTTAGTTGTATCATAATTCATTCCTAGATTACTTAAAACAGACCTGTGCAGTATCATAAGGAAGACAAGGGGGTATTCCTTTGAGAATTCCAATTTTAGAGAGCTGAAAATCTCTTCTTGCATTGCTTGAAATAATTTTGAGGTATGGAATCTTGAAGTGAAGTCTAATGTAAGCAATAAAAATCATTAATTAGTTATTTGCATGTTCCAGGGATTGTAATTGTGACGTCTCACTATCATATGGAGCGAATCAGTTTTTATTTGAGACACAGAACAATAAGTGCTTAAAAAATTGGTTTTTATTTGAGACACTGACAACGATAAGTGCTTAAAGCATGTCATTGTTGAATGTGAGATTGTAGCATTTATTCATGCTGCTTATATCTGTTGACCTTATAGTGAGTTAAGTTTATCTATGTTGTTGGCCCACATTGTTATGTATGAACATTCACAAAAAGTTGTCTCGTCGGTTTCTCTGATGTTCACGTAAATACGGACTCAACAAGAGTGAGCCTTAGGTTATTTTTCACAGCACCTTATTTGAAATACAATTACTCACACACACCTGTATCTGTTTTATTTTATTATATAGTCAGAAATTATATTGTGGAGTAGAAGTAGTTGTCAACAAGACATGGTTGAAGTTCGTGTTATTAAGTAAATTCTAATGTCTGTCAGATTCTTCGCATAACTTGGTATGTGGTCAATGACTCTCATTTCTGAATACATCACTCCTTTTTGTGTCTCATCCTGGCTGAGTGGTGGATAGAATAACTCATTTCTCCTTCTGGTATTATATTTTTGAGTTTTATTGTTATTTTCAAATTGTGATTTATTGTTGACAATGAAATTCATAAAGGAGCACCTGTACTAATCGACTGTTGTCAGTAAAGAGCTATGTACAAGAGGTTCTAGAGTGGATGCCTCATATTATCCTTATTACCAGCTTCTGTGTGGTGACCATTTTTTACCTGAATGAAGAATTTCCCCAGTATATGATGCTGTCATACATCAGTAAGTTAAAATAGGAAAAGTAAGTCACATTTTTGACATTTTCAGTTCCAAAATCTAGTATTATCTGTAGTGCAAAAGCTGCAGAGCTTAGATGTTTAATAATAGCTCCAAGATGTGACTTCCAGTTAAGTTTTTATCAGTGTAAACACCTGAAAATTTAAACTGTTATTTCATTTGTGGATTTTTACCCAAGTTTTTTTTTTGCTAATAATGCGCACATGTTTTGTCCACTACAGAATTGTATATTTTGTGTTTTACCTACCAGTTCATTTGCAGGGGACCGGTTATTAATTTTCAAGAAAATTTAATTTATTTTTGCAGGAGATCTTCAGAAAAGTATCACTAGCTCTGTTCAGTTTAGTGGCCCAAGGCTCTAAACCTGCTAGGCAAGCACTTTCTGCACTGTTTGATGCATCAGGGCAACTAGAGGGTGCACAAAGAGAGTTGCTAGTTTGGCTACACAGCTACACTACAATGATGCCTGATAGTCAGCAAGAAGTTGCTTACTTCATTGTGAACACTATTCAGCATCTAGCACATGACTCTGCTAGTTATCTGAAAATTTTACAAAGTGCAGAAGAAGAAGCCTCTACTTTCCAGACATATGCCTCGCATCATGTTCCTGCTGGTTCCTTGCAGGAGCTCTTGGATGGTTAGTAGTATTGAAAACTAGTATTATTATCGTTGAAACTCTGAACAAATGTCCTCTTGTGGTGTCACTAAAAATTCACAGTATTTTGACAGTGTACTTGCTCTTCATTTTCATATGGTGTTTGAAAATCTTGTGGAATTTCAGTGATGGCCCAATAAAGACCATGCAACATTTGCAGTATCAGTAAAGTCTCTGACTCCACTGCAATGTAGTTGTCAAACTAAATTATATTTTTTCAGTAACCAGTTTAGCTTGAGTTCTTGCATGAAAGTTCAGAGTGTGCTAAGGCAAGCATGCAGAATTTTTACTGGCAGTGAAATACTTTTATTTCCTAATCTGCTGACCGCATTTTTCCTGCATTGTCTAACTGAATCTCTTCTTCAGGATCAAGTTGTCTGTTATCTATTATTTTTGAGTTTGCTGTGTTTATTTCATATTACATTATCTTTGACTTTTTCCCTCTGCCCTGGGTTTTGGCTTTGCATTTCTTTTCCTCTTTGCCCATTTTTTTCTTTTTTTTCCTATTGGAGAAGGAAAATTCATATCTTATTTTCTGAGATTGATCATCTCATCAGGCCATTAAGACACTGGGTGACACACATTTAACAAAAACCATGTATCGACAAAAACATAACCATTACGAACTGCCATGTAAAGGACATTAACCTAAATCATCAGTATTTGAAGAAATACATTTCTACAATGACAACCTCACCTACATACATATCCATTCACTCTAAAGAAATGACATGGGGACAGAAGCATGTACAGGAGGTGGTTTTCGTATTTATTTACCTAATATTATGGTACAAGTATTTGTAGTTGACATCAGTTTAATTGATTGCATGTCAGGTTTATCATATGTAAATTTTTTGTGCAGGTTACTGTGAAGAGTATGTATGAGGTGTGATGTTGTGCTGCTGTGCTGTATTTGTGTCTTTGATCATGAAACAGAAAGAACAGAGTGAAACTTAGTGCAGGTCAGTCAATAAACGAAGCACTCACAAGCCTGAAATGTAAACTGTTGATTGAAAGAATGTGCACATATTCTGGTAGAGCATCAAGACATTTTGGCATAGATAAGTAACTTCATATAAGAGAATAGGAAACAATGTAGTTGAGTGATGGTACATCTAGATCATAAATTAATGGTGTCTCTATGTAACAAGCCATGCAGTGGCCCCATCAAAGTTCATATGTGATGGGGCTGCTTTCACAGGCGACCCTGCCTTTAATAGATGTGGTATATAATACTCATAAGACTGGAATAGGATACGTTGGCTTGATACGTGGCACAGGTATTGAAGTTATGTCATTTGCATAGTTTGGACTCATGTAGTAAGTAGTTGCAAGCAGGAGTGCTGGAAGGATGGTGAATATATCATTGAATGGGCTTGAATGGGTATTTCTGGTACCTTTGGTAAATACAGTTTCTGAATGAAACTACTGTTGGCAGCACAGATGAGTGATTAAGGGGCACAGCCATCTATGACAGTGGTGTCCACCCTGCAGGCTGCATGTGGCCCAAAGCTAGGATCAGTGTGCGGCCCAAGAAGTGAACATTAGCACATGACTGGTATGAAAAATAAAACAATGCCGTAAGTTATCATAAACTGAATATTTTCAGTCAAAACTCCCACCCACGATGCCCCCCCCCTTCCCGCCATCTCTCTCTCTCTCTCTCTCTCTATCTCTCTCTCTCTCTCTCTCTCTCTCTCTCTCTCTGTCATTTCTAGTGAAGTTCAGGATATTATGTGGGACCCAAAAATACTCATCTTCTTCCAATGTGGCCTAGGTAAGTTAAAAGGTTAGGCACCCAAGATCTATAACATACATGGTGTACGTAACGTCCGGGAACACTTTCAATTATTTATTGCACAAGAACTAAACATTGTACAGATGTCATGCATATTGCATTTTGAACAGAAACTGTGAACTTTTTTTTTTTTTTTAATACAAACATTCAATATGCAAACCATGAGTGGCCCGGCAGATGTCAATATGGTAATCGAATTCTTGCCATACCCGTCCCAGCATGGCAACGTTGACTGTGGCAGTTGCTTCCCGTATTCTCTTCCAGAGCTCTGCATACACCAGATCTTTAATGTGTCCCCACAGAAAAAAGTCACACGGATTGAGATCTGGTGTTCAGGAATGCCATTTCATGAAACAGTTGTCCCCTTCTGTAGCACGGCCAATCCATCGATGCGGCAGCTCCGTGTTCAGGTACCCACGAACTTCACGATGAAAATGGGTTGGTGCCCCATCCTGCTTAAAGATGAACAGAGTGTCTGATTGCATTTAAGGCATCAACAATGCCATCCCCATTCACATTTAGTTGTTGCAACTGTGAACAAAACTGAAAATGCTTGTCTTTATTGTCATCATTGAGCTTCTGCACTAGCTCCAATTTGAATGGTTTCATAGACAGCTTCTGTCGCAGGACTTTCCACACTGTCATTGGAGTCGTTTTGAGTTCACGGGATGCATGACACACCAATTTCTTTGGACTCCTTATAAATATCTCTCATACACACTCCACGTTCATTTCACTCACACTGGGATGTCTGCTTCTCTTTGCTGGGCACAAGCAACCCATTGTAACGAATTTGTTGTGCCAGTTGTAAATGGTGTTCCTTGTTGGTGGCTTCTTACTGCACTTGGTTTTATACATCCATTGAACAGCTGTAGCACACGTGTTTTTGTTGAACTCCAACACACAGAAAGCTTGCACTGCACCTGAACTCACTATGTTTGCGACTAGAGCTGACCGTCGGCAAATTACCAATCTATGTTGAGGCGGTATACATGAAAAAACTTTCAGGGTTTCTCTTAAAAATGACATATATATCATATCTGTACAATGTTTGCTTCTTGTGAAATAAATAATTGAAAGTGTTCCCAACTTTATTTACACCCTGTATTATCATTTCATTTTGTGATTAAAAAAATATTAAAGCTAGGAAACAATTTGAATTCAATTAGAAACTTCCTGTTCATCAGCCTGGACTTGCTCAACTTTTTTCCATGAGTGCTCATTACACAGACATAACACTTCTGTGTAATATCAAATTTAAAAGCGTCAAGGTTGTTATTTGTAAGAAATGATTTTACATTTGTTCATGGAAGCGTCTGGAAGAAATCACTTTACATTTGTTCATGGAAGCATCTGGCAAAAGATCATAGTGGCCAGAGACCCAAGTAATTACGAGATTCACAGATTAAGTGAAAAAGTCAAATGTCTACTGATGGCCTTGATGGCCTGCTGTTAGATCCTTACATACTCTAGTTGCCAGCTATAATGTTACCCGTGGTCACAGTGTTGCCATATATGGGCCTCTGTGTTTGATGGATCTGTTTCTAAATGTCAACTGTTGTGTCCCACATGGCTCTTCTGTCACAGTTGCTTTTAACAGAAAAACTATGCATCGTGTGTGTGTGTGTGTGTGTGTGTGTAAAATAAAGTGGTCAGGAATTTCGAGATTTTTGCTAATCCTATGTCTCTCTCTCTCTCTCTCTCTCTCTCTCTCTCTCTCTCTCTCTCTCTCTCTGAGTATTGTGTAATAATTTCAGATATACAAGGAACTCATGCATTTGGACTAGGTGGGACCGAATGTAATCCAGATTACCAAAAATCTGGAAATGTTCTACTAAATGTAAAAAGTCTAATATGTTCTACAATATACTAATATTTTGTTTAGGTGCTAATAAGAAACTTTTTTTGCCTCTTTAATGCTATATTGTAGTCCACTCACATTTATTTACTCAAGTGGAGTGTAAGTTTCTTTTGTTTCAAATTTGAGTGGTGTTTGAGAGCTTCAAACATCAATTTGTCTGGAGTTGTTTCAGGATGATGTTCTAGGTAAACCTTCAGTTTCTTCAGCTTTGCCATTGTCTTCTCATGGGTCATTATTTCTTCCCCTGCTGTGTCATTTTTGTTGTCCACTTTACCATCGATATCATTCTCAGTAGTGTAACAAGCGGCCATACAGATTTTGAAATTTGTCATCACACTGTCATCACTGTCATTCTCCAACCAAGCACCTATGGCACTATTGTCTACATCCTAATAACCAAGAATGTTTGATGACATTTCAAGAAATTCAGTGGTTTGACAACTAATCAAAAATTCAGTAATGGAATTGCAAACAGCAGGCCATATTGTTGTCTGTGATTTCAGAATTGATAGCTCAGGAACTTGATCCTAAGAAGATGCAACCATAAAAATCACATCTTTGGTATTTACTAGTTTCAATACAGGAATCAAACTTAACTTCTCCCTATTCTGCAGTTAGCTTACTCAGTATCTGTTAACTGTGTACACATTGTGCTCTCCAGTACACCTTAATCCATCAGTTGTAGAAGTGCCATTATGTTTGGAGGGAGATGAAAGCGTGGGACCAGTGAAAAGAAGAAATTGATCCAGTTAAACTGGGATTGGGGTGGGGGGGGGGGGTGGGGGGGGGACTGAATAAACATTAAACAATGTCTTATCTTTACTTACTAGATAAAATGTAATATCAAGTGCTGTACCTTCATCCTGTGTATATTTATTGCGAAAAGTGTAAAACTGCCTTCATCTCCTGTAAATTTTATTTATATTATTGCTTTACTGTGTTTCATTTCCTGTTTTGCCTCTCACACCTGATGAGACAATTACCTATTTGAAAAATTTGAGCTTTCTTGTCTGTCTCTGTTTGTGTTTGGCTGCTTGACTGTACTTGTTTGTATTCTGATAAATATACAATTATCGTCTTTAGTTTGGTTAGTTTTCAGTGTCTGTCATTTAATAAATAATTTAAGAGTGATGGAGACAAGCCACCAAATAGTGGAAGCATTGAGTGTCAGTGGATATACAAAGAAAAAAAATGCAGACTTTCTAGCTTTCAGAAGAATCCTTTAATGAGTTAGAGCACACACACACACACACACACACACACACACACAAAACCTGCGCAGCTACATTGTGCCAATTGAATACACCATGGCAGGACTGCAGTTTGCCAGTAGATCCGATACAGTCCCTCATCGAGACTACCCGCCGAACTGCAGTCGCCGCATTGTGTTTTCAGCTAGCACAATGTAGTTGCATAGTTGTGTGTGTGTGTGTGTGTGTGTGTGTGTGTGTGTGTGTGTGTGTGTCCGTCCTCTAGCTCATTAAAGGATTGGTCTGAATGTTAGCAAAGTTTCCAGTTTTTGTTTGCCTGTTAATGACTCAATGTTCTCTCTATTCACTGAGGCGTCTCCTTTACTCCTAAATTATTTACATTCTGCTAGAAGTTTCCTTATCGTGTTTATTCACTACTGTTTGTGAAAATTGTGATACCCAGAAAAATGGTCTGAATCACTCCAAAATTGAGGATGTATAGAACAGTGGAATCATATTTATTGATTAAGATTGCAGAGAAGGACCATGCACCTAGGCCCAGTAATGCCCTCTTTTGGGAGACTCTCAGCTATGCAAAGCCACCAAACAAATTGCAAATGTAAAAGCAAGTGCTGATATGCCTTGCTGATTTTAAAGGATCCAATATCAGCATGAGGAGTGAGTTTGAATGGGGAGAGTGATTAGTCTACAGCAAATGGGTTTGTCATACTGTGACATTACAGCTTGTACAGGGCATGCTGCTATGGTAGTGGTGTGTGTGTGTGTGTGTGTGTGTGTGTGTGTGTGTGTGTGTGTGTGTGTGTGTAAAACCGTTGGATGCAAGAGGTTTGTATACAGTGATGAGTGGGTACTGGATCACTCAATTGTATATCCACCATCTTGTTCCCATGGTCGTAACAGAAAGAACAACTCGGTCCACAGTGTTGGGCTTGATCTTGGAGCATTGCACTTGTGTCAACATTTCGATGCCATCTGTTGTGGCCTGGACTGGTGGCATACATGCCGTTGCGTTGGCTTCCATTGACCAGAAAGCACCATCACCTTAGACTGCAATGGGGATGTGAACCAGTGGCTTGCTGAATAGCAAAATATGGTGTTTTTTGGAAGACTCCCACTTTGACTAGTGGATTAACACCAAGTAAGGTGTTTTGGGGTGCTACTGGTTATAGTATGTGATTTTGCCTCTTATGTAATGATGTTACTTTGAGCAGCAGCAACTGCTGCATGAAGGAAGTAGTGCTGGAGGCTCCTCCTCCAGACAGCCTCACATGCTATAATGTCTGGTCACCTGTGACAAGGAATGTGCAAGGCTTCTTTCTGTATATTCACCTGACATGTTGCCCATTGAACATTTCTGGAATATGGTCAGTCCGTTTCTTCAGTGTAGTCCTCCAGCAATCGCTGTTGATGCTTTGTGGACACACCTACAAATTTTGTGGCAGTGTGTCCCCGAACAGCATATCTAGGTCATCGTTCCATGCTACAATGTCTAGAGGCCCTGATTGCAACATATGGCAGCTTCAAACCATACTGAATTCTGAGAGTAAAAGTGTTTATACAGGTTTGTAATTCAAACCATTGGTGTGTTGTCATATGCATAATCTGTGAAATAAATTTCACTGTAATCATATGTCACCTTGGTGTTATAATTTTCACAGACATTAGTGTATAATGACTTCTTTTTTAAGCAGCACTTATATATAGGTTTTTTTTAAATTGTTGTTTCAGATCTAATGGAAGATCACCATACCCCTACCTGCATGGCCAGAACAATGGAGAACCATGAATCTTCAAGTCTTCTGCTTGTAGCAGCATTGTTTACAGGAAAAGAAGACTCTGATGAAGATTGTGTAGGTGCTGTTCCATATTTCCTGTCACATGTTGTTGTGTGTCTATTTCACCAGCAGGCCTCTCCCTCATTGCTTTCTTCCTTGGTACATATGCCTCACTGCCGCTTGCCACCAGCAGTTGTGAGCTATATTGACAGTTGGTTCAAGTCACCAGCAGCACACCCACTCGGAAAGCCTTTTCCACCTTCTTGTCCATTAAGAAAGCTCAGCAAAAAGCTACTGAAAACTGACACACACATTGATGAGAAACCATTAGCTATTGTTAATTTCTTTGACTCCATGGAAGTAAATGATGATCCAGAACTGATAATGTCTTTGTTTGACCAGACACTGTTTTATGCAAGTCGTCTTGCTATGCACAATGCACTTACACTTGTTGTATATGAAAAATGCAAGTACACTCTTCAGAATCTTATGGAGATAGCAAATAAACTAGAGCAACCAGAACAGTTAAGTGGCTTGTCATCCATAGATTGTGTTGTTTTTGAAACAGCCAGTGCAGCTCAAGAGTTTGTTGTTGAGAAGTGTCTGAAAGTAGCTTTGAGAAACAAGAATGTTGTTGAAATGTTTAATCCACTGTGCAATGACCAGCATCAGTCTGATATGCTGATGACAGATTTAATATGTTTCTTAATGTCCTCTGCCAATTGTTTTGTGAGAAATAAATCTAATCTCTGCAACATTCTTGATCCACTAAAAATGAAATTTATGAGTGAGATAGTGAGGCAAACATCAAGCAAAAGAAAGCGATCCACAGAGTTTACAAGAGATTTGTCAAACATACTAGTTTGTTTCACACTGGAACATCATGAAGTTGCTTCATTATTGGATGCAGTAGCTCTTTCATCACTCATTTATCTCCCTCAGTGGCAGAAGTTATTGGAATACCTTCTTAAGAAAGCTGCCTATTTGAAATGTGGCCAGGTGGCAGGTTCGTCTATAGCAGCATTGGCTGAATTTTTAATGACTACACCTGATAAAGCAAATACTTTGGGAATTCAGGACAGCATCAGACTGCTTCTTTCAGAATGCCCTCATCTTATTGGATCCCTTCCACAGTGTACGTATGATCAGTTTTTAAGTTTTTGCTTCCATTTATGTTTACCACTCGGAGACAAAGAGCATCTTTGTGTAGCATGTTTTGTGTTTTTTCATAGTAAATATGTTACTCATTAACTGAAGACATGTTAATTCATTTATGTTAGGTACTATGATACAAGTGCAATGTGTGTTAGATTAATTTATATGGAATTTTTTAAATTTTAAAATTATTTCATTTGTGTGACATGAAGATAGTAGCAGTATTTACATTAGTATATTCAATTTTTTCTTTTTTCGGGCTCCTTTGTAACTTGATTGTGCATGTTTACTTGTGATCTCTCTAGGAATCTATACCTAAGTTAAAAAGTTATATTATTCTTTTGTATTGTATTCTGATATTACTTCAGAGAAAACCAGTTTCATGGAAACTAGAACGCAGTAGCTTTAAAACTAATTCTTTTGTCTGTTTTAACAACATGAGAGTAAGACTCCTGAATTATAGGAAAATAAAAGTCAACAACTAACTCATCATAAAAACATGCCATCACTGTTAGGGAAAATATATTTTCGGATCTCAAGCACAAGAGAAAATAGTGCAAGTACTCAGGGTGGTGCATGGCAAGAAAAACATAAACACAGTTCAGTGACGAAGTGAGTCACACGCAGAACCAGAGCTGAATGAGAGTGAGCGATGATTGGCGCTCACCTACATAGGTGTATGTTGCAGGGTGTGCTGAATGTGCCTGCACAGTAGTTTGCGCTACACTGTCGTTCAGCCGCCTTGTTGCCTCCTAGTAGCCTCCACCTCGACAGAGGTGTTGGCCAGTGTCCGATGCATAGATGGTAATCTGGTAATTACCATGCTTGCTTAATTTGTTTAGATAGACTTCTTGAAAAGTTTGGAGGCCACTCAAATTCTGCAAGTACTTTCTTCATGTAGTAACAGGTTTTGTCCAACATAGTGTGCATAGTGTTTTGTCTCTGTATGCTGGAGATGTCACCAGAGACTATAAAAATTCAGATAGCAAGTTTCAAACTTAAATAAGCTCAGCAAGCTGAACTGCAGCGATCAGGTTGTGACATCATCAGATTGCTACCTAAGATTGTGAAGTTGCACCGACATGCGTTACGGAGCTTACAGTGCTGTACAGTTCGGGTTGTTTGCTTTATTTAGCATTAAGACCCATGGTTTGTCTAAATTGTTTTTCTGCTTTTGATTTTCTATGGCCTCTGTACATCTTAGCATAGTAATTCTGGGTTCTTGATAAAACTATAGTACCGAAGCACCAAATTTTTTAGTTCGCTGGTCCAAGTACATTATCTACTGCTACATTTCCCAGAGACATTTGCTCCTGTGTTCCATAAGCCAGGTGTTCTTTTTGTAGTTTCTGTGCACAGTTCAGAGTATGTGCAAGGGATTTCGTATACTTCTGCTTTGACAAAAGGTGGACATAGGTTCTTTCCATTGGCCAAACATTTGTGCGCCTTTTTTGTTGGTTTGAACACTATTGATTCTGTCTCTTCACAGCATCTGCTGATGCTATCTGTGACTGTTTATATGATTTAGGGGAAAACGTCCCCTTTAGTTGATTCTTTTTTACTAGATACTCCTGACCTTTTATGAATAGTTGTTTCTTCTAAAAGTAGTTCTTAAATGTCCAAACTCTTTGTTCATATAATGTTGATTCACAGATTATTTTAGCACATTGCACTGATATGTTGATCTCTCCTCTTTTCTGCTTGGGATGATGACTGGAATTTTTATAAAGGCATCTATCTATGTTAGTAGGTCGTCTGTGGACTTTTTGCTCTAAAGTTCCATCAGGTTTTTTAATTATCTGTACAGCCAAAATAAAATTTTATCTTCGATAGTTGGAGCCTAGGCAAAAGACTTGAATCAGATCAGAGATGATATTGGGTGCTCTTTTGGGGAGGGAGAGTATTTTTTTGCACTGGTCCTTGGAGTTGGTGGGAAGATTAAGGGTGTGTTAACAAGGAACAGGCTTCAGAGCCATCTTCAGCCTTTCTGATTCAGGTTTTACACGATCTTTTTTTAATCACTTCATGTAAATGACTGGATAGATCCATCAACAAACTCACATTTTTCAATTTTTTTTTCTATTGACATTGATAAGATGTGAAACTCTTAACCTTCTTTCTATGTTACGTTGGACTACATAAATTCCTGTTTAAATTACCATGTGTTAATAACAGAGAAAATTTTATCTGCATGAAGTTCACTGTAAAATGGTATGACTTTTTATAGATCAGTTCAATATAATTACCATACACTGTTTGGTGTTTGAAAGTAATAATATGTTAACACAAGATATTTTACTTGTGCCCTTAAAAAAAACTCTTAAGTCATTTTTTTCCTGTTTACTGTTGATTGTTATTCAAAATTTATATCTCATTTACAGCATTCTTCAAATTCCTTTTGAAGCAACATTCAAAGGACTCTGCCACCATGCTCTCCGTTTTACTTCTCAGGCACAATCCAGATTTTCTGTCATCATTCAGAAGAACTGTATTGAAGAATATGGACATTTTACAATGTGCATCTCTTGTTTTCTCATTACTGACATGTTCCAGTCATGTCCAAAATGAAATGTCAAAAGATGATGAGTTTCTTAGAAAACTTTATGAGTTGCATGGTACTGATGTTCACAAAAGCATTAAGAAGCCAAGTAAAGCTAAGTCATGGATGCTTACTAATGTTCCAGGTGTAACATTAGTGTTGGATAAGTGTTTCGGTAAGATACTGTTTACAGTTATTTGTTTAATTTTTTGTGTAAAATGTTTCTTCTTTCTCCAAAGAGATGAAGATACATTCATTACTGATTGTGTCCTGACAGAAAACTTCATTGCGTACTTTTATAGCATGTATTCATTTTAATATGTACTCAGATACAACAATAAATTAAATGTGGTGAGATAGAAAAGAGGCACATCAATTTGAGTAGAAAAGTTTGTGGTTTAGAACTGGAAAGGGAGGGAACTAATGATGAGAAAGAAAGTATGTGGAATTTAAATACAAACAAACAAGAATGAGATGAGTAAGAAAGAATTGACACTAACAAGGAGTTATCAAAAGAGAACTAAGTTTGATTGACAGTAAGGTTACAAGCTATAAATAGGCTTCAAAATGAAAGAGAAATGTTAAAATAACTGTAAACAACAATTGGGAATAAAATTTGGAAGTGCATAAAGCAAAATTATTGCTTGTAGAGAACCGAACAAAGCTGTAAAGGAACATGTGCATTAACATGGTCCACAAAATACACATGCACAGTTCAGTAGTTATTATAACAGAAATATCTTCAGTTTCCAGTGGAGGTGTCTCATTTATGAACTTTATGGCCATGTTGTTTGTTGTTGTGGTCTTTAGTGTGAAGATTGGTTTGGTGCAGCTCTCCACATTACTCTTATCCTGTGCAGGACTCTACATCTCCGAATAAGCACTGTATACCGATTAGGTTCCTTTCAGATTACGCTGATACTATAGCTCCCTAATTAGCACTTATATACAACCGCTCGCTCACCGATACATCTGTACCTACAGATTGGAAAATTGCGCAGGTCGCACCGGTGTTCAAGAAGGGTAGTAGGAGTAATTCATTTAACTACAGACCTATATCATTGACGTCGGTTTGCAGTAGGGTTTTGGAGCATATACTGTATTCAAACATTATGAATCACCTCGAAGGGAACGATCTATTGACACGTAATCAGCATGGCTTCAGAAAACATCGTTCTTGTGCAACGCAGCTAGCTCTTTATTCGCACGAAGTAATGGCCGCTATCGACAGGGGATCTCAAGTTGATTCCGTATTTCTAGATTTCCGGAAAGCTTTTGACACCGTTCCTCACAAGCGACTTCTAATCAAGCTGCGGAGCTATGGGGTATTGTCTCAGTGATTTCCTGTCAGGAAGGTCGCAGTTCGTAGTAATAGACGGCAAATCATCGAGTAAAACTGAAGTGATATCAGGTGTTCCCCAGGGAAGTGTCCTGGGACCTCTGCTGTTCCTGATCTATATAAATGACCTGGGTGACAATCTGAGCAGTTCTCTTAGATTGTTCGCAGATGATGCTGTAATTTACCGTCTTGTAAGGTCATCCGAAGACCAGTATCAGTTGCAAAGCGATTTAGAAAAGATTGCTGTATGGTGTGTCAGGTGGCAGTTGACGCTAAGTAACGAAAAGTGTGAGATGATCCACATGAGTTCCAAAAGAAATCCGTTGGAATTCGATTACTCGATAAATAGTACAATTCTCAAGGCTGTCAATTCAACTAAGTACCTGGGTGTTAAAATTACGAACAACTTCAGTTGGAAGGACCACATAGATAATATTGTCGGGAAGGCGAGCCAAAGGTTGTGTTTCATTGGCAGGACACTTAGAAGATGCAACAAGCCCACTAAAGAGACAGCTTACACTACACTCGTTCGTCCTCTGTTAGAATATTGCTGCGCGGTGTGGGATCCTTACCAGGTTGGATTGACGGAGGACATCGAAAGGGTGCAAAAAAGGGCAGCTCGTTTTGTATTATCACGTTATAGGTGAGAGAGAGTGGCAGATATGATACACGAGTTGGGATGGAAGTCATTACAGCATAGACGTTTTTCGTCGCGGCGAGACCTTCTTACGAAATTTCAGTCACCAACTTTCTCTTCCGAATGCGAAAATATTTTGTTGAGCCCAACCTACATAAGTAGGAATGATCATCAAAATAAAATAAGAGAAATCAGAGCTCGAACAGAAAGCTTTAGGTGTTCATTTTTCCCGCTCGCTGTTCGGGAGTGGAATAGTAGAGAGATAGTATGATTTTGGTTCGATGAATCCTCTGCCAAGCACTTGAATGTGAATTGCAGAGTAGTCATGTAGATGTAGATGTAGAACTTACATCCTTCTGAATCTACTTACTGTATTTATCTCTTGGTCTCCCTCTATGATCTTTAAACCCCTCAAGACACTCTGCCAATACTACATTGGTGATATGGTGATCCCTTGATGTCTCAGAATGTGTTCTGTCAACTTATCCTTCTTTTTAATCAAGTTGTGCCATATATTTCTTGTCTCCCCAATTCATTTTAATGCCTCCTCAATAGTTACACAATCTACTCTTCTAATCTTCAGCATTCTTCTGCAGCACCACATTTCAAAAACCCCTATTCTCTTCTAGTATAAACTGTTTATCGTCCACGTCACTTCCAGGCATGGCTACACTCTGGACAAATACCTTCAGAAAAGCATTCCTAACACTCAAATCTATATTTGATGTTAACAAATCTCTCTTCGTCAGAAACACTTTTCTTGCCATAGCCCATCTACATTTTATATCCTCTCTACTTCAGTCATCATTATTTCTTTTTGCAGCACATATAACAAAATGGATGTTTTGCTTTTGTTGATGTCCATCTTATAGCCTCCTTTCAAGATGCTGTCCATTCTATTCAACTGCTCTTCCAAGTCCTCTGCTGTGTCTGACAAATTACGTCAGAGGCATACTTCGAAGTTTTTATTCCTTCTCCCTGAACTTTACTCCAAGTATTTCATCAGTTATAGGTTTCAGGAATTACTGCAAACAATTGCCATTTTTTTCTTCAATTTTTATTTATTCATGACCGGTTTTGAATCGCCTGGCGATTCATCATCAGATGATACACTTTAATTTGGAGTATTGTGGGGGTCGTGCATCTGTGGCAAATACAGAGATGAATAAGTGAGCACTCTATGTGGAAAGAATATTATGATTGTAAGATTAATTTGATGGTATTACTCACTGTTTTCATTCTTGTGGCAAGCACTGCTCCAGAAAGCATAATGTGTGCTGACCAGTATTGTTAAAATATCAAGTGACACAGGCACTTTTCCACCGATGGCAACTCCCCCACACTTTACAAAATATAAACAAACGAAAGAGTGTGGCTTTTGTATCTAAAGAGTTTTGTGCAGGCAGAGAATTTCTTTGCTCATTTTTCATTTTGTGTGGCATTTGTAATAAAATACATCTTTATTACATTACTTTCTTTATAAAAATTATTATTATGATTTTACGTTGCGAAATTTCTTATGCTATTTACAAAATCTACAATAAAGTGTTTAGGACAATATTTCTGGTAGTGAAGTTATGTTTGGCTTGTTTCTCATTGCTCAATAAACTAGATAGTATACATATGGGGAGGGTAGGGAAGGGGGGAAGGAAGAGAGAGAGAGAGAGAGAGAGAGAGAGAGAGGTGGATGGATGGACTGTGTGTGTGTGTGTGTGTGTGTGTGTGTGTGTGTGTGTGTGTGTGTGTAAAAAGAGGTACAGAGGATGGTGTTTAGGTATGGTGGTATGAGCAAGGTGGGGAATGGGTATGGGAGTGAATGAGTACAGTATTTATTGGGTTTTCAAATTTAAGGGCTCTTTAAAATTTTGGAAGAATGGGTTGTTTGCTAAATCAATTTGTTCATTTATATGGTGTGGGGTGTTTTATTGTTATGTATGAAGATTACTAATTGTTCCAAGAGGTCCATTTTTATTCCTTTGTCTACAGTGTGTAGAATGTGGAGGTTGGTTTTTATATCCATGATGACTATTTTGGGCTAGAGAGGCTGCAAATGTGGATTTATTTAATTTTTTAAATGGAGTCAGTGTGCTCTTTGTATCAGATTTCAAAATTTCTTCCTGTCTGTCATATGTTAATAACAAAATCTATATTCAGAAAGACAGGTTAGCTGTCCGACTAGCTGACATCTATATTAATGATCTGGAAAACAAATTCTTTAAAGATAATCCAATGGAAAAAGCAAAGTCATTTATTACGAATGCTATGTTGATGACACATTTACTATACAATGGAACAACAACTGAAATAGAAAACTTCAAAAACACTAAACTTTATAATATACATCCCAAAATACAGTTTACTGTTGAACACCAAACACAACAGGGAATTAATTTTCTTGACTTAAACATAACATGTCACAAATTGAAATTTACAGGAAACTCACCACAACAGATGTTGTAATAAATATACATAATGCCACCCAAATGAGCATAAACTAGCATTTTCCAGACCAGCACTCAACCGTGTAAATAAAATTCATGCTGAACCTGCTGTAAAAAGCAAGGAGCTGAACATTTTAAAAACAATAGTGCACAGTAATGCTTATGACCCAACCACAGTTGACAAACTGGGTGCGAAAATTAAACTTAAGCAAAAACCATAAACAAACCTTTCCTCAGCACCAAAAGGAACTAATAATGTCTGTATGCCTTTACTTGGTAATGTATCATATCAACTTGCAAAACTATTTAAACCACACAAAGTCAAAATTAATTTCCACACAAAAAACAAAATACAAAACAAAATAATTCACAACATTAAAACAACCAGATCACTATATTACAAATCAGGTATATACAAATTAACTTGTGACAGCTGTTCTTGCTACTACATAGGACAGAGAGGAAGAAATTTTGAAATCCGATACAAAGAACAAGTCTGTTTTAAAAATGAAAAAAAAATTATATAATCCCACTTTTGCAGCTCATCTAGTCCAAAATAGTCATCACAGATATAAAAACCAACCTCCACATTCTACACACTGTAGACAAAGGAATAAAAATGGACCTCTTGGAACAATTAGTAATCTTCATACATAACAATAAAACACCCCACACCATCTTAAGTGAACAAATTGATTTAGAAAACAACCCATTCTTCCAAAATTTTAAAGAGCCCTTAAATTTGAAAACCCAATAAATACTGTACTCATTCACTCCCATACCCATTACCCACCTTGCTCGTAGCACCACACCTAAACACCATCCTCTCTACCTCTTTTTACACACACACACACACACACACACACACACACACACACACACACACACACACACACTCCATCCATTCCCCCCCCCCCCTCTCTCTCTCCCTCTCTCTCTCTCTCTCTCTCTCTCTCTCCCTCTCCCCCCCTCTCTCTCTCCCCCTCTCCCCCTCCCTCCCCCTTCCCTACCCTACCCTCCCCTCCCCTCCCCATATGTATACTATCCAGTTTATTGAGCAATGAGAAACATGCCAAACATAACTTCACTACCAGAAATATTGTCCTAAAGACTTTGTTGTAGATTTTGTAAATAGCATAAGAAATTTAACAATGTAAAATTATTATAATAATTTTTATAAAGAAAGTAATGTAATAAATATATATTGTATTACAAATACCACACAAAATGAAAAATGAGCAAAGAAAATTCTTTGGATACAACAGCCACACTCTTTGGTTTGTTTATATTTTGTAAAATGTGGGGGAGTCACCATCGGTGGAAAACTGCCTGTTTCACTTGATATTTAATGATACTTGTAAGCACACATTATGTTTTCCAGAGCAGTGCTTGCCACAAGAATGAAAACAGTGAGTAATACCATCAAATTAATCTTACAATCGTAATATTCTTTCCACATACAGTGCTCTCTTTTCCATCTCTGTATTTGCCACAGATGCATTACCCCCACAATACTCCAAATTAAATTGAATCATCTGATGATAAATCGCCAGGCAATTCGAAACCGGTCATGAATAAATAAAAATAGAAGAAAAAACAGTGATTGGTTTCAGTAATTACTGAAACGTTTAACAAGACAATCACAGAGTTCCAAATCCAGAATGGATAAAAGTTTTCTTTCGTCAGTTTCTTTTACTGCTTTCTTGGTGTATAGATTGAATGACATCAGGGTTAACTACAACTCTGTGTCACTCCCTTCCAACTGGTGCTTCCCTTTCATGCCCCTTGACTCTTATAACTGCCATCTGGTTTCTGTACAAGTTGTAAATGGCCTTTCGCTCCCTCTATTCTACCACTGCTACCTTCAGGATTTCAAAGAGAGTATACCACTCAATGTTGTCTAAAGCTTTATATAAGTGTACAAAGGCTATAAAAGTAGATTTGTCTTTCACCTATCTCGTAAGAGAAGTTGTAGATTCAGTAACACATGAGAAGTTCCCACATTTTTCCAGAATCCAAATTGAACTTCACCAAGGTTGGCCTGTACCAGCTTTTCCATTTTTCTGTAACGAATCATGATAGTTTAGTGATATCCACAGCTATCAGAACTTACTTTCTTTGGAATTGTCATTATTACATTCTTCTTGGTGTTAGAGGGTATTTTGCCTGTCTCATACACATTGCACACCAGATGGAGTTTTGTCATGATTTGTGTTCACAATGATGTTAGTAGTTCTGATGGAATGTTGGCCTACTCCTGGGGCCTGGTTTCTCCTTAGGTCCTCCAGTGCTCTGTCAAATTCTTCTTGCATTATCATATCTCCCATCTCATCTTCATCTGTGTCCTCATCCCTGTCTAGAATATTGCCTATACTGCCTTCACCATCCCATCTCTCACGGCTACCCATTTGTCTTCTACTGTATTCATTTCCCCTGTTCTAGTCAAGGCAATACTGACCCTACGACTTATCAAGAAGCTAGATTAAGGAAAGGCAAACCTATGTTTGTAGCATTTGTAGACTTTGAGAAAGCTTTTGACAATGTTGACTGGAATACTCTCTCTCAAATTCTGAAGGTGGCAGGGGTAAAATACAGGGAGCAAAAGGCTATTTACAATTTGTACAGAAACCAGATGGCAGTTATAAGAGTCGAGGGACATGAAAGGGAAACAGTGGTTGGGAAGGGAGTGAGACAGGGTTGTAACCTCTCCCCGATGTTATTCAATCTGTATATTGAGCAAGCAATAAAGGAAAGAGTCGAGGGGCATGTCACAGAATCTCCTGGTCCGGAAGCTGTGCCCTGAAGACCTTACAGCTCCAGTGCTGAATGATTTTTTCCCAGACTCCAGGTTGGTTGTCAGCCAAATTCTTTTGCCCATGCCAAGGTGCCAGGGTGAAACTTGGAAGCAGGCAGTTGTGGTGCTGGCTGTGGTGTCAGCATGAGTAGGCTCAAGAAGGTCTGGAGCTGCCGTCCATGTAGAAGTTCCACTGGACTTCTGCCTCCGATGGGTGTGGACCTGCAACTGCTCAAAAAAAAGTTAGCAAAGCATCGGTGGAGTGATTGTGGAGGTATTCTTCATCTGAATTTTGAAGGAGTGGTCCATCCTTATCCATTAGATTGTGGATTAAAGGGGCATTGGAATGTGGTGAATGCCATGCTGGGCACAGAAAGTATGAAACTCTTCACTACACAATTGTGGACATTGTCAGTTATAATCACTTCCATCACTCCTTCAACTGCAAATACTTTGATGGTATTGGTGGTTGATGTAGCACTGTATCGAACAGTGTACAGAAATCTGGAATAAGCATCAGCCACTATCAAGAACATGGCGTTAAACACTAGTTTGGCTAAATTAATGTTTACTCTGTCTCAAGGCGAGCACATGGTGGCCAAAAAGTAAATGAATGTTGTGGGGCTGCCTGCTGACTTTGGCAGGAGGGACACGTTTGGGTGAGTCGTTCAATCTCCTGGTTCAAGCCTGGACAGTACGTGATCCTGTGAGTCAGGAGTTTAGTTCAGGATACTACCCCAGTGACCTTGGTGCAATAGTTGCAGGAAGTGCTGACATAAAGAATAAGGAATGACCACTTGGGAGTGTCCCTCATTTGAAACGAGTAGAATTACTCTATTGATCAACATGAACTTATGGTGGGCATTAAAGAACTGACAGAATGCCACAGAAGCCTTAGGAAGTTGTTGTTCGGGCCATCCATGAAGTATGTGACTCTGGACCTGTTGGAGTACCTCATTGTTATTGGTTGCATCTGTGACTGACAAGCTGGTAATGGGAAGAGAATCTGTGGTGACTTCTCCTTCTTCATTGATGTGAAAACACAGAATTTCCTCTTTGTTGAACCATGGATCGGGTCCTCATGGAAGGCAGGAGAGGGTATCAGAGTTGGTAAGTTCAGTCGTGTTGCGGATGTAAATGTCATACTGGTAGCACACCAAAAATAAAGCCCAACACTGAGGCTTTGAGTAGTCTGGTCTGGAATCTTTGCTGCTGGATTGAATAAGGAGATCAGCAGTTTGTGGTCTGTGATGAGGTGAAACTTTATGCTAGAAACAAAAAGTGGAATTTCTTTAATGCAAAGATGATGGCCAGTGCTTCTTTTTCTATTTGGGGGTACCTGCATTGCACGTTGTCAATGTTTTCGATGCATAGGCTATAGGGTGCTCAGAACCATCTACCTCCCTGTGTGCTAGGACTGCTCCGACACCTGTATCAGATGCATCCTTTGCAGTAACTCTCTGCTTTGTTGGATCAAAATGTGCGAGGCAAGGGGCCATCAATAACTGGGATTTTAACCTCCGGAAGACACACTTGTAAACTTGGTGTCCACTGGAAAGGCACACTTTTTTTGCATAACTAGGACAAGGGGGCAGTTTCTGTTGCTCCTGTGGGTAAGAACTTTCGGTAATATGATATCTTCCCCAAGAAGGGCACGAAGCTGCATAAGTGTTGTTGGTCTGGGAAGTTTGAGTATGGCTTCAACATGTTTATTCAGTGGACAAATGTGTGAGCTGGAAATGACGTGGCCGAGGTACTCAGTCTACTGCTGGAAAAAACAATATTGTTTTTTTCTGCCTCCCTTAAGACACTGAATAAAGATTTCAAATTGTGAAGGTTTTCCTCCATGGTTTTCCTTGTTACAATGGTTTCCTCTAAACATTAATGCACCCATCCACTTGGAGTACAGATTGTTCCAAAAACTGTTGAAAAATGTGGGGGTCCTTCCATTGTCAAACATTAAGCATTTCAAATGATGAAGCCCATGCAGCATGTGAAGTGTAAAACTGTTGAGATTCTGCAACAAAGGGAAGTTGTGGGTATGTATCTGTGAGGTCTATTGTATATAAAAAGTTCCCAGCTTTTAATTTTGACAGAAATTCTTCTGGCTTAGGAACAGGACATGTCTCAGTCTCTAATTGGGCGTTGACAGTTACTTTCTCCAATGACTTTTCCACTTGACTAATGGGATAGTCCATTGACTGGAAGGAATAGGTTCTAGAACTCCAGTTGCAGTTAGACGATCCAATTCTTCGATTACTTGGTCTCTGAGAGCTAACGAAATGGTGCGGGCTCAAAAGTAGTGAGGCCGTTAATTATGTTTCAGTGCCAAGTGTGCCTCAAAATCCTTTGCAGTGTCAAGTACTGGGGTGAACAGGTCCTCAATCCTGGCAAAGTGTCTCTAAAAAGAGTACAGAACATCATCAGGTATCAAGTTGGCAGGACTGTGTATTGAAAATCCAAATTTCTGAAAAGAGTCCAGTCCAAACAAGTTCTCAGTGGAATCACTGTTAATGACTTGGAAGGTAATGTGGTGGGTGACATTATCATATGTCGTTAGCAGTTCGACTTGACCACGTACTGGGATGGTATGTTTATTGTATGCCATTAGATGTCTCTTTGTTTCTTGCGAGGCAGGAGCTCCAAGTTTCAAATAGATACTGTAATTCAGAATGTTTATGGCTGTGGCAGTGTCTGCTTGTAATTGAACTGGTTTCTTTGCCATTTGCACTTCTACAAAAAGACTGTTGGAGGTCTCGTGATGGTCTATAGTGGCTACCAGATAAACATCCATCTGTCGGATGGGAAGTTGTCTTGCCTGACAGGACTTATGACATACAGAAGCTCTGAAGGCTTAGATAAGGGGGCCAATTTGTAGCCAGTAAATCTCAGGTTTTGGTCAAGACAAAAACAAAGATTTCATGAGGCTGGCATCAGTTACTCTGAATGTGTGGAAATGCTCCAGTAATTTGTAGGCTTCCCTATCCTCTAAAGCCTCATCAAAGTAAGGAAAAGATGGCACTTGCTGAGTTGCTTGCAACTGGAGTTATCCTTGAAGAAGTGTTTGGAGCATGTTCAACAGCAGTTTCTGGTTCTCATCCTGCTGATAAATAAATTGTGTGAGTAGAACTCACCACCATTTTTATTGTCTTATAACCAGGAATAACACAATAAGTATATCACCATTCTACAGTTTATTGACACAACACTGAAATGAAATAATTCTGTTACCACGAACAAAGTTGCAGAGGAACACTTTATGGAAATTATATAAATTGATGGTGGTTGTACCATTGTCTGGGAAGTGCAAGTGAAATGCAGAATTCCAGCAGAAATCACATGTCCGTTGACATATTAAGCATAGTGAATATTGATGTCCAAGTTACAGTGTCACATTTGAATTCTAAGTCCAGAGTGCAGCCAGATCAACATCGAACAACAGGTCCACCACAGTGTAGCTCTTCCTAGTTGTGGAGTAGAACATAGCACAATGAGAACTCACTTGTAGATGTCAGTAGCGGCGTTAAATAAGGCTCCGTAGCTAACGGAGCTGGTTGCTGGGTTCGCTGTATTTTCGCAATGGCCAGTTGCTGAGTGTTATGGGTGGCCAATTGTTGTGGTTTGAAGCATGCACACATGAAGGCGGCCTGCAATGCTAGCAGCAGGCCGTGCACAAAGAAGTATGCCGCTGTTCGGTGCAGAGATTTAGTAGTGATGAATACCACAAGAATAATTCATTGTAGTGTTGAGGCATTGGGCAATAGGTAGGTACATATACAAGGTGTCAAAAGTTGTAGCTTAGCAGCTTTTGGAAAAACTATTCTTCAGAGTAAACAAACTCTGGAGAAGGTTATTGTCCAAAAGCTAAATTACATGTTCCAAATCTTGTTTCTGTGCCTGTCTAGTAGTCCAACACCTCAGGTGTGAATAGCTATCTTCACTCATCTCAATTGTATGTGTGGCACCCAGGACTTTTCTGTCTCTTTCTCCTTCTTAGAATCCTCCTATCAATACCCTCCACTGTTCCTTTCTTCATTGTGTACCACCCAACATCTATGTCCCATAACTTGCCCCCAAATCCAGTATGAACTTTCTTAACCTCCACCTGTTTCTTTCCTTCCTCTTCCCATTCCATACACTTTTCATTTTCGCGTAATGTGTGCTACAGGAGATTGTTATTTCCCCCAGTCCAGAAGAGAACAATGGCTGTGCATGTATAGGTTTGTGAGCTCTGTTGAAGAACCTGTTCAGAATCAAACACTGGAAACTCCAGGTAGGAAAATAAACAGCGTAGTGCTGCTTACCATAAAGAAGACAAGACAACCTCCACCGCCGGCTGGAATGACCAAGCAGTTCTATGCGCTTCAGCCTGGTTAGTTAGGTTTAAGTAGTTCTAAGTTTTAGGGGACTGATGACCTCAGATGTTAAGTCCCATAATGCTCAGAGCCATTTGAACCAACCTCCACCTGTTCCTTACCTCCCTCTTCCCATTCCAGACACTTTTCATTTTCCCTCAGTCCAGAAGAGAACAATGGCTGTGCATGTGTAGGTTTGTTTGCTCTGTTGGAGAAATTTGTTCAAAACCAAACCATGGAAACTCCAGGTAGGAATATAAACAGCATAGGAAAAGCGCTGCTTACCGTAAGGAAAACAAGACATGTTGCAGATACACACAGTTAAAAGACACTCACACATAGCTTTCAGCAACAGCCTTCATTTGCAAAACAAACCACACACACACACACAAACCTCAAGCACACATGATCACCGACTCCAGCATCTCGGACTGGATTTGGCAGTCGTGTGTGTGACGTGTGCTTGCTTTTGTGTGTGTGTGTGTGTGTGTGTGTGTGTGTGTGTGTGTGTGTGTGTGTGTGTGTGTGTAGGTGTAGGTGTTCTACTGCTGAATGCAGTGGCTGAAAGCTGTATGTGAGTCTCTTTTAATTGTGACTGTCTGCAACTTGATGTGTCTTTTTTATGGTTTGACTCAAAACCATTTGTATTGTAGTGCATAAATATGTGATTTTAAAACTGGCATGGTTGAAACTAAGCCAAAATGTTAGTTTTATGTTTTCTCTGTTTTTCAGATCATGAAACGTATTCAAAAATCCTGCCAGCAATATCAGAAAACATAACCCAAATGACAGTTGTTGACCAATTTTATTTAAACCTTATAAAAGCTGTATTTTTTAGTGCCTGGAAAAATGAAAATAAGAATACAGAACACATACTGTCATTTGTGAAGATGCTTCTACCATTAATTGTGAGAGTTTTGGAAGAAGGCACAACATCTGCTGCAGATCTGGTCATACTACCAGAATTGATAAATAATTGTGCTGACAAATTGAACTCTTTAACTGAGTTGAAAGTTTTGAAAGGGGCACAATTGTGGTTCAACTTTTGTCGAGTTTGTTTGAAATTTGGGCTACAAAATGAAAATGAATATCATTCAGTGCTACTTCCACTTCTCACCAGGTTCATCAGTGGCGTCTACGAAGAAAACAGCAATTCTGCTGAGGCAGTTACATTATTCCAAATGACTGTATCTCATTCAAGATTTCTCAGTGTTGTCCTTGGCAAAACTCAGGCAAAGGGTAAGGGCTTAGCTATCTCTAAACTACTTTTATTTTCAGCAGTTTGTCTTCTGGAATAACTTTGATTACATATTTATTAGGTAACCTTGTGAGACTGCTTTTGACGCTAGCAACAAGAGCACCCTCTGTCATGCTTCCAGAACATGTACCTGTCCTTTTGGGAGCATATGGTGCAACGTTATCTAGCACAGACCAATTGATTTTGCAGGTAATATGGAATATTCCAAACCTCAAAGTTCCTTGCATTCATATTTTGTTCTGTTCAAGATATTTATGTCTTAAGAAAATATATATGTGTATCAAATGAAGACGCAGTCAAGAAAACTAATGAACTGTTGACCAGAATTAGGGGCCAATACTTAACATCAGGAGGCAAAATGTACAGTACTCCCAGCAGGCAAATAAAAACAAATATAAAGGTAAAAGGAACAAATTGCTTAGCTTTTGGAAATAATAATTCCTTCATCAGGAAGAAGAGAGGAGTATGTTAGGTAAGGTAAAACAAGAAGGACATGGGACTGCCAGCCAGTGTGGTTAAGTGGTTCTAGGCACATCAGTCTGGAACAGCGCGACCACTATGGTCACAGGTTCGAATCTTGCCTAGGGCATGAATGTGTGTGATGTCGTTAGCTTGATTAGGTTTAAGAAGTTCTAAGTTCTAGGAGACTGATAACATCAGATGTTAAGTCCCATAATGCTCAGAGCCATTTTGACATGTGACTCAGACCGAAGGATGGGAGGGATCCACCTGTGATGAGGACAAGGATAGACAGGGAGTGTGAACCCTTTTTCACAATACAGGTGGGTCTGAGGAGAATATGTCCTTGACTTGAAGGAAAATTCAATCTCACCTCCGTAAGAAAGAAACTATTAGTTCCGAAAACTAAGTAATGTTTTCCTTTTACTTTTGGATGTGTCTTATTGCTGAAAATGCATACATATAACTTAAATGCTAATTCCTGCAATAACATGCTGTAATCAGACATATACTCCAAAATAACCATAAATTTAACAGAAAAATGAGAGAACCTTAAGCCTGACTGGAAGTTTTCTATGCTGCTTTCTGTTAATACAAAGCACCTCCAGTAGAAAGGTGCCAAGTGATACATTGTGGTTCTCATACGATTCTACAAACCTTTAGAGTCCATTGTCAGACTTTCCTTTTTCCCTTAACACTTTATGGTCTCTCTTTCTTTCAGCAACATAGAACATAAATTTAAAGAAATTATTGAGGAAGAAGAGAAGCATTTACTCAGTACATACCTTTATAGTGATGAATGGAGCAAGGTCTTTTCCTTTTTTGTCACAATGTCTGTGGCTTTCAAAACATCTAAAATAGTTCCTTTGACAGGAGAAGGAGAAAAGGCAAGTGGAAGGAAAAAAAAGTTCATATGTTAAATGGAAGAAAAAAGCCACTCAGAATACCAGATGTACAAGTTGGAGGAAAACAGTATTTCCTGTTCATTTTTGACCTTATCACTTTCCATTGACATATGGTATTCTTGCCAGCTGTATTCTTGCTGTTATATTCATATTTTTATACTCAATAATCTATTTTCACATCCACAACCATTGATTTTCTAGCCTGTCATTCACTGATCACAAGACCTGTCACATTGCTCTGCTTGGTGCATTCTTTTTTCTCCAGTATGAAAAATGTTGCCCATAATGGGCTGAACAATTAAATGTTTATTATTCATTGACCAATTTCAATTTTGTTTTGTTATTATCAAGCAAACTGTGAACTTAGCAAAACACAGGTAGAACAAAATGCATAACATGTATAAAAATATCAAACTGCTCTATATCGAGATAACTTGAGATAAAGCATAGTACTTACAGTCCTATAAACTCTGTCTAATGTGGCATTCTAGAGTTGTTGACTGTACTGCTAGATATCACCGTCTTTCTTGGATGATATTGTTAATGTTGACATTGTAATTCTGTCAGAGACAACAAAGGACTTGGAAGAGCAGTTGAACGGAATGGACAGTGTCTTGAAAGGAGGATATAAGATGAACATCAACAAACACAAAACGAGGATAGTGGAGTGTAGTCAAATTAAGTCAGGCGATGCTGGGGGAATTAGATTAAGAAATGAGGCACTTAAAGTAGTACAGGAGTTCTGCTATTTGGGGAGCAAAATAACTGATGATGGTTGAAGGAGAGAGGATATAAAATGTAGATTGGCAATGGCAAGAGCATTTCTGAAGAAGAGAAATTTGTTAAAATCGAGTATAGATTTAAGTGTCAGGAAGTCATTTCTGAAAGTATTTGTATGGAGTGTAGCCATGTATGGAAATGAAACAAGAATGATAAATAGTTTGGACTAGAAGAGAATATAAGCTTTCGAAATGTGGTGCTACAGAAGAATGCTGAAGATTAGATGGGTAGATCACATAACTAATGAGGAAGTATTGAATAGAATCGTGGAGAAGAGGAGTTTGTGGCACAACTTGACTAGAAGAAGGGATCGGTTGGTATGACATGTTCTGAGCCATCAAAGGATCATCAATTCAGTATTGGAGGGCAGCGTGGAGGGTAAAAATTGTAGAGGAAGGCCAAGAGATGAATACACTAAGCATATTCAGAAGGATGTAAGTTGCAGTAGGTACTGGGAGATGAAGAATCTTGCACAGGATAGAGTAGCATGGAGAGCTGCATCAAACCAGTCTCAGGACTGAAGACCATAACAACAACAACAACAACAACAACAACAACAACATCGTTGATGTGACTTGTCGCCTTCATCAACTGCTACCTGAGACTGACTGTCAGATGGGATGTGACCATAATTAATACCCTCAGCCTTACAGCTCCATGCACAATCAGCTCCTGGAGGCACTGCCCACAAGTGTCAGAGCTGCTCAATGCTCTGTGCACTGTCATTCCTGCTGCCTTCCCACTCCGTCTGTTGTCCATTCCTGCTGTCTTCCCACTCCATCTGAGATTCACAGCCACAGACAGCACCTTCTAATGAACGTTCACCTGATACTCCATCTGCACTTCCCTCCTGCTACCTTCCCACTCTGTCTGTAATCTGCTCCTGAAAGCACTGCCAATGAGTGTCCGTGCTATCAAACACTCCATCTGATGTCCATTCCACTACCTTCCCACTCCGACTCTTGTGTAGAATTGATGTTTTTGTGATCTGATGTCAACATTTATTGTAGTGTCATTGGCATTGAGAAACAGCCAAAATTGCTAACATTAAACTGTTCTCCATGGCCTGATAAAATCCCTGTCAGATACTACAAACAATTTGCACCTGAGGTAATTCACATTTTAACCACTTTGTACCATAGATCATGTGAACAAAAGATCTTCCCAGTGAAGGAAGCATAGGTCACACTCATGTACAAGGAAGGTAGCAGAAGTAATCCCCGAAACTTCTGTCCAGTCTCATTGATACCCATTTGTTGTAAAATCCTAGAAGATATTTTGTGTTCAAACGCAGTGAAGTATCTCAAACAGAATGAAGTCCTTGCCATGGTTCTGAAAACATCAATCAGTTGAAATACAGCTTGGTAAAACCCAACTCACAATTTTCTCAGATGACATTATGAGGTCCAGCGGGAGAAAATTATATGTCCTCTGCTTCGCAGAACACTTTTCCACTTTTTTCCTTTAAATGTAGACATATTGATGTTACTCAAGCTTACTGCAATGAGTAACTGAGGACTTTCATCCAACTGGTTTATTGTCGTATTGTGACTACATAGACCTTTCCATCTTACAGTATTTCATATGACTGACTTTCTCTTCTATCAAAAAGCCATTCTTTTTTTCTTGTATGACATTCTTAACATTTCCCCAAGGAAGGCCTCTGCTTGAAGCATTTGTGGGACAATGTACGGTGCTGGAGTCTCTCTGCTGCACCTGTGCCAACATCACAGCATCTATTACTGTGTCCGCTACGCTGCACAAAGTCCAATGAATAACTCAAACAGAAATTATGAAACACAAGCAGAAATTTAATCTCCTACATGTTATGGAATAAGTAACTAATACCAAAATCAAAACTTTATTTTATTGTTACTCGTGTTACATCAGACTTAAAATATTAATATTTACTCATTCATATTTAGTGTTGAGAGTACAGAAATGTTAAATCAAAGAATACATTAATGGGAAATACCTTAAACTAAAACCCTCGCAGATGCTACCCCTACAATTGAGCACATGTAATATGAGGGCTATCCACAAAGTACATTACGTTTTGGAATTAAAAAAAAATAAAGTATTGGAATTTTTTTTATATACAGATGAAAGCCACACTTAAATACTACTTTTGTACATAGTTGTCATTTAAATTAAGGCACTTATCATAGCGATGGAAGAGCTAGAGAATTCCTTCGTCGTAAAATTCAGCCGCCTGCGCCTTCAACTACGTGGCGACTGTCTTTTGGGACAGAAAAGATGTGATTTTTGTGGATTTCCTGGAAAGAGACACTACAATAAACTCTCAAAGGTATTGCCAAACTCTGCACAATCTCAGAAGAGCAATACAAAACAAGTGCAGGGGAAAGTTGGGCTCAAAGATCTTGCTGATTCTCGACAACGCCGGGGCCCAGATGGCAAATGCCACTCTTGAAATTCTCGAATCTTTTAAGTGGGAGTTGTTTCCTCATCCGCCGTACAGTCTCAACCTGGCACCGAGCGACTTCCACTTATTCGCAGCAATAAAGAAGTGGTTGGCTATGTGGCATTTTGATGATGACACACAGCTTCAAGAAGAGGTAACCACGTGGTTGAAGGCGCAGGCGGCTGAATTTTACATCGAAGGAATTTCCAAGCTCGTCCATCGCTATGATAAGTGCCTTAATTTAAATGGCAACTATGTAGAAAAGTAGTATTTAAGAGTGACTTTCATGTGTATATAATTTTTAAAAAAAATTCCAATACTTTATTTATTTTTAATTCCAAAATGTAATGTACTTTGTGGATAGCCCTCGCACTATTGACTAATTAACTATTTACATAGAAATAGAGAAACTTTAATATATACAGGGCATCTATCCTTGGAGTCATCAGGTGCATTTTCCTGGGTGCTTCTGGCAGATATTTGCAATTTCATTTTTGCAATGTGTATATAAACTCAACCCAAACAAATAGTGCTCATCATGTATTTCGTGCGATGTCCAGTGTCAACAGAAAGCATCTGTTTGTTTCCCATTACATACAAAATTATTTTTAAATCTGAATTTTATATGGCCATTCGATAGAGTGGACCCAGATTAGTCTAATACAATACTGTATTCATTTTATCGATGTGATTAAACAGGAACAATAAAACACAAGGAATAGCGAATATTTCAGCACTGGGATGACTGCCTTGACCTGCACAGATTGTTACAAGCCAAGCATGCAGCACTACTGATTTGATCCAGTATTGCTGTTCATTCTTCAAGTTTAACTGTCCCTGTGAATGCATTTCAATAAAACGAATAACACCTAATTTGGAACTGCACTTTCTGGTGGGCACTTTTATTTCTGTTTTAAAAATAATTTTGTTTGTAACGGAAAACAAACCATCATTTTCTGTTGACTTTGGATATTGTGTGAAAGATGGGATGAGCACTATTTGTTTGGGCCGACTCCAGCTACACAATGCTAAAACAAAATTTCAAATATCTGTGGAAACATGAGAGAAAATGCACGTGACAGCTCTCTTAGGGGAGAGATCCTGTATGCATACATATGATAGTGGAAAAATCCATTGTTGTCCAGGCGTTTGTTTATAGCTGTGCATCCCACGCCCGTACTAGGCAGTGTCTGGCCTTGTATTTAATGTTCATGATGTCATATCTCCTGAACTACATGTTGTACAATGATATAATTCTGTAGAGGCGTGTGTGGATATTGTGTGCAAAATGTTTTGTGAATAGGGTTAGTAGGAACAAAGTCATAAATTTAATAAACATCATGCACCAGTTTTTCATGTTTCTCACTGTTTATGATGTCACATCTCCTGAACAGGTTTTGTACATTGATATCGTGTTGTAGGTATATTTCAGCAGCATATGTCTATACTGCCTGCAAAATTTATTTTGAATAGACCTAGTAGCAAAGATGTAATTAATTTCTAGGTCATGCAAGATGCAGCAGTTTTTCACACAACTTATTTCTTATGATGTTGTATCTCCTGAACTACTCTGAGCTAACAAAAGTCATGGGCTACTTCCTAATATCATGTTGAACCTCCTTTTGCTCAGTGTAGTGCAACAAATAGACGTGGCATACACTCAACAAGTTGTTGGAAGACTCCAGCAGAGAAATTGAGCCACGCTGCCACTGAAGCCGTCCATAATTGCAAAAGGTTGCCGGAGCATGATTTTGTGCACAAAATGGCTTCTTGGTTATGTCCTTTAGACATTCAATGAGATTCACGTTGGGCAATTTTTCTGGAATGTTCGTCAAACCAATCTCGAACAGTTATGGCCTGGTGACGTGATGCATTGCTGTTTGGAAACATATGATGTCCATGAATAAGTGCAAATGGGTTCCAAGTACCCAATCATAACCATTTGTAGTCAATGATCGATTCAGTTGGATCAAAGGACCCAGTCCATTCCTTGTAAACATAACACACATTGTTAGGGAGCCACCACCAGCTTGCACAGTGCATTGTTGTTAATTTGGCATTGTGGAGTCTGCACCACACTCGAATCGTACCATCAACTCTTACCAACTGAAATTGGGACTCATCTGACTAGGCCCCAGTTTTCCTGTCAACCGATATGGTCATGAGCCCATTTTGTGCCATTAGGAAAGCTTCTCATGTCAGTCATCTGCTGCCATAGCCCATTAACGCCATATTTCACTGCATTGTCCTAATGGATATGTCCATCTTTCATCTCGTGTTGATTTCACCACTTTCACACAGTGTTGCTTGTCTGTAAGCTCTGACAACTCTCTGCAAATGCCATTGCTCTCGGTTGTTAAGTGAAGAACGTTAGCCAATGTGATGCATGCAGAAATAATAAATTATAATGCCATGCCTCATTCAGTGCTTTTACTGCATGAACAGTGGAAAAGAAGTAAGTTACAATCATTTTTTCTTTATTTATTTCTGAAGGTCAACTGTGAGCAAGAAAATTTTTTGTGAAGGTTTGAAGTAATATGTAAAGTTTGTTGCAAGTCACTAAATGCTCTCATTCTCAGGTACAGGAGTAGTAAAGTCTGGGAATTCATGTGTCACTTCTGTTTCACACACACGCAAGGGGTGTTCAATAAATAATGCAACTCATCTTTTCTGAAAGCAGGTCAGGACTCCCAATACACCATATTATTCCCCACATTTTTGCTGCAAAACCCTATTTTTCAACATAATCGTCTTTCACCACCTTACTGAAAGGGGCTGTATGCCTGCATGGTACCACTCTACTGGTCAACATCACAGCCAACGTCTTGCTGCATCAATAGCTTCCCCATCATCTATGTACTGCTTCCTGCAGAGTGGCCAAATAGATTAAAGTCATAAGATGTGAGATCCAGGCTGTAGGGTGGATGAGGAAGAACAGTCCAGTAAAATTTTGTGAGATCCTCTTGGTTGCACAGACTTTTGTGAAGTCTTGAATTGTCATGGAGAAGGAGAAGTTTGTTTGTTTTGTGCCAATAAACATGGTTTCTTCGGTTTCCTGACTCTAACACAATACACTTTAGAGTTGACTGTTGTACCAGAAGGGAGGACATAAAACAGAATAACCCCTTCAGAGCCTCAGAAGACTGTCGTCGTGACGTTACTGGCTGAGGGTGCGACTTTGAACTTTGTCTTAAGAGGAGTGTTGGTGTGGCACCACTCCATGGATTGCTGTTTTGTTTCTGGTTCATGGTGGTAAACACATGTTTCATCATTTGTGACAACATTGTTACAAAATTGTTACAATCAGCCCCTTAATCTGCAAGCATTTCCACATAAATTCTCCATCATTTCTGCTTATGCCATCTGTTAGGCGGTGAGGAACCTAACGGGCACACATCTTAAAGTACCCCAACTAGTGGACGAATGTGTCAGTGCAACCAACAAAGACTCCCAGTTGTGCAGCGAGGTGTCTGAGTGTGATCTATTGATCACCTTGAATGAGAATATCCACGCATTCCAACATTGCAGGAGTCACAGTTTTGTGCAGGCAGACAGCACTCGGGAGATTGGATAGATTAGTGCACCCTTGTTGCAGTGATGACAGATGTCTTGCCCAATGACTCACATTTGTTCACAGCCAGCTCTCTTTAGACATTCTGCATGTGATCTGGCTTTCCACCAAAGGAAACTCAATAATGTGTTCTACTTGGAATACACCACCATTACAGATGCCATTTTTAAGGCTACATATATCGCCACCACCTATCGGAACTTGATGAAACTATAGGGGCTGCAGGAGTATTCCACAATGTTCCACAGCAAATTCTGCATTTTGCAACCATAGTTGACCAAGAAAAAAAAGTGTTTCTTTTCTTATTGAACACCTCTTATACATACATACAACCATTTTAGTAATATATGGCTATCACATAGCCAGAAAGGATTCAATAAAGAATTTTGTTAATGGAATCAGTCTCGCCAATGTAATTTTTATAGACAGAAATTGTCTTTTGTAATGCACTACACATGTATTAGATTAGATTAGATTAGATTAATACTTGTTCCATAGATCATGAATACGACACTTCGTAATGATGTGGAACGTGTCAGGTTAATAAAAGATGTCTGTACAAGAAATTACATTACACAAAATATTGCATGACACTAATGATTAAGTTAGGTTTTTTTTTTTTTTTTTTTTTTTTTTTTTTTTCTTAGTTTATATCTAAAAATTCAGCCAATGAGTAGAAGGAGTTGTCATCTAAAAATTCTTTTAATTTATTTTTAAATGTTAGTTGGCTATCTGTCAGGCTTTTGATGCTGTTTGGTAGGTGCCCAAAGACTTTTGTGGCAGCATAATTTACCCCTTTCTGTGCCAAAGTCAGATTTAACCCTGCATAGTGAAGATCATCCTTTCTCCTGGTGTTATAGGTATGCACACTGCTATTACTTTTGAATTGGGTTGGATTATTATCAACAAATTTCATAAGGGAATATATATACTGTGAGGTTACTGTGAGGATCCCTAGATCCTTAAATAGATGTCTGCAGGATGACCGTGGGTGGGCTCCAGCAATTATTCTGATTACACGTTTTTGTGCAATGAATACTTTTCTACTCAACGATGAATTACCCCAGAATATGATGCCATACGAAAGCAGTGAATGAAAGTAGGCATAGTAAGCTAATTTACTGAGATTCTTATCACCAAAATTTGCAATAACCCTAATAGCATACGTAGCTGAACTCAGACGTTTCAGCAGACCATCAATGTGTTGCTTCCAGTTTAACCTCTCATCAATGGACACACCTAAAAATTTTGAAAATTCTACCTTAGCTACAGACTTCTGTTCAAATTCTATATTTATTACTGGAGTTGTGCCATTTACTGTACGGAACTGTATATACTGTGTTTTATCAAAATTTAAAGAGAGTCCGTTTGCTGAGAACCACTTAATAATTTTGTGAAAAACATCATTTACAATTACATCACTTAGTTCTTGGTTTTTGGATGTTATTACTATACTTGTATCATCAGCAAAAAGAACTAACTTTGCATCTTCATCAATGTGGAATGGTAAGTCATTAATGTATATCAAGAACAGTAAAGGACCTAAGACCGAACCCTGTGGGACCCCGTGCTTGATAGCACCCCAGTTTGAGGAATCAGCTGTTGTTTTAACATTACACGAACCACTTATTTCAACTTTCTGCATTCTTCCAGTTAAGTATGAATTAAACCATTTGTGCACTGCCCCACTCAAACCATAATGATTTAGCTTATCTAAAAGAATTCCATGATTTACACAATCAAAGGCCTTTGAGAGATCACAAAAAATACCAATGGGTGATGTCCGGTTATTCAGAGCATTTAATATTTGATCAGTGAAAGCATATATAGCATTTTCTGCTGAAAAGCCTTTCTGAAAACCAAACTGACATTTTGTTAGTACTTTATTTTTACAAATATGGGAGGCTACTCTTGAATACATTACTTTCTCAAAAATTTTTGATAGAGCTGTCAGAAGAGAGATTGGGCGGTAGTTGTTGACATCCGACGTATCCCCCTTTTTATGCAATGGTTTTACAATGGCATATTTCAGTCTGTTGGGGAAAACACCCTGCTCCAAAGAGCTATTACATACGTGGCTGAGAATCCTACTTATCTGTGGGGAACAAGCTTTAAGTATCTTGCTGGAAATGCCACCAATTCCGTAAGAGCTTTTACTTTTCAGTGAGTTTATTATTTTACTGATTTCAGGGGGAGAGGTTGGTGGAATTACAGTTGTTTCAAACTGCGCAGGTATGGCAGCCTTGCCTCTTCTAGTGAAGATCTAGATCCTATTTTCTCCACAACATTTAAAAAATGATTATTCAAAATATTTTCAATTTCTGATTGTTTGTTAGTGCACTTGTCATTCAGTTTTATTGCACCAAAGTCTTCCTGTGCTCTTGGTTGCCCTGTTTCCCTTTCAATAATATTCCAAATTGCTTTAATTTTATTATCAGAGTTACTGATCTCAGACATGATACACATGCTTCTGGACTTTTTAATAACTTTTCTTAGTACCGCACAATAGTTTTTATAATATTGAACAATTTCGGGGTCAGTACTCCCTCTTGCTGTTAGATACATTTCTCTTTTACGGTTGCAAGATATTCTTATTCCTTTAGTTAGCCAAGGTTTTTTATATGTTTTCTTGGAATTATGTTTAACTATTTTCTTGGGAAAACAATTTTCAAATACCCTTAAAAATGTATTGTGAAATAAGTTATATTTCAAGTTTGCATCGGGTTCCTTATACACTTCATCCCAGTCTAGCTGCTGTAGGCTTTCCCTAAAGTTTGCAATATTTATATTGTTAATTGAACGCACTGCTTTGAAAGTCTGATTTATTATACTGCATGGAGCTATGTCATGTACTGTAACAAGCTGTGCACTATGATCTGAAAGACCATTCTCAACAGGATAAGCATTTATGTCCTTAAACTTATCTTGGTCTATAAAAAAGTTATCTATCAATGTACTGCTGTTCTTTGTTATCCGAGTAGGAAAATCAATGACGGAGCTCAAATTGAAAGAACTGAGTAATACTAAAAGGTCATTCTTCCTATTACACTCTTTCAGGGAATCAACATTGAAATCCCCACAAATGATAATTTGCTTCCCCCTGTCTGACAGATAGCACAACAAAGCATCCAAGTTTTCTAGAAAAAGCTGGAAATTCCCTGAGGGGGACCTATACACTGTTACAATTATGAAAGTGCCATCATTTAGTTTAAGTTCAGTGGCACATGCTTCCATATGTTGCTCTACACAAAATTTTTTAGTTTCTAAATTTTTTGCACTGTGGAAGCTTTTGACATATATGGCAACTCCTCCTCTCATCATATTATCTCTACTTACATGTGCCCATTGATGCTAACCTTTTGCATATCAGTGACAATGTGATGCTCAGACAGGCATAGTATATCTATTACATTCTTGGTTTCTATATCTTCTAAACAAAGCAGAAGCTCATCAATTTTATTCTTCAATCCCCCAATATTTTGATGAAATATACTAACAGTATTTTTCACTTTACTTTTGTGAGTATCTTAAACTTTTTTAACATCTTTAGTACTTGCCTGGCTGAGTTTCCCACTGGACACTGATCTTACACTAAAAAAAAGAGTTTCCACCATGAGATGTAGTTCCTCCCCCCTTCAAATTTCCTGCTATCAGCCCAGCCAGTTTACCCTTCCCTTTCCTGTTGAGGTGTAGGCCATCTCTAGTATAGTCCCACCTACAGAGTGAATCAACAGGAACCACACCGATGTGTGACCCTGCACCAGATCCAAGTAGCCGTTCCAACTCCAAATTAACTCTCCTGACAGAAGAGGTCAAATGAGGTCGGTCGTGGCGCTCCAGAACCGACACAAACCCAACACTGGTATGATTCGATGCCGATGCAATCTTTGCCAGGTCACACTTTATGCTGTACCCCGGATCTCTGTCAATACTGTTGCCCGGCCCACCCACAATAACCACGGTGTCTTCCTTAGTAAAACCTTTACATAGTGAACCTAAATCTTCTGTAACCTGCCCAAGTTCAGCACTAGGTTTGAAAAAACTTGTTACCTGGTAATCCAACCCTAATTCATCCTGCAGAAGTTGGCCCACACCCCTAGCATGCGAACTACCTAGCAACAAGACTTTCTTTCTCTTTGCAGACTTCCCTACATTCTTAATCAATTTGCTGCTGAAAGCTTGTTGAGCCCTGTATGTATTCATTAATTCGGTTTCATCATTAAATTCTCATCCCGCTCTTCCTCTTCTTCTCCACCTTCCCCATTTTCCCACTTTGTCTTCCTCCACTCTCCCTCCACCCCCCCCCCCCCCCCCCTCTCTCTCTCATCTGCTATTGCCTTTGAACTCCTTTTGTCTTGTTGTCTTGTTACTGAGTCATCTGTCAAATGACTACCCTTGCTCTCTTCCACTACACGCTCCTTACCTTGTACATCCTTTCTAACTTCCCCTCACCTCCATCAGCCCAGGCAGCTGCTTTCAATAATCAATAATCCATCTTCCCACTGCTGTGGGAGTGCTGATTTGTGTGACTGTGTGGTTGTGTGTCTGTTTGTGTGTGGTATTATTAGAAAAGAGCAAGAGCTCTAAAGCTAGTGTGAATACTGTTTTCATCTGTGTGCTTCAGTGCTCCACACATCAAGTCTGCTTTAGCTGAGTTGTTGCCATTCACCTATTTTGCGTAAAAGTACATTTTGATTTATACAATTGCTGTGTGGATCTCTGTATCTTCAGAATTTGCCAGAAAACTGAATAGATATAGTTGAAGCATATTTTCTGATTTGAGTCAGGATGTTACTCAACAGCTATGTTTTATTTACTTGTAAGTTTCTGATCTGGACCATACCACTCCCTGACAGAGCTCTGAAATTTGACTTCCGTTTCTTTGCTTTCAACATATACATTTCCCTTTCCTCCTCTGTAAGTGTGCATAGCTTGAAGGGATTATAGTTTATTCATCACTTATTCTACAATTCCTCACTTGGGCATTTATGGTATTTACATAACAGAAAACTCCCTCTTACTCATCTTCATAATCTTTTGATTGTTGTGTTTCACCCATCCTTATCAATATTAATGTATATGTTTGTAAGATAGAATGTAGTCTCATTCTCAAGACTGACTCCAAAATAAATGTCTCATACTATAGAGGACTGCATGCTGAAGAAATATTTTGGGACAGCGTGAAACTTTGCTTGATTAACAATTGAACACATTTAATTTTCCTGTCCAATGTCAGCTGTAGAAGAGTAGAACTATAATTTTTATTTTTGTATGTTTTCTACATGTGTTCCTTTGTTTATGCTTTGTTTTCTGATTATTGATATTCCAATCAGGATCTGTGTAGTTATTATCCTAATTATGTCCATGTTCTTTAGTGTTGTAATTCGGTGAAGCAATAAGTGTGGAAATAGGAACACTTCTTGTTCAGTAATTAAATAAATTGTTTAACTTATTGGCCTTCTAGTAAAAATGTTGTCAGTTATTATTTTGTCATGTCATCTTCTTAAAGTTATTACTTTTCACCACTCCTATTTTATGCTTTGCAACTTGTTGCCATTTTGTGTGTTAGGTGGATGGGGTGATTATACATAGTCCAGTCACATTAGTGTGATGACCTATCAAAAGTTTGAATACCCACTGGTTGCAGCAAGGACCTGAAGAAAGAGTGCCAGGGAGGTTCTGGAAGGTACCAATAGGGATGTAAAGCTGTGCCGACTCTAGTGCCATGACATCTGTGCTAGGTTTCATAGTTGAGCACCCATGGCGCAAACAGCTCAATCAAGGTGGTTCCATTGATTCTCCATTGGGTTTTAATTTGGGGGGGGGGGGGGGGGTTGGTGGTCAGGGGAGTATGTTAAACTCATCCTCGTGTTCTTTGTACCACACATGTAAGCCGTGTGACACGTTGCATTGTTCTGCTGGCGTATATAATCATGCCAAAGAAGAGCAAATTAAATATAAGGTGGACATGGTCCCCAAGGATAGGTGCATATTTGTGTTGATCAATTGTGTCTTCCACAATGATGAGATCACCCAGGAAATGCCATTAAAACATTCCCCAGATTATAACCGTCCTTCCTCTGGGCTGTACTCTTCTGACAATTGTTACAGGGTGTTTGCCATCTGTCTGGTGGAGCATAAACATGATTCACCTGAAGAGGCAACCTGCCGCCTCAACGTGGGCATTCAGTTGCAGTAGTGGGTGTGCAAGTTCCAGTCTTCATTGCCAATGGACAACAATCAGCATGGGTGCTCAGACTAGGCACCTACTGCAGATGCCCATATGCAGCAATGTTCACTGAGCGTTTGTTGGGGAGACACTGTTGGTAGTATCTAGGTTCCTCTGGGTGGATGTTCAGTTGCTCAACAATTGTACATCTATTTGCCCGTACACATCTCTGCAGTTCATCAGTGACCTTTGGTGCACCACAGTTACCTCAGCACCAGTTTTGCATTGCATCATTTTGCCAACACAGCATACTTCAAGCATGGCAGCAAGTGAACAATTTACAAAGCTAGCTGCTTCAGAAATGTTTCCACCCTTGGCCCGAAAGCCAATGATCATACACCTTTGGACCTCAGATAAATCTCTCTGTTTTTGTGTAATGACAATGACTGCACTGTTTTCCACATCCCATGACTTACTTTATATATCTTCCACTACTTGTGCTGCCATCTTCCATCTGTGAGTGGTTATTGCATGCTGACATCGAACACAGGCAGTTGTCACATTAATGTGACTGGACCATGTACATTTTGCTGCATGTATAGCTGGTTTGTGGTGGTAATTTTCCTCAAGCCCATATTATTTATCAAAGTGAATATGTACTGTTATATTCTGTGTGTTCATTCAGTTGTTACAGAAGTATGAATCGTCAGGTGTGACACTTGAGAGATGCCAGCCATATTTATGGGGCGAGGCAGCAGTGAATCATTATAGTGTGAGAGTCCAAGGTAGCTCATCTCTTTGGCAGCAGCCCCACGCCAATCAAGTGCTAGATATGTTGGATTCTGCTGTTCTGCAGACAACAGTTTCAAGATTTCCCTGTGAGAGAGATGTACAGGTAAGATTAATACTAACAAAATGGCTCTGAGCACTATGCGACAACTTCTGAGGTCATCAGTCGCCTAGAACTTATAACTAATTAAACCTAACTAACCTAAGGACATCACACACATCCACGCCCGAGGCAGGATTCAAACCTGCGACAGTAGCGGTCGCTCGGTTCCAGACTGTATCACCTAGAAACGCACGGCCACTCCGGCCGGCTTAATACTAACAGCTGCATTTGTTCATGAAGTTAACTGTTCCTTTTTTAAAAAATTTTGTAGCATTGTGGCACGAGCCATAGGAATTTAATATTAAAGATGAAATGTTTATAGTGACAGTGAACTGGAATAATTTTCAATTTAGTGTAACTTTGAGACTTTGAACCTTTGCTTTCAGTTGTTAATAATTAAACTTTAGGAATGTGCACACTGTTTGCGTAAGAATATATTATTTTTATGTTCGTTTCAGTGGTCTGGTATTCAACTTTATTTCATTGCACATTTTCGATTGCATCTTTTGTCTACAGCATTATTCACCCATTGAATGATGATGTACAGTGTTTATGACACTTTTCTCATTCAGAAAGAGCAAATTTAAACCTCTGTCAAACAATTCAGGTTTAGGTTATATGTCATTTTCCATTATTACTTACATGTAATGTCAGTATGTGTCCCTAGACAAATATAGCTAATTCCCTTCCCAATCCCTGTTCAATTGAAGCACTTGCTCCACCTCCAATAACCTCATTGTTGCCATGTGATTCCTGTTGCTGAAGTACTCTAAGAAGTGTAACTGGTCAGATACACTTGTATGGTTACGATATTAACTGTCACTGGGGGGGGGGGGGGGGGGGGGGGGGACACTGTACGCAGATCAATACACAAGGATGTAGTTTAATAGTTTATGTGTATGACTTAGAAGTTCTGAGGGTAAGTACCAAGCTATGCACTTAAAGGTTCACATCTTATAATCAGTTGGTTCAGCTTTTTTCTGTCTTTGAATGTGGCTTTAATCTCTAGTACCACAGTTCTTACTGTGTTGACAAAGCAGCTTGAACTGTGGTTTTGATCCCCAAAAAATCTGAGAACCCATCTGAAACTGACTGAAGGAGCTAATTCACCAATCCTTGTGCCCTAACATTTTTGCTATTATTTACACAGTCTTTAAATTTAATACTATAAAATATCAATATGTTTGCTTGTCAGGTTTTAAATAATATGCATCATGACGACTCAAGTATTTATGATCCTGCATTTATCTTGCCTCTGTTGAGTAAGTTGCTGGCTCCAGAATCACCAGTAAGACCACAAAAGGTCATTCACAGTGATGCACTGGCATTAGTTCTTGCTGCTCTTGGGAGTGAATGTAACACAACTAGATCAGCAGCTTGGCATGTAATTGGACAACTCTACACACATCTTGAAGCTACCAAGTAAGTTTTAAGAAATATGGAATTTCTCTGTTACCATCTTTATATATATGAAACTCATTTTCCACTGTAATATTATTAGTGTATGCTGAATCTTCGGGAATGTATTACAACGCCAAACTGAAAGTTGTGTTGATTAAACAGTCAGTCATATTGCACTGTATTAAAAGCAGTAAGCACTTGGTTCTTATAAAGACTATAAATCGGAAAGTTAGCATAAAGTTGATTTTCATTTTTTACCAGTTTTGCAAAAGAAACATAGTATTGTGAAAGTACTATACACCATTGATGAGAGAGACTGCTTCACAACATTGTAAAGGTGAAACACCCTACATTTTCATCCCAAATGCTACAAATATTTGTTTGCACTCAAACTCCTGTAATCCATACACTTATTATTTTATCATCTAAGATGCAAATATTTGCACAAGTCATGTGACAGATAAAATCAAATCTCAACCGCATTCATATTCAGGTTAAATCCTTCAACTTCACCCAGTAACTGACTTGACCACATTGCCTATTTGAACAAAATGCACCCACTTTCCTGTAAGTGCTTGAACAGGAAGACATCAGTTGGCACGTGGTTGAGTGTGTGAAGGTAGTATCTGCAAACGTCATTGATTACTGTGACATACAGTTGTGGTGGTACTTGTCATTAATTTCAGCCCCAGTCACAGTAACAGTTGTATTGAAGTAATGAACTGTAGCATAAGAAGAGTAAAACCATTTATTAATAAAATTATTTCAACATCAGATTGAGCTATGTGTTTTGATGGGGTGAATAACTGTTGATGAAAAATCGTTACTAGGCCAGTTGGTTTGGGCTTGTGGAGCATTATTTATTATCATTCACTACATCTTTTCTCATGACCAGCGTACTCTTTCTTTACTGACTTTGTTAAATGATTGGGTGTCTAAATAAGATGGCATTGACATTTCATCGACTGTATTAATCTTCAGTAACAGTCAAATATGTCGTATCAAACAGCACTAGTTAATTTCTATAAAACCAACCTTCACACCACATAAGCAATTGTTGTTAGTCTGCTATCACTGTAATTATATATTTAGCCTGTCCATACCCATTATTCAGTTCTGACCGTGATACAACACAGTTAAATTCTGTAATCTTTCCAATGCACGTATATATATTGTGACAACACTCAACCCATCCTATAGCAACCAGTTCTATTACCTATTATCAGCTGTAGGATTCAACAACAGTGCCAATTATTCTAAAATGCTTGAGTTGAATAAAAGAAAAAATACTGTACATAACCTCAGGGTGCTCGTAATGCACATTTTTTGTAATTTATGTAAAAAATTTAACATAAAAGGAAGACTTCTTTATGTGGGAGATTTCTGCCACATGTAGTGTGTTACTTCTCATTTTATGAGACCATGTACTGGCAAACAGATATCATCAAATATATTTTTAGTTATATAGCCACGGATAAAGCATAATCTCCCATCTGCAGGTTATTGCCAGGAATATTTATTATTACCATCTTGAAAGTTTTGCAATTTTAACAAATATTTTTGTTGCTATATTTCCAGTCAGTGATATAACTTATCTTTGTGCCTGAGAGATTAGTTGACTTAAGAAATTTGTTTCATCAACATTTTGTAGTCTGTGGCATATTCAGGATTGTTATATCACTTCTCTTTTCTTTTTCCGTAATGTTTATCATATTTGAAACTTTGTCAGGAATTTCAGTTGCAGATATTTACATAATTTTGCAATGATAGCTCCAGTACATTATCTTGTTTTCACGTATCTTGTAACTTTGTAAAAAAATTTATCCTTCTTTTTCGTGTTTTGTATGTTTCTCACAAAGAAGATGGGAATCAAAGTAAATTTTTTGTACATTGTAGTTTTCCTCATTTTACAAATAAAATAGGTTTCACTTTCTTCCTGTAAGAGAAACACAGTCACAGCTAGTTCCTTTCGCGTTTCACAATAAGTCATATAACAAATATCCTTTCAGATTGAGATGCAATTGGCATCTGAATGTTACAGGAATTAAAATCATACACTTTTTTTTCATTTTACAGAAATGTTAATAATGGTCACAGGGAATTAGAACAAAATGACAATATCTTCTCACAGTCACTGGCCATTGGTGTAAGGTGTCACTCTGGTGTGGCAGTGGTCCCCTCCAAACAAAATATGTGTTGTCATGTTGCTCTAATCCCTGCTCGTTGAACATGAAATATAAAAATAAACATTTTGTTGTTATTTCATAAAATTATGATGTGTTAAAACTCATAATATATCTTCAAAGAAATATCTTCCTTACATAGTTGACAAAGATAACCATGTGATAAAAATTCTGACATATTACACATCCCTAAAATGTAAAAGAACATATCAAAACAGCCATTTAACTTCTCTACCATGTGCCCTCATTTACAACAACTCATGTCATCAAAAACTTAACATATAGAAGAAACAAAAATTTTCTGTATCTGTACATACTTTCCTCCAGTTGGATTAATGTCTACACATAAATTGCAGACACTGTCAGAAATTAATATTATAGTTTACTCTCAAGGAAATATTTAAAATGACATGAAAATAATGCAAAGAAAAATGTGGCATAAAAAAGCATAGTTTCTTACACAATAACAGAAAAAAACATTGTATGACTATTTAAGTTGTTTACTTACCTGTTAGTGTGAAATAATAAAGCGACATGTACAACAAACATATTAAGAGAACATCGTACTTTTGCAATTGCTTGTGTATGATTAGTGGAAAAAAGTAACATGTGAACACATTACTTAAATAAAAAAAGTGACAGACAAAGTGGACAGTTATCAAAATAATGAAAGAATTATATCAAAAATGATGTGACTTACCAAACAAGAGCACTGGCAGGCCGATAGACACACAAACATACACGCAAAATTCAATCTTTCGCAACCAACGGTTGCTTCTTCAGGAAAGAGGGAAGGAGAGGCAAAGACGAAAGGATGTGGGTTTTAAGAGAGAGGGTAAGGAGTCGTTCCAATCCCGGGAGCGGAAAGACTTACCTTAGGGTGAAAAAAGGACAGGTATACATTCGCGCGCACACACACACACATATCCATCTGCACATACACAGACACAAGCAGACATTTGTAAAGACAAAGAGTTTGGGCAGAGATGTCAGTCGAGGCGGAAGTACAGAGGCAAAGATGATGTTGAATGACAGGTGAGGCATGAGTGGCGGCAACTTGAAATCAGCGGAGATTGAGGCCTGGTGGATAACGAGAAGAGAGGCTATATTGAAGGGGAAGTTCCCATCTCTGGAGTTCGGATAGGTTGGTGTTGGTGGGAAGTATCCAGATAACCCGGACGGTGTAACACTGTGCCAAGATGTGCTGGCCGTGCACCAAGGCATGTTCAGCCACAGGGTGATCCTCATTACGAACAAACACTGTCTGCCTGTGTCCATTTATGCGAATGGACAGTTTGTTGCTGGTCATTCCCACATAGAAAGCGTCACAGTGTAGGCAGGTCAGTTGGTAAATCACGTGGGTGCTTTCACACGTGGCTCTGCCTTTGATCGTGCACACCCCAAAAGTGCTCCACTTGTGACAGGATACTTCCCGGGACTGGATCAGACTCTGAATATGGCTCTCCAGCAGGGATACTACTTCCAAAATTCTGCCCCGAAATGAGATCCATCCTTCATGAAATCCTCCCCACTCCACCAAGAGTGTCTTTCTGCCGTCCACCTAACCTTCGTAACCTCTTGGTTCATCCCTATGAAATCCCCAAACCATCTTCCCTACCCTCTGACTCCTACCCTTGTAACCGCCTCCGGTGTAAAACCTGTCCTATGCACCCTCCCACCACCACCTACTCCAGTCCTGTAACCCGGAAGGTGTACACGATCAAAGGCAGAGCCACATGTGAAAGCAACCACGTTATTTACCAACTGACCTGCCTGTGACGCTTTCTATGTGGGAATGACCAGCAACAAACTGTCCATTTGCATGAATGGACACAGGCAGACAGTGTTTGTTGGTAATGAGGATCACCCTGTGGCTAAACATGCCTTGGTGCACAGCCAGCACATCTTGGCACAGTGTTACACCATCCGGGTTATCTGGATACTTCCCACCAACACCAACCTATCCGAACTCCGGAGATGGGAACTTGCCCTTCAATATATCCTCTCTCCTCGTTATCCACCAGGCCTCAATCTCCGCTAATTTCAAGTTGCCGCCACTCATACCTCACCTGTCATTCAACATCATCTTTGCCTCCACATTTCCGCCTCGACTGACATCTCTGCCCAAACTCTTTGCCTTTAAATATGTCTGCTTGTGTCTGTGTATGTATGGATGGTTATGTGTGTGTGTGTGTGTGTGTGTGTGTGTGCGCGCGCGCGAGTATGTACCTATCCTTTTTTCCCCCTAAGGTAAATCTTTCCGTTCCCGGGATTGGAATGACTCCTTACCCTCTCCATTAAAACCCACATCCTTGCATCTTTCCTTTTCCTTCCCTCTTTCCTGATGAAGCAGCTACCGGTTGCAAAAGCTCTAAATTTTGTGTGTGTGTGTGTGTGTGTGTGTGTGTGTGTGTGTGTGTGTGTGTGTGTGTGTGTGTGTGTGTGTGTGTGTTATTTCACTGTGCGTGTCTACTGGCGCTTTCCCGCTTGGTAAGTCTTGGAATCTTTGTTTTTAATATAATGAAAGAATTAGTTTTACATGCACAAAAAAATCATCAATTTTTGATGTTTCACACACAAGTGTTTCCTAGTGCAGTTTTATGCAGTGACAATAACTTGATTAATGCCCATGCATAAATTGCAAACACTGTCAGAAATTAATATTATAATTTGCTCTCAAATGGCATCTCATCCGCTTCTGAAAATCACATCTGTGTGTATCCCAAGTATGGAATTGCATTACTGCTGGATTCATTCACGTCTTTCATTGCTAATTACTATTGAAGAGGATGGCAAAATTATTTTTAACAAAATAAGAAAAACATCTGACATTGTGTATAGTTCACTAAATCTGACTATCAAAATAAAAGAAAGAAAGAAATAAAACATTACTGTATTCACTGTGTTACTCCTTGCATGCACTATTTCATCACTTCACCAAATACGTAAATCAGTGCTAGACTGTAGAGGTTGTAAGCTGAATGAAGCATGCGTTGCTCCATTGGACAGTCTGTATAATAGTATTTGGATAATGTTGGGTGTGTCAGGCTGACAATGTCTGTAATGCAAGAGGAGCTGTTTAATGTTTCAGATTACTTTATAATACTTCCTGCAAAAATCACTATTAATTAATAAATTAGCATTAGTATCTCTCTTGCTAAATACACCATATTCTTTTAAAATGGGAAAATATGTTTTGTTATTGTACATATTCTCAAAAGAAGTTCATTGGTGAGAGTTTTCATGTGGAAATTGTGACACTGAGTCTTTCTGTGAACAGAAACTGTTTTTAACCCTCTCTGCAATTCTGCAGATTTTCGGCGTAGTGTTGCTTTTATTAACCACTTGTTTCTTCTGTAAACTCTTATCATCAGTTTTGTAAAGGCCTTGTCGCTACTGCTGTGGAGGCCAAGTTTCCACTGTTGTTAGGGTAGCAAGTTCATGAACTGGTTTCTGGTGCAGTACACCACTAGGGCAATTTCTCCCTGCCACTATTACACAGCTATGACCGGGCTCAGGCAACAGGATAGGAGAATGAAAGTTCTAAAACACTCCAACAAATTAGGTAACAGTGTCACACAAATGCATTAAAAAGGTTTCTTATGTTTGTGATTAGTTGAATCATTAAGTCCGCAATGCTGCATGTAATATTACACAAAAAAGGCCCTCAATGGCTTAGTGCAAATAGTCATAGGTAAATTTCACAGTACATAGCAAATGCAATTTACAACTGTCTGTTCACTTCTAAGAGTTCACTAAATGATGTTCCCTGTCTAAGCCAGCCCTGGACAATGATATATAACCAAGTAGGTGAGACCTACTCTCCTACCTTCGGAGTAGGCTTCTGTCCGCTGTCTCCAGTCATTGGTGAATTGTACTTGGCTGCAATTGGCTGCGGCAAAGTCGATATCTTCGTCTTCAGTGCCGCCTGTGTCACTTATGGAAGTCGCGCAAGTGGCAAGTATCTGTGTCGCAAGCACAGCTTTCTTCATTGCGCCTGTGGTGCTTGTGCCCTGGCTGTATCTTGTTCAGATGACGCAGCAGTTTCATTCAACCATTTTTATGATTATTTCTTTACATTCTCATTATGGAGGGGTCATGATCATAATTAAAAGTCTATGACACTATGTCTCTTCTGTGAAAATGAGGCACAAGTTTAAAGCCAATCAAAAGGAAGGTACTTATTTTAATGTAGAAATAAGGTCATAAATTGAAAATGCTGGATGGAAGAGACGGTTCCTTTACATGCTTATTTAATTTTCTGTTTATCAGATAAGTGAATTTCAGCAAATTAATAACAAGGTTCTGTGCTAGGAACTGCACGATCATCACCAACTCTCTAGAGAAAATGGGCTGCAACATGTGAAGATAAAGCACACACAGTTTTCAATACACAATTCCTGCAGAGCCAGCTGAAGGACATTGACCTGCTAGCATCCTCAAGAAAAAAAACAACATAAAAACAAAAATCAGTAATATGCTTTGATGCTTTGTGTTTCGTGCCTCCTGTAGTTATGATGCTGCTTGAAAAAACTCTTATTTTTTGTCTCCTTCTTGCATAAGAGTGTCACAATACATCGAACTGTTCAAACATGTTCATGTCACATATGAGTAACTCTGCAGTACTATTTGCATCATATAATTAAATATAGTCTATTTTTTCCAGCTTTGGTAAGGAACGCCACCTATGGATACATCTGCTGGATGTCATTCGCTGTGGTGCTGCGGATATCATGAAATCTGACAAGATTGACACTGAATTTGTCACTCCAAAACTTTCATGCATAGTGTCAACATTCCTCGCCAGGGCTTCACTATTAATTTCTCAACCACTGCATCCTTTGTATCAGCCTTTGCATAATTTCATTCTTGCCAAACCTTCATTGTACCTGTTGAGTATCCCTGAATTCCTTCCACTTTTTCATAGTTCTGATCTTCAGCACAGGTAAGAATATTAATCTTGTTGACAGCACTATTATATTGTATTTGAAACAGAGCAGATGTGTGGAATTCAGGATGTAATTTCAATTGTTGTTAAGAAAACATTTAATTCAATAGTTGTTTGTTACAAATTTCTATGTAGTATGCATAGTATCCTATTTATTACTGGTCACAATTACTGCATACCAAGTAGACACTACATGCAATACTGTTTGCCTTTGGTGCAGGTTATTTTATAGTTACAAATTAAAACACTGGCCACTCTTCTACAGCAACATATTGTTAAATAAATGCTATACAACAATGTAAACTACATAACTTATTATCACTGCATAGCTAATCACAAATTGATTTTCATTCCCCTTTTTTGTCAGGTGTTTGTCTTATGTAATAAATCATATATCCTCCAATAAATGTATTTAGCAAACAATGGATTAAAAACAGAAGATAGTAAACACAATAACTGCACACACCCAGAATGGGAATAAAAGCCTTCACAAACAAGTTTTATAACATTGAGATCCTGAAATTGAACAAGATTCAGATAGAAAACATACAAACATAGTCATTGTAAACTTAACACACAAATGTTTCAATCCAGTTTCCAAGTATGTTTCAGTATTTTTCTACTTTTTTCATCTATAATTTTTATTCCTGAAACTTGAAGGACTGTGATATTACATAACAGAGCCAGTTTCTTTCGTTGCCATAGTCAACGTACTCTACAGTGTGAATTATTTTCTTTTGGAACATCTTCCTTTGAACCATTCTCATATGGGCGAGAGGCATTACGTTTCAGCTGCAAAAGGTGGACCATCATTCAACTAATAAAAATGTTCCAAAACGTTTCAGAGTCATTGATTCCCTTTCCAATAGTTTATGATAGGTTACTTAATATACACAAGGCATTACTTCAATCACTTGCATTAATAAGGCGGTCATTATGAAAATTCTTGGTGCATCTCTAATTCTTCTCTTGTCAGTCATTGCGGGTTGTGCTGCTGGTTGCTAGGACTGTTTGATGTTTCTGAGAGTGCTCAGTTTTAACCATTTGTTTTGACTACAGAATTTCTTTCTTCATAAGTCAAAAGTCTCTGAAGTCTCTTATTTTTACTATCTTCTTAAGTTTTCTGCCGTATCAACCTCCTTCATCTTTTCTTTTTTTGTACTCACCATTAGTGGAGACTCTGGATCGCCCATTAATGTCTTCGACAATAACACACACACACACACACACACACACACACACACACACACACACACACACACACACACACGCGCGCGCGCGCGCGACTGCAGTCTGAGGCATCTGAAACGACACTGATTGAGTGTGGTTTCAGTTGCCTGAGGCTGCAGTCGTGTGTGTGTGTGTGTGTGTGTGTGTGTGTGTGTGTGTGTGTGTGTGTGTGTGTGTGTGTTTTGTTCATGAAGGTTGGTGTGCCTATCTGTGACTCATCATCTCTGCCAATGGTGAAAAGCGACTTCCCTTTTCATAATATTGGTACAACATGGTAGTTGTAATTAAAGTGCAGCTACTCATGGAGGCACAGTGTAGGCTGTAATTATTGTATGTCAGTGAAACTTGGTAGATATGCTAATGTGATAATGGAGAACCTGGAAACAAGTTAGTTCCAGTTTTGTACATCAAGTGAAAATCTGCCACTGTACACTGTATGATGGTATCCATACAGTCATTTGACAAGCCATGACATTACTGTACAGTGTGGCTATGTTTTATGTGAATGGCAGCAATTACAGAGCTGCATTGAGAGTGTGTCACTGACTGAAAGGGCTGAGGAGAGGCCCAATGTGATTAAATGGCGTAAAGATGATAAGGAAATTTGGAAACACAGGTGAGCTAGGTATGGCACACAGAAGAGAAACATGTCGTATCCAAGTGGAAGTTATTGACGAGGTTACTGCTGCTCTAACTGACCATGCAGCGTATGCCTAGGTAGTGATAGTGCTCATGCAGTGTCACGAGAATTGTCCATTCCATTGGCAACAGTATGGAAAGTTTTGCAGTCTATTTCACACTGGTACCCGTACAAGATCCAGATGGTGCAGAAACTGGAACTTCATGATTTGTAGCAATGTTCTGAATTTTCTCTTAGGTTTCTGGCACACACTGAAGCTGATGACTTGTGGCTGGGTAATATTCTGTGGAGGACGAAGCACATTTTACACTATAGGGTGCAATGAATACACAGAAATGCTGAAATTGGGACACTGTTAAACCACCTGTTGTGTCTGAAGAGCCACTGCACTTGCCATTTGTGACTGTGTAGTATGGATTAACAAGCACCATTACTCTCAGTCCATTTTTCTTGGAAGAGAATGTACCTAGATGGCCTGCCATGTGTACTGTGGTGTCTGCACATTATCGAGACCTCTCCGTAAAACATTTGATTCCTGCTTTGGAAGAGCACCACTGTATGGAAACCACCGTTTTCATGCAAGATGAGACAACACCTCGTGTTGCAGTGTACAGTGCCAGAATGTGTTAGCAGGAACACTGGAACTGCTGTGAGCAATTGTTGATCATGTTTCTTTACATATGCAACATCTCGTCATTGTCTTTGATGCTTATATGTATAAGCAGTGGTTAATGATAAAATCAACATTATGTCTTTCTCACTTGTTTGACCTTTTCTGGCCACATACCATGCCTAATCTCTTACCTATGGAAAAATTTCTGTATGTCCTCCTTACACCTTACATTCACAGAGCCAGATTTGCACATGGTGACCAAAATTGGAACTTTTTTTTTTCTCAATGTAAATTGGTTGCATATTAAAGCTTTAGCATATCTACCAAGTTTTGCTGCAATATTATAATTGCAGCCTGCACTGGGCCTCTGTGTCTAGCTGCACTTTAATTATAACGAATCTGTACTACAGCATGACTGTGTTCGTTTGAGATTTGTCATTTTTTCGTGACACCTGGGGCTTTTACTCTTGTTAGTTAGCTTCATATGAATCATTGTTACTACTGTGATTTGGATGTTGCGCAGTTATATTCGTCTGAGAGTGAAAATTAGATTATATTAGTTACATTCATAGACTGATGGTAAAATGAGAGCTTTCTTTATGTTTTCACTAGAATTTCCAAATTCTATAATTCAGGTAACATCAATATCTAATTTATTTTGGTGTTCAACATTTTTGTATTTATGAAATGTATTTGAACTGTCTGTTTCTTTCATATACAGTATTCATCGACAGTGGATTTTGGAAGTTATAAGAGATGGTTTAAAAAGTCCTCAAGACATTGAATTGTGCTTCAGATGTGTATTGTTCAAGTTACTTCTGGACTATTATTTTTCAATTTTGGCTGACACTGAAACTAAGGTAATGTAACACAAAGAAGAAAACTAAAAATGAAAGCCACCAGCCTGTATAAAACAGATTTATAATATTTGTGATCAGTAGACAGATTTAAACTAAGTTAGCCATTTCATCTAACCAGATATCAGATCTACTTTGACAAATACTTCGTTTTGATGCATGTTTCAGTTCCAACTAAAATTAGGCTTGTTTACAATGTTAGTTCCTCTCAAAGCAATTCCCCTCCTTCACGCTTTAAACTATTTTGCCTCTTTGATCCATCAATGTTGACTTTGAGATCTGCCTAAGTATTTTTATATTTGCTTTTATTTTTTGTTTTGTTTTTTATTTACAAGGGGAGGTCACGACATTTGGAACGCGGATTTATTGCGAACTTTGTAAACTCGTGGTACTCCTTGAGGACAACAAAATGTGTAAGCAGTAGCGCGTACTTGTCAAGCGTTATTGAGAAAATCGCAAGATAATTTCGGTCGTCAAATATATACCTGTGCATGGCCATTTTTACCACAAAGTGCCGGCAGCCAAGTGATTAGCGTTCAAGCCCCGCAATCACTGGGTCGCTGGATTGAGCCCCGCTCGTCAGTTTATTAATTTTACACCGGGGGCGGTTGCAAGGGTAGGAGCCAGAGGGTAGGGAAGGTGGTTTGGGGATTTCATAGGGATGAACCAAGAGATTACGAAGGTTAGGTGGACGGCGGAAAGACACTCCTACCCTTGTAACCGCCCCCGGTGTAAAACCTGTCCTATGCACCCTCCCACCACCACCTACTCCAGTCCTGTAACCCGGAAGGTGTACACGATCAAAGGGAGAGCCACGTGTAAAAGCACCCACGTGATTTACCAACTGACCTGCCTGCACTGTGACGCTTTCTATGTGGGAATGACCAGCAACAAACTGTCCATTCGCATGAATGGACACAGGCAGACAGTGTTTGTTGGTAATGAGGATCACCCTGTGGCTAAACATGCCTTGATGCACAGCCAGCACATCTTGGCACAGTGTTACACCGTCCGAGTTATCTGGATACTTCCCACCAACACCAACCTATCCGAACTCCAGAGATGGGAACTCGCCCTTCAGTATATCCTCTCTTCTCGATATCCGCCAGGCCTCAACCTCCGCTAATTTCAAGTTGCCGCCGCTCATACCTCACCTGTCTTTCAACAACTTCTTTGCCTCTGTACTTCCGCCTCGACTGACATCTCTGCCCTTACTCTTTGCCTTTAAATATGTCTGCTTGTGTCTGTGTATGTGCGGATGGATATGTGTGTGTGTGTGTGTGTGTGTGTGTGTGTGTGTGTGTGTGTGTGTGCGCGCGAGTGTACACCTGTCCTTTTTTTCCCCTAAGGGAAGTCTTTCCGCTCCCGGGATTGGAATGACTCCTTACCCTCTCCCTTAAAACCCACATCCTTTCGTCTTTCACTCTCCTTCCTGAAGAAGCAACCATCGGTTGCGAAAGCTAGTAATTCTGTGTGTGTGTGTTTGTGTGTTTTGTTCATGTGCCTGTCTGCCGGCGCTTTCCCGCTTGGTAAGTCTTGGAATCTTTGTTTTTATTATGTAATAGTTATTGATTCAGTATGGTAGTACATGGTGATATGTGTCTTGTACTTACCGAAGGAAGAGTATGGATGTGGATCACAGTAGAGGAGGAACAAGAATGATGTACATATAATGAAAGGGAAGGGAAAGCACAGAAGCAATGCAGAAAAGAAAGGGTAACAGACTGGCAAAGATGTAAATTTTTAGACCATCTGTAATAAAGTTTTTTTCCAGGTCCACTTCCTCTTTATTTGCCTGTTTCCTGTGTTTTGAGTTCTTTTCCTCATTTCCCCAACCTCCATCTCTCACCCCCCCCCCCCCCCCTCCCCAAGCAGTGCTTCCATTTATATTCCTTCTTTCACCAAATATCACCACTTTCAGTTACGAATAATATCAGCTTAAAGATGACTTAAGAGATGCTTATGTATTGGTACTATCAATTTTGAAATTTAATTGCCATATCTGGATGTTAAGCCATATTCTGCGCAGTTGTAAATGATGTATTTGTCCATCTTAACTCTTCCATAAGGTGGGAAAAGAATTCCTCTCCCAATGTTATCTTTACAATCAAGAGTGATTGTAACATTCCTCTATGATGACAAAATTTTAATTTTATTGTATGTATTTATGCTTATCACATATTGACGATTTTGATTTACAGGTGTTGATTGTCTCAGTGTTGGAATCTGCACTGAAAGTGCCAGGTGCAGCCAAGCTTCTTACAAATAGCTACAGTGTAATTGTATGGATGATGGCTGCAGTGGATCGTTTGGCCAGTAGTGAAACAGGCCTTGCCAGAGCATTGCTTGGTGCCGTTGCAGCACTACCAGTTACATTACCATCACTACCAGCTCTTTTGATAAATTTCTTAACCCATTTACCCGCAACCGTATTGGACTTACGTAAATATTTGGAGGTTTGTTTCCAGTGTTCAACAAAATTTTGAAATATAGCATCAGTATTTTTAGACTATTTTTAACTTTAAGGCATATTGTATAACTATAATAATATGGGGATCACTGTTCAATGCTTCTCATTCTCTTTATATTTTTAATTAGCTTCACAAAAGCTGAGGTATAGATAAACATCCGTACCATGGTCATTATTCATAGTTGAATCGTAAACACTGCATGTTCTTAACTTACATCGGCATTAATAATAATAATAACAATAATGTAGTGTTTTTACTGTATTAGTTGACCTTGGACTCTCTTCATTGACTTGGGTTGTTACCTGGGGTTAGTTCACATGATCCTACAAGTAGTTTCCCTAACTTTTACAGTAGTTGAATTGTTTCCTAATTTCCTGTATAGTTCTTGATCAACATCAGAAATCAGCACTGTTTAATGCTGCTGCTGACAAAAATTAAGGACCTTCAAAAATGGTGAACAGATCCACCAGTGAGCTATCAAAGAGAATTTAGATGTACTGCTTCACAGAGAATATATGGTTTTTCTTTCATAAATTCATTGCTCATTGAGATTTTTCAATGAAAGATTGTGAGTTTATTGCTTTGTGCATGCAGTATTATGGGAGCATAACATTTTCTGAAAGTGGGCACCTTTTGCGCTCTGATAACAGTCTATGTTTTGAAGCTGTTTACGTTGTCCACATTAGCATTTCCATTGTTACTTGCTAACTGTTTAACTGTTTTTAGCTTCCTATGCATATGTTCTGTGCAATTTGTTTGTTCTTTCTCTCCCTCTCAGGTATCACTTCCCAAAATAGTGAAATGTCATAAAATAAAACACAAAGTGTGTAACATTATAGACATGTTTTGAATTCCTCTTTTTGTACTGCTTACCTGCTGATGATTATTTGGTGTTGTAAACAGTTGTTAAATAATTGTGCATAACACTGACAAGTTTATTTTTCATTCTCTTCATATTTATTGATACTACACATGTCGTGATGAGTCACAGTGACCAGCTTTTAGGTAGTAACTTTGGCAGTCATAATAACACAGGCCAGCAGCTAACACAGTGTATGAGTGAGCCAAGAAAATTTACTAGTGGGAACACACATAATTTACATAGTACCTCAGTTCCTTGAATGCTAAATACTGACTGAATAGTACTGATTTGGAACTGGTATGGAAATTTACATATTGCCTACTGGATGCAGACTGACTAAGACATAGTAACTACACACTTTAACTGCCCAACCAAGAGTGCCTAGAAACTTAGTTACTGTACTGATTAAATGTTTGCCACTGATTTACTGTGACCTGCTGCATGGTGCGTATTTAAAGACCCACATAGTACAGGAATTACAAAATTGAAAAATCTGCAGTATTTTCATCTTCAGTAACAATGTAAAAGCTAGGAAAGATGTATAATGCATATACAAATTAGGCTGTGAAGTAATTTGATTTAACTGTAATTTACGTAATTAAAAATGGTAGAAATGATAGGTACTATTTCATGAAAGGAAAGTTTTAATATGCACTGGAGTTTCTGAAGTATGCCAGAAATTTTGTGGAAAGTTAAATTTATTAATTTGAATAGTTTGTTAATTAATATGTTATTTTAGTTAAAGTATATATTTTTGGAAACAGGAAAATTGGGGCTACAAAACTGCACGACTGGAATTATGAAAGGTTTACAGTTTCTGAATTCTGAAGGTAGCAGGGGTAAAATACAGGGAGCGAAAGGCTATTTACAATTCGTACAGAAACCAGATGGCAGTTATAAGAGTCGAGGGACATGAAAGGGAAGCAGTGGTTGGGAAGGGATTGAGACAGGGTTGTAGTCTCTCCCCGATGTTATTCAATCTATATATTGAGCAAGCAGTGAAGGAAACAAAAGAAAAATTCGGAGTAGTTATTAAAATCCATGGAAAAGAAATCAAAATGTTGAGGTTCGCCGATGACATCGTAATTCTGTCAGAGACAGCAAAGGACTTGGAAGAGCAGTTGAACGGAATGGACAGTGTCTTGAAAGGAGGATATAAGATGAACATCAACAAAATCAAAACGAGGATAATGGAATGTAGTCGAATTAAGTTGGGTGATGCTGAGGGAATTAGATTAGGAAATGAGACAATTAAAATAGTAAAGGAGTTTTGCTATTTGGGGAGCAAAATAACTGATGATGGTTGAAGGAGAGAGGATATAAAATGTAGACTGGCAATGGCAAGGAAGTCAGGAAGTCTTTTCTGAAAGTATTTGTATGGAGTGTAGCCATGTATGGAAGTGAAACATGGACGATAAATAGTTTGGACAAGAAGAGAATAGAAGCATTTGAAATGTGGTGCTACAGAAGAATGCTGAAGATTAGATGGGTAGATCACATAACTAATGAGGAAATATTGAACAGGATTGGGGAGAAGAGACGTTTCTGGCACAACTTGACCAGAAGAAGGGATAGGATGGTAGGACATGTTCTGAGGCATCAAGGGATCACCAATTTAGTATTGGAGGGCAGCATGGAGGGTGAAAATCGTAGAGGGAGACCAAGAGATGGCTACACTAAGCAGATTCAGAAGGATGTAGATTGCAGTAGGTACTGGGAGATGGTGGTGGTGGTTGTTGGGATGTTTAAGGGGGACTAAACAGACTGGTAGATGAATAAGCTTGCACAAGATAGAGTAGCATGGAGAGCTGCATCAAAGCAGTCTCAGGACTGAAGACCATAACAACAACATACAGTTTAAGATTCAAATTTTGTGGAGTATCATAATTTTGAAGAGGAATAATTTTGTATATACACAGTTTTTCAAAAACATATGATGTCTGTTGGAAAGAGGTAACTGTAGGTTTCAATTAATGTTTGTCAATCCTGAAACAAATACTTATTAGAGGGGTGGCATTTTGAAAAGCACATGATTTTAGTGATCAGAAATTTAGAATATTTCATCAAAGAAAATATTTTCCCAAAAATTAATTATACTATTATCACGGGTGGTATAAAAACTAAACATTGGGTAATGTTTACCAAAATACAGCAGAGATAAAAATATAAAATTTCTTGTATCCGTAATGTCGATGGTAGACAATGAATTTCTTGTAACTCCATTTTGTTAAATTTTACAGTAGAAGTAAAAACCATTTCTTAAAAATAGAAAGTGATACAGGTAAAGGAGCTGTTATGTAACTATTTCGTAGAAACCTAGCTATTTACAGAGTAAAGAAATCCATGCACTTTCAAATCTCTCTTTGATAATGTAGTTACTGCTCACTGGAATTACAAAGTTTCACAGCCAAGTGGAGTTAAAGGTTTTCATTTCCTACCATTGATATAGGAATTACTTGCAGAAAAGAAAATAAAACATTATTCAATGAGTGAAATTATAGCAGCAGATGCCATTCCACCTGTATATGTTTGAAGTGCTCAGAGTTACTATGAAATGACTTGGACATCACTTAGACACAAATCTCTCACTCATACAGGTGTTGGCTGATTTGTATACGAATTTGTCCATATGCACAGCTTCTGTGTTAAATGTATTGAAGAGAGTTGAATCAGTTATTTATAAGAAACTCCCTTCTGCCATAAATATTCAACTTTCATATACTACTTTGTGATTTTCAGTGCATGAAGTCTGAAGATTAATGTATCCTTAAGTTGAAATTTTGCCTATTCCAGAGTTTGTTTATACTGTTAATGATTTCTGACAAATCTCCAAAAAACTGAAGTATCTTTTACTTGCTAACGTTCCTGTAATTTATAACTTACAAAAACATGACACTTCCCTGTTTAACAGCACAATTAAAAAACTGTGATTCAGTAGTAGCTGTAGCATCCGTTAATTGGCATACACCAGTAACTGATCCTCCATTTCCTATACTGCTATATCTGACTGGGAATGTGGTTTACAGATCCCAGATATATAGCAAGAGTTGTATGCCACAATAAACACATTTCAGTTTTTCATACAATGAACATAATTTTATTAAAATCTGAGGATAACATGTTCATAAGTTTTAAAATTATTTCAGAAATTTTAGACTCATTTTCCCATTATCATTCAATGTATTGAACCTATAAGATTTTGATGTGGTATCTGGAATTCCTTCCATATTGTATTCTTGATGTTTTCACAATTCCCTCCAAATTGATTTAAAAGCTCTATATTGAACAATCAGTGCCAATAATTCACTAAACATGATATCTGTTGTGTCAGCCACCTTCAACACATATACCACTCTTGATACCACACATACAAGATAATTCATGTAAGCTGTTAACATCAAATACTTCCAATACAGTTCAAGATATCTCAGTTCTGTTTTCACCCAGATTAATTGTAAGAAAATCCCCACTATATGGCATATAGCCTCAAACCATAGCAATATTGTTCGTAGCAGTATTGTTGTCAAGTTGTTTTTGCTTCCCCAAAGTGAAACTGTGATAAATTTATCATAATAGCAATTTTCTGCAGCTGCTGCACAAATATTTGTTTATAAATAATTTTAACACTTGGGTTTGTGAGTGGAATTGTAATAATTTCTGCTGCTTGTTTCATCAGCTGGGTGATGACAAACTCAGTGGCATTTTGCTTTCCAAAAATCTGAAAAGTAATTTTGAAGAAATTACAGTGTTTTGAACTTGGTATATCTGTCTTTGAATATCAAATTGATTGCTGTCATATGAAGATTATGATATCAGAAAGGAGCTGTTAAATTCAGCTGATGGATTTCTCCAAGCTGATGCAGCTAAGTGAGTCTAATTGCAGATTCAAAGTTATGGAGAAAATTTTCATTGAAAACTGATAATAGTACTTTTCGGCTGCAAGAAGTTAGCCCAACGCCAACTGGAAAGCAATAAATGTAGTGTGATTGACCAGGTAACTATGACAATAGTTCTCCCTCCTCCTCCTCTTTCTTCTTCTTCTTCTTCTTTCAAAAAATAAGGATGAATTTTACAAAGTGAATGGATACATAAAACAGAAAATTGAGATATAAAGATTCTTCTTCTTCTTCTTCTTCTTCTTCTTCTTCTTCTTCTTCTTCTTCCGTCATGCGTTAGGCTTTCCCTCAGCCTGTTGCTGCATATCGCCAAAAATGTAGTGGTAATCTTGGTTTGTCCATTCATGGCAGATGGGATATCCATTTTTGTCGGTATTCGTCAACCTTATTGTTTATATAGAAAATATTTAATTCTTTCCTGATATCTGTATTTCTTTTGTAGTCTAGCTTGGTATATCCTGCTATGTACCTGAGAAATTTCATGTCATTGGCTTATAATCTTATTTTATCTTTCTTTTTCATTACCCAAGATTAACTTCCATATAGTAATGTTGGCACTGTCATATCTTTATAAAATTTATGTTGGAGGGCTCTTCTAATAGTGCCATTTAAGTAGTTAAATTTCTCAATTTTGTCTTTTTGATCTAGGTCTCCCCTGTGCGACAATGTGGTTCCTAGCAATTTGAATCTATCTACTTGCTCTATAATCTTGTTGTCTATAATTGTTTTTGTTCTTCCTGGATTTTTTCCACAGAATGCCATGGCTTTTGTTTTTTGTATTGATACTGACATGTAATATATCTGACATGTTTGGTATAGTTCGTAGGCAGCTCTCTGTAGTCCATCTTCATTATTCAAAATGAACATTATGTCATTCGTGAATAATAAATTCATAGTGTAATCTTTTTGGTTGAAATTATATGTATAGTTCTTCAGTTTCATTCTCCTTTGCCATATGTCATCCGTGTATATATTAAAAATCAATGGAGAGAGGCTGCAACCTTGTCAAACTCCTAAATTAATAACCTTTGTTGTTTCTTCATTATCCTAAATTATTTGGATTCTTGTATTAGCATAGATCTTTTGAATTACCTGTACAGTTTGTATTGGTATACATCTTCTTGTTAAAACTTCCCACAGTAGCTGTCTATTTACTTTACCAAAAGCCTTTACATAATAGGCAAAAGGATGTGTGTTTCTTTATTGAATTCCTTATGTTCTTCTGTAATTTGCTGTAACATAAATATGTTGTCTGTATAGCTTCTCCCCTTTCTGAATCCATTTTATTCTTCTGACAGCAGGCACTCCATTATGAGTTTTAGTCTTTTAGTTATTATTCTAGCATAGATCTTAAACGCTGTATTTAATAAAGATTCTTAAACAATAATTTCACACAAACAAACAAATTGTCAGTAATTTAACATCAAGATATGAAAGAACTGCTTACATAATCAATTGTTCAATGTGCCCACTGACTACTGCGATATTCATTTGCAACCAAAGAGATCTGGACATGCTGAAGAGATCATTCATTGCACTGGATACACTGCAAAAGTGTATTATTTTAAAATGTCTCGAGTCATTTTAACTTACGCATTAAATTCACTTTTTGAGCATATGACAAAGAAGAAAAGGTCACTGGCATCGAATCAGGCGAATATGTAGACCTCCTGATAATGCCTTCATACACTATCTAGTGACCAGGAAAGGGCTTGGGGACCATGCGCATAGCCACAGTGGGCAACAAGCAGTAGATGAACCACACATATTGACATGGTTCAAATAATTCCTCTCCTTGAAGGGGCTTAATACTTTGACAAGGAATTGTGTGTATCTGCTACCTGATAAGATTCCTCAGTGAAGTTACAGCCAGACCACTGAAATATGTCACATGACATCTTGCGTGTTGTTGGCTATAATCGGATGGCAAGCATGCAATAGCTGCCACCACACATGCCTAAAGCTGATATCTCCAAGGTTTGTTTTATAAATGGAGGCTGCAATTAGTATGTATATAAGCCATTACATAATGAAGTACACATAAGTGCAACAAAGAACATTTTTCTGACAATGGAGAGAGCAACTAAGGAGAAAAAGCATTTCATATTATATGAAACCAGGAAATACACTACACCCAAAGTTATCGATAATGTTTATGAGCAGTTGTTCCAAATTGTTACTGCAATAGCTGCATATAAAATGTGATGTAATAATGTAAACTGTAGCATACCAAAGAACATACTATCCTCCAATCGCAGAATGAAATAAAGAAAAAGATGCGTGGCCTACTCAGTTGCACAGAAAATTAATTAGTATACATTTACTCTCCTCAATATATGATACCAGTGGCACAATTCCATCCAATTCTTCTCCACCATCACTGGACTTGGCGCCAAAACTGTCATCGTCGGCATCATCAACAAATTCATTTATATTAAAATGGCACTAGTAAGGCAGTACCTTAATTATTGTATGACCCTGTTTCCTTGTAATTTCATCCACAACATATGTAGGTATCACAGACTTATTTTGTTTTTCAGGCAAATATAACAGCAGTGTTGTCATTCCCATGTAGTAGCAATTGCTCTCGCCTGCAACCACTGCACCATTGCACCATAGTTTCTTTGTGGTCACTAGTTGTTGGAGTTTTGCCTCATATCATAGAATGGTAAGGTGCATTATCCATTACAAATACTGTCAAATGACTAAATTTGAGTAACAATTTTTTAAACCACTCCATAGACTGTGGGTAGTCTATATCCTTACGGTAATCACAGGTTTTTCCAAATCAAAAACCTAAAAGTTCTTCACATACAGAACCATTTGAAGAACCTGCTAGGCCACAATCAATTGGGATCCTTTTTCCATTGGTTGATGACTGCTGGTATTCGGAATGTCTTCTGTCCAGCATTTATCAACTGCTTCTCCAGCATTGACTTTACGTAACCATATAACTGAATGTGTATCCTTTCCTGCAATTTTGTGTCAGAAAATACTGTGAGCCACAACTATAAGCTTTTTTGAACAACAGGTTTCACCAATATAACTTTTTAAAATGAAAGCCCTTACTTATTAACAACATTTTAAGTGACGTTTTCCCCTCTGAGAATAGTTCACATTTGTTAAAGAAATTAGCAAATTAACTATTGAGTGGTATTCTTTCCTGCTATAATATCCATAATTGTGCCATCGAACTGCATCAGTTTGAAACAAATGAAGATATGTAACTGGACAAGGCTGCTTTCCTTTTTTTCCCAGTAGTACTTAAAAATACACTGTTTTTTCATGGAGATTTATTCCACATGGTTTACTACAATATCTTGCAAGGTTTGAAGTAGCACTCTTTTCCTTATAACAGTTCTTTGGTTTAGTCATAGTATTTTCGAACTGTATCAGCAGGAATCAACGCATGCCCACAAACAGAAATAAATTCTTTTTCTTGCTTGTAAAACTCTTACATTGCTTGTAGTAATTCAAATGTCTGACTATTTAATGATACTCCACAACACAACAGATTATCGCTTGGTGAATGACGTCATAATGGTGACATTCTTCAAAAAATGGAAACTTTAGTTGAAGCAGTAACACAACAGAACTATATAGAAGCAGTTGGTCGCGCACTATGCTTACACAGCAGCAGGCAACATAGTAGTGTCGATGCCAGAATTGGCTTTTGTTGCTGTAGTTGGTTCAGAAAATGAAGCACCTCTTATTCCTCATTTCTTTGTCAGTCGTACTACCCACTTTAAGGATGCTTGTGAAGTGACATCGCAGTGATATGTTTCAGTGGCAAGGGTATAGGACCAGTTCCATATCTTCAACAATCCCACTCTGCTGTCTCTAGTGGTCAACCTGTCTCTTTCAATGTGTATTGTCAGCTGCCCATTACTGCATATTTCCTCTGTTAAGATATTTATGATTGTAAGTGTTGTTTCATTCATAAGGAAGTTCCTTAAAAGGCATGCAGCAGTAGAACCATGTGACATCTGTGATCCCACTGCTTAGTGTGGTGTTTAAATGACTCAGAATATGGATGGAATTTGATTGATTGAAAAATGTGAATAACACTAAACTAACTTATTCCACAGGCACTTACAGCTTCTGCGGAACCACCATGTGGATTTTAAACAAAAGGTCCTTTCACTGTAGGCCCCTTACTCTCTATGTGACATTGCTGTGCCCTTTCAACAACAGTTTTTCACACATTTGACAAAACTGTCATGATTGTTGGACACAGTCTGTCAGTACATCTTTGTGCATACAGTCACCTGCTTTCATTGTGCTCTGTCTGCATTCTCCATGGAGATGATGCCATGTGACGAGGGCCTCCCGTCGGGTAAACCGCTCGCCTGGTGCAAGTCTTTCGATTTGACGCCACTTCAGCGACTTGCGCGTCGATGGGGATGAAACGATGATGATTAGGACAACACAACACCCAGTTCCTGAGCGGAGAAAATCTCCGATCCAGCCGGGAATCGAACCCGGGCCCTTAGGATTGACAGTCTGTCGCGCTGACCACTCAGCTACTGTGGGCGGACTCTCCATCAAGAAATACCGTATCTCTCTTATCTTGGTTGTAAAAGACACAAAACTCTCTCTGCCTTGTATACCACTGTCCCTGCAGTCAAATCTCTTTTTTTCCTCAAATACAAGGCTCTCTTCACCTTTTATATCAGTGTCCCTGCAGTTAAACATCCTTTTTCCTCCTCTTTTCATGCATTGTATTCCCTTATTTGGTTATGAAACCACAAACTCCTGCATACAATAGCCGTCAGTTAGTTGTTAATGTTATAACTGGTGTAATCTATTTATTTATTTGTCCAAGAATCATTTTAGTACATTATTTGTACATGCGATATAGGACAGTGGTAAACCTTGTTAATTTACAATGCAGTAGTCATTTTGATTACATTGTTGACATAATCAAAATGCATAATAATGTAGGTTGGTGTACTACATTGCTTCCACATGTGATAACAGCAGTTATTAAGTGAGGTGACATGATAAGTGCAATGTAAACTATATTATGAATTGACAATTAATAAAATTTGGTGAATGAGGTTTACTTATTACGATGTTCCATAAATTCAGACAATGAATAGTAGCAGTTATCAAGCAAGAACTGTTCTAACTTTATTTTAAATGCATTTAATGTTGGTATGCATTTTAGGTAAGAAGGCAAATAGTTATATAACATAGCTCCAGTATGATACACTCATCTTGTACATAAGTTCGTATTTACTGTGTTCATGTGTAGGTTCATCTCCTGCCTAGTTTCACATGTGTGTATTTCATAGTTGTGTTTGAACAGAGTTTCCTTTTTTAAGATGCTCCCTTTTGTGAAAATTAGAATTTCTTTGAACTGCTTACTGGATTTCAGTGAGTGAATGAAAAACAGTTTAATCCATCCCTTCCAAATCTAAGGTGCTAACAGTAGGAATTGCACAGTTTCATTTCAGAAAAATTAAATTAATAGTCATATCTATCTAATATTACTGTTTCAAGAGACCATGCATAATAGTTGCAGTCCACCTGTTTATCAGCTTCACATATTATGTTCCAGATATGACACAGTGACTGTTTTGTTTTTTAAACATTTGAAGACTAATTGGATGCAGTTTTCCATGCTAGTCTATCCTGTGCACGCCTCTTCATCTCTGAATAACTACTGCAGTGTGTGTGCACTTGAACCTGCTTACTGTATTAATATTTTGTCTCCCTTTACAAAACTCTTGCTTCGTTAAAGGTAATATTCTTAGAGTTCTTGGTATGGTTGGTTTCCTCTGTGAATGTGGTAGCATTTACATAGATCAAAATATTCACACTGTCACTGAGCTTTGTGCGGAGCATTCATGACATATCAGAGAAAGGGAACTTGAGAAGTTGGCTGTGGCTAGATATTGTGTAGAAAAGGGGCATAAAATATTTTTGGAAAAATGAGGGTATTGGTTCAAACACCATCATATTGGGATTCTGTTATCAAGGAAGTGATCAAAATTAGAATAAACAGCAACAATTTTAACATAGGCCAGGGTACCCACTTAGTAGGGCATGGAGGCAGGCTTCAACCATTGAGCAAAAGCAAAGATATAGGCTTGACGCATGTAGGGACATGGTAGCAGCAGCTTCAAACATGTCACTGGCCATTCACATCATGTGACATCACTTGGTCCCGTGATGGACAGAGCCACATGGAGCTGCCCACATTGCCTTCCGTGCATACGCCACTTCAGCCCTCTCTGAAAGGTTTCAGACACTGCCATTATATCTACATAAGCAGAACACCATGCCAGCCCCAGCCCTCATTGATTTCAACTCATTATGTTGTTGGTGAAGATAGATCTCAAAAGTTCAAGTGTTTTATTTGAAATGGTGCAGCTTGAAAACCGAGACAATTTTATTGACGTGGAATAGTTTTTTCATGGCTGAATCTTCCGATGATCTCCATAATTCTGAGAGATAGTGTGTTAGTTCCATTGATCAATTTCACACTAACTGTTGTGATGTGGAACGTTTCAATTGAAAAAAAAATCATATGAATCAAGGGTTTTTAAGCTTAAAAATTTTATTGCCTACCTCATTCCCTTAAATGGCACAAAATGCATATCTTATACCTGTAGATTTACTTATTCCTGTTCAAGAATTCATGTATAGTATAGAAGGACTTGTCAAGGAGGTATGATTTCAGTTTATTTTTGAAACTATTTCTGCTGTCTATCAGACATTTTATTTAGTCTGGTAATTTATCGAAAAGTTTTACAGCAGCATATTTTACTCCTTTCTGTGCTAAAGATAGGTTTAGTAGAGGATAGCATAAGTCTTTCTTTCTTCTGGTATTACAATGATAAATGTCACTGTTGTTTTTAAACTGATCTATGTTGTTGAGAACAAATTTCATTATAGAGTAAATGTGCTGTGGGGCTGTTGTAAGAATTCCTAACCTTTTAAACAGATGCTTACAAGATGTGCGACTATGAGCTCCACACATTATTCTAACCACTTTCTTTTTGAGCAATGAATGCTTTTTGCCTAAGTTTTGAGTTACCCCAAAATATTGTTCTGTATGACATCAGAGAATGAAGGTACGCAACGTTTGTTAGCTATTTCTATATCCTCAAAATTGGCAGTTATTCTAATTGCAAGAAATGCTGAACCCAATCACTTTAGGAGGACCAAAATATAAATTTTCTGATCAAGATTCTCAGCTATATGAACACCCAAAAACTTAGTGTGCTCTACCCTGGTTACTAACCTCTGTTGATGCATTATATTCATTGAAGGAAATGTGTTCCTTGCAGCAGAAAATTGGCTGTACTGTGTTTTTCATAGTTCAGAGGTAGGCTATTCACAGAAAATCAATTAATAATTTTTCCAAAGACATTATTTGTGTCATATCTATTGGAGTTTCTTTCACTGGATTAATAATGATGCTAGTATCATCAACAAACAGCATCAGCTTAGCCTCTTGTTTCAGATGAGAAGGGAGGTCATTCATATATAACAAGAACAGAAGGAAACCCATGATCGAACCCTGTGGAACACTTAATGTAACTTCACTCCAGTTAAACGAAGTGGCAAACTTCCTTAAATCACTTAAACCATGTAAAGAAACATCTTGCTTCCTGTTCTGTGGATATGATGTAAACCATTCATCTGCTGTTCCATTTAAACCATAGCATTGTAATTTTCTGTAACATAATGTCATGGTTCACACAGTTAAATGCTTTGCATAAGTCACAGAACATTCCTATTGGTGACATTTTACTATTTAAAGACTCTGTTATGTGTGCAGTGAAATTGTATATTGCTGTCTCAGTGGAACAGCATTTTTGAAATCCGAACTGTGGTTTACTAAGTAAATCATTACTGTTGAAGATAGCTAACCACTCTTGAGTACATTACTTTCTTGATGATTTTTGAAAATGCTGTAAGCAAGGATTCTGGCCAGTAATTATTGACATCTGTGGTGTCCCCTTTTTTTGTAGAGAGGCTTGACAATGGCATATTTTAACCTGTCTGGGCAAATACCTTGAGTTAGTGATACATTCTACTGTGAATGAAAATTTCTAGTTCTTCATAAAGATAGAGTTTGTGGCCCTTTTTATCTGACGTATTACTAGATTGTCCTTTATGTTATCAAAGGAAAATCTTGTGTCCTGAATGTGTGTAGCTATGGCAGATTTATTGGGTGTGTTGTATTTCAATGCATTAATGTGTACTTTGAATCTAGTTCAGAAGCTTTGTCCAGTCTGACCTACATGTAGTATGAGGCATTGAATGCATTTTATCTTGTATACACAGGAGTTTGAGAATTTATCTTTACTGATTTTTGAATTGTGTGACAGTCTATTGCCAGATTTGTTGTTGGTTGAGAAAGTGACTCTACATTATATGATGTCAATACATTAGCAATTTTTTGTGAAACAGTACCAAAGTAGGTAAGACATACAGTCCTGTTATCTGTCTGCTTTTGTTCTTATTGATGTTTCCATCTATTCCTTTCTTAACTTTCTATAAGTGTAGATTGAAAACCATTTGCAGCTGCTATCTGTCTGATCACCTCAGTTTCATTTTGGAGCAATTTTTTGCTTAATGGCATACTAACCATGTGTTCACTGTTTTTTCTTGTGATGGTGAGATTCTAAAAGCTTACTGAGTTCCGATTTTCATATTCAGCGTGAACTGAATGTTCTTGTGTGTGCTGTTGAATCCTTAATTTACAGCCTCAACACTTGTTAGTTTTCCCTCTCTCTTATTTGTAATATTTCATCTGCATATCTTTTGTAAAAGTTAATGTCTTTTATACATGGGCTCTTGCTATTGAATAATTTTTGCTCAGAGTGGTTAATGAATATGTTAGCCATGATCCCCACTATCACCATTTAAAATGTATAGTCATATTATGCTAATAAATGACTGTAATACATTTCTGTAGCAAAATGAAACCACAACAAACAATTGTCGGCATCCAACTAGCAAAAATGTAACATATTATCATTGTTCCATCTGAAGATGAGAGTGTAAACTATTGAAACACATCGTAGTATGAAATTAAAAAAAAAGTGACTAATCCAGACAATTATTTTATTTGTACTTTTATTTTCATATAAATAGTCGCAATTCATAGCTAACATTTGGTTCAAGAATCATAAAAGAAGGCTGTATACATGGAAGAAGCCTGGAGATACTGACAGGTTTCAGATAGATTGTATAATAATCAAAATATCCACGGGTGTACTGCCGGTCTATAGTGTCCGTTAGACACTATAGACCGGCAGTACACCCATGGATATTTTGATTATACGCCGGGAGAAACTCAAGAATCACAGATTGTATAATGGTAAGACAGAGATTTAGGAACCAGGTTTTAAATTGTAAGACATTTCCAGGGGCAGATGTGGATTCTGACCACAATCTATTGGTTATGACCTGTACATTAAAATTGAAGAAACTGCAAAAAGGTGGGAAATTAAGGAGATGGGACCTTGGTAAACTGAAAGAACCAGAGGTTGTACAGAGTTTCAGGGAGAGCATAAGGGAACAATTGACAAGAATGGTGGAAAGAAATACAGTAGAAGAAGAATGGGTAGCTTTGAGGGATGAAGTAGTGAAGGCAGTGGAGGATCAATCAGGTAAAAAGATGAGGGCTAGTAGAAATCTTTGGGTAACAGAAGGAATATTGAATTTAATTGATGAAAGGAGAAAATATAAAAATGTAGTAAATGAAGCAGGCAAAAAGGAATACAAACGTCTCAAAAATGAGATCAACAGGAAGTGCAAAATGGCTAAGCAGGGATGGCTAGAGGACAAATGTAAAGATGTAGACGCTTATCTCACTAGGGGTAAGATAGATACTGCCTACAGGAAAATTAGAGAGACCTTTGGATGTAAGAGAACCACTTGTATAAACATCAAGAGCTCAGATGGAAACCCAGTTCTAAGCAAAGAAGGGAAGACGGAAAGGTGGAAGGAGAAATGGAGGGTTTATACATGGGCGATGTACTTGAGGACAATATTATGGAAATGGAAGAGGATGTAGATGAAGATGATATGTGAGATATGATACTGCGTGAAGAGTTTGACCGGGCACTGAAAGACCTGAGTCGAAACAAGGCCCTGGGAGTAGACAACATTCCATTAGAACTACTGACAGCCTTGGGAGAGCCAGTCATAACAAAACTCTACCATCTGGTGAGCAAGATGTATGAAACAGGCGAAATAGCCTCAGACTTCAAGAAGAATATAATAATTGCAATCCCAAAGAAAGCAGGTGTTGACAGATGTGAAAATTACCGAACTATCAGTTTAATAAGTTACAGCTGCGAAATACTAACGCGAATTCTTTACAGATGAATGGAAAAACTGGTAGAAGCCAACCTCGGGGAAGATCAGTTTGGATTCCGCAGAAATGTTGGAACACGTGAGGCAATACTGACCCTACGACTTATCTTAGAAGCTAGATTAAGGAATGGCAACCCTACGTTTCTAGCATTTGTAGACTTAGATAAAGCTTTTTGCAATGTTGACTGGAATACTCTCTTTCAAATTCTCAAGGTGGCAGGGGTAAAATAAAGGGAGAGAAAGGCTATTTACAATTCGTACAGAAACCAGATGGCAGTTATAAGAGTTGAGGGACATGAAAGGGAAGCAGTGGTTGGGAAGGGAGTGAGACAGGGTTGTAGTCTATCACCAATGTTATTCAATCTGTATATTGAGCAAGCAGTGAAGGAAACAAAAGAAAAATTTGGAGTAGGTATTAAAATCCATGGAGAAGAAATAAAAACTTTGAGGTTCGCCGATGACATCATAATTCTGTCAGAGACGGCAAAGGACTTGTAAGAGCAGTTGAATGGAATGGACAATGTCTTGAAAGGAGGATATAAGATGAACACCAACAAAATCAAAACGAGGATAATGGAATGTAGTCGAATTAAGTTGGGTGATGCTGAGGGAATTAGATTAGGAAATGAGACACTTAAAGTAGTAAAGGAGTTTTGCTATTTGGGGAGCAAAATAACTGATGATGGTCAAAGTAGAGAGGATATGAAATGTAGAATGGCAATGGCAAGGAAAGCGTTTCTGAAGAAGAGAAATTTGTTAACATCGAGTATAGATTTAAGTGTTAGGATGTCATTTCTGAAAGTATTTATGGAGTAGCCATGTATGGAAGTGAAACACGGATGATAAACACTTTTGACAAGAAGAGAATAGAAGCTTTCGAAATGTGGTGCTACAGAAGAATACTGAAGATTAGATGGGTAGATCACGTAACTAATGAGGAAGTATTGAATAGGATTGGGGAGAAGAGAAGTTTGGGGCACAACTTGACCAGAAGAAGGGATCAGTTGGTAGGACATGTTCTGAGGCATCAAGGAATCACCAATTTAGTATTGGAGGGCAGCGTGGAGAGTAAAAATCATAGAGGGAGACCAAGAGATGAATACACTAAGCAGATTCAGAAGGATGTAGGCATTAGGTACTGGGAGATGAAGAAGCTTGCACAGGATAGAGTAGCATGGAGAGCTGCATCAAACCAGTCTCAAGACTGAAGACCACAACAACAACAACAGTCACAATTCCTTATAAAAGTGCAACATGAATGACATAAGGTTACACTTCAGAGAACTGCATAACTAATGTATATTTTAGTGCTACATTATGCTGTCTGCACAGATGTACACATCTTTCTCCATTTGCATTGGCTGTTTTATGTGCAAGGAATTTTCTTACTAAGGGTCTGTGACAATGTTCTTTGCCAATTTGTGCTTTACAGCCTCCAAGTGGCATTACCGTGTTTTTGAATAGAATATGATCTAGGTTGACACATTTGATCAACAAATTTTTTGCTTGCTCCTTCTCTTTTTTTTCCCATTTTTTGGTGCGTATGTACTAAAAATAGTGTAAACTTTATTTGATGATCTAAACATTAGTGTGGAAAGACTCATTAATTCATTTAAATTCTGTTATTGAGTTTGGTATGTTTTGTTTTCAATTAAACCTGTTCCAAGTTGACGTACATTCTTCATAACTGTTTAGTACATGTAATTGAAATCTGACATATATATGTATTTTCTTGTTTGAAGGTACTGATGTCCATCAAGGTGAATCTCCTGGACAGAAAGCACCTTAATACCTTGCTGAATAAAGCAGAAGAAATCCTCAACGACGTGGATGACTGCAAAATGCTGTTGAAGTATGATGGGAAATTTTATATTCAAGAAGATATCAAAGATATACAACATGAAGAAGAAAGGACAAAACTGTTGCTTAAAAACATAATTCTCACATGGTGCTGTGATAAATAACTAAATTACATATCTTAGACTTGTATCCCACTATTTTAATGGTTCACATAACTACAACTATAGCTTTTTTTCCCATATCAAACATAGAAATGAAAACCCCATAACTCCATTTTCTTAAAATTTTACAGGAGAAGGAAAAACAGTTTCTTAAAAAATAAAATATAGTGATACAGATAAAGTGGCTATTTGTGTAACTATATTTTAGAACTGTAGCTATTGACAGATTATAGAAATTGGTGTACTTTCAAATCTCTCATTGATAATGGAAATACTGGTTATCGAAATTAAGAGATTTTCACAGACAAATGGAGTTATGAGTTTTCATTGCCTACCATCAATATATAACAGTTGAAATGATTTTTTGTCATTTAATAGTGTTGTATATCCCTCAGTGATACCACCATATTTGTTAAGAAGAAGAAAAAGCTGTCAACCACATGAATGATAATGTAAATATGGAACAAAGCTTGTAAAATATTGTATTATATTCGTAAACAAGTATATGAAACAGTTATTTAATCATGTGACATTATTTGTTGGGTATCCAGATATAAATATTCCACGAATCTAAGCAAAATAGCTATTGACACAAATATGTGCTGCTTCAAACACGTATGAAAACCAGTTATAACCAAATACAACCAGACAGAGTGAAAGTTTCAAGAAGTCATACATACATAGAGAGAAATATTTGATCATGTGCTTTCAGAATGTATGTGCTTGTGTGGTAATCATCCTGAATACAAGCAGTGTCAATAGACTACCCACAGCATTACATTTAATGAATAATTGTTACCCTCTTCAATCATGGAGACCCCTGTAAATGAGAAACATCATCATCATAATGACTTCATTAGGCTACATTTCATTATAACAAAGAAAGCAGACCCATGTAAACACTGAACTCACATACTGAGTACTTTGTAAAATGTTTGCTTCTTCCTTTGACAAAAGATTAACCTTGCCTATTGTTCCATTTGGTATACATATTGATGTGTACTTACTGCTATTTCAGCATAGTTTTCTTATTTGGTAGAAGTATTTTGTTATACCACGCAGAATATATAGATTTTTTTTCAAAATGAGATGTTTTAAGGTTCTAGGTTTGTTTTAAGGTTTGAAAGTACAAAACAAGCTTAGATAAATTGTTTAAAATTTTAATATAACGAACTGTAGAATTATAATGATTACAAGTGGTCAACAGTAACATGTGATTTGTGAAGTGTACTTTAGAACTGACACAGCCAATCACATAACCAGGAAAACAGAGCTTTAGATTATAAAGTATGAAAGTCGTTTATTCCAACATGCTCTTCCTTAGGGTGTGTTCGTATTGTCATCTTCATTCCATGAATATTTCTTTGTTTGTAATAACTTTGGTGCTACATATCCCTCTGGCAGAGAGGTATGTAACTGTACATCTTCATAGTCGACAAATGATAGTAGCAGTAGTGAAACCATACAATATGAAAATAAAATGCTGGTTGAAGGTTTACAGTATCTGTTTTGCATGTGACACATGGATAGTTGGACACTGCACATCTACAGGGTTTGACAGTGATTGTACCATGACTATGAGTTGCAATGCCTGTATGTAATTTGTATCTTCCCCATTTCAGCACCCCATATTGGAACATCATGGTGCACAACTGAGTAAAAGCACATGTAATAACAGTATAGCTTGACATGGCGCAAAATAAAAGAAATCAAGTGAATTATCAAAGTCATCTGTTTCATGTCAGAACTTGAGACACATATCCATGTCATGTTTACTGTATTGTACAGTACTGAACGGGAAGAAGTGATTGTGCATTGAGAGAGAGTAAACAAGGTCGGTCAAAGAAGAAATGCTTTGTATTCCTTTAGCAAAAATTAATATTTGTTAAAATACTTGGATTCGAGCATAAGCAAGAGTGCATCAGTGACGAAGTCCATCGTGTTTCTATCCACATGGTATGAAGAGAATTTTGATTTCAATTGCGGATGTTCAGAGCTACCAAAGGTAATAAGCTAAAATAAGAATACTTATAACATTTGTATTTGAAGGGAAACATGGAAGCTAGGGCTGAATGGGCCATGAAACAGGGGGAGAGCACAAAATGTTTTGCTTGTAAAATGTAATAAATACAATGTAACTGAAATCATGTTAGGTATCACTGATAGGTGGACTCTACATAATTATAAGTGGTTACAGGGTTTGTATCCTCAGCTGAGGACCTCCTATGCTATTTGTCAAAATTATGTAGACATTGGGTTTGTGAAGTACAGAAATATGTGAATACCAAATTATTAACTTTTACCACTGTATTTCCATGCTCACTACGCCGACCTGACCTAACTGTGTCTGACATCCCAACACCAAGTAAGACGGACTTAATGGAATTCTACAGTGAGCCAAAAAAAAAGACATACATTCCAAATTGAATCCCCATGAGTTGAAAAAGTTCTGCTCTGTACAGGCAGCCAGTGATGCAATGGCTTGGCGATTGTGTTGTTTTGCTTGCTGCAGAAAAGATTGATGATTCTGTTGTTTCACTCCCTTGTTAGCTTTTGGGCTAATTCCTTTATGTGTTATGATTTCGGAATTCAGTCGGGCAAAGTGCAAGGGCGAATGTATCCTTCTTCCATTTACAATTTTTTAGACTTAGGCCAGTTGACATGTGCATTTTTGCATTGTAAGCACAGAAAGATGTCTCAGTTACAATGCTTGCTGCTTACATAGTGACTACCCATCATAATGATTCTTCTGTGGATTCACTTGGTGCTTCCATTTCCTTCACGTTGTCCTGATGTAGTTCTTAGCTGCACCATTTTCAGTAACTTGCAAATTTACTTAAACGCTTCACTCATGAAATTCATTCCTTGTTCAATGATTATGCTGCATGATTATCCAAACTTTGGAACCCACTCCTTGACAAAAACTTTAGCACTTTGATCAGGCATTGGTATCGTGAGAAGATATCTGGAGGAATTATATAATGTGGTCAATATGTATTTATTCCCATTGTTAGTCATAGGTAAAGGTCCAACAACAGCAATTCTTACATTTTGAATGGTTTAATATTTTCTGTCAGTTCTTCTAATGGTGCCTTAGATTTTTCCAAATTATTCCCTCTATTACGGGACTCACATTGTGAAACAAACTCAGAAAGTCAGCTTTATGACTTGGGCACCAAAACGTCTAAGCTATTTTAATGTCCATTGCTCTTTCACTGCAGTGTCATAATGAAGAATCATGCTGTTCTGTCATGATTTGTTTTCTTATGCTTTCCGGAGTTACTTGACAGTTTTCTTTACTATTGATTTTGTACAGATATCCATCTTCTTCAACAAAACACTGATCATTTTTCCATATTTTGCAGCGTGAATCTTCCTCTTGAGCTGCTTTTAACTTTTTCTCGTTACTTATTGTAACACGAATACGAACTGTTCAGCTCATTGTGTCAGTATGTACATGTAATTAACCAGGTCAGTGAATAACTTTAAACTTTAACTCACTTAGTTTCAGAGCCTCCTTGTTAATCTGGGACTTTGGTCCTTTTAGGTCAGTAAACATTTAAGTACAACATGGTCAGTAATCAAGTTAAATTCCCGTCCTGTCAGAAAACATCTGTTGTGTGTTATGCAAAAACCAAAACACAAAGTTCCTTTTCTGTTGCAGTATAATTACATTCTTCTTTGCTTAATTGTTTGGGGGCAAATGGTATTGGGTATGCATGGCTGTCAGTTTCTTGATACAAAATAGCACCAACAGCAAAATTCGAAGCATATGTCAAAAGAATGAAGGGCCTGCTGAAATCTGGATAAGCTGACACTGGAGCTGTGGTTAGGGCAGTTTTAAGTTCCTCCATTCATTTGCATTCTGTCGACCAATTAAATGCGATTCCTTTTCTCAGTAGCATCATCATTGGACATGCTATAGTTGCATAATTGGCTAATAAATTTCTATAGAAATTTACTAATCCCAAGAATGATTGTAGTTCCTTTAAATTCTGCAGCTCAGGGAAGCTCTTGACAGCTTCGGTTAATTTTGGGTCAGAATGGACACCTTTGCTCCTTATAACATGTCTAGTGTTCACTTGACTTTGTGTAAAATGACATTTATCTATTGATTAGCACTTCTTATATGCTCAAAAACTGCTTGAAGTCATTCGGTATGTTGCTTCTTGTTTTCGTCAACATTATTACGTCGTCAAGATATCCGTCAAGATAACCAAAAAATTTCATCTGCACAAGAAACCCAGAGTTTAGACCATGTTTAGTAATGAGTAAATGTGTAATGTAGTTACTGCATTCATGGTATTCATTAATGATGCTGAGTGATTGATACTGCTTTTCTAGTATGCATACTATGCTGAATCAAGTGAGTGACATGTAAATTTGAATGTTCTCAGAAAACATCCACGTATTCCAACAAAAAGGCACTAAAATCTTCTGCTCTCAACTGTCAAATGTTCTATCTTCTGCCAAATCTTGTTCTTCAGTTCATTATTAGCTCTGACTCTTTGTTGCAATTTTTCATTATTCTACAAGATCGTCTTCGTGACTGCAACATTTCATACCTCATTTGGAATATGTGTGACAACTTTTACATATAATAAAAACTCCAGCAACCTTTGTTCCTCGTGGCAATACAATGTCTTCATGGAAAATGTTCATTATTGTTACTGGGACTCTAGCTACACTCTGTCTCACGATTGTAGCAACACCTACACTTCTGGCAACATGGCAGTGGATCTTGTCCAATAATACACATTTACCTGACCACTCACTCCTTAACATATCTCCTTTGCATTGATGTACCTTGACTTTGAGGTTGATTGTTTTTCCTGCTCCATGGGGAATGTGCTGAAGCTGGTCAATTTGCACACTGACTTGATAGGTTTGAACTGGTGCATCAGCTGGGTTGACCAACATCACAATGTCAGTGTTGCTGCACCTTTGAATACAATCTGGAGAATTATTTCCTATGTCATTGTTACTAGGCCTAATCTGATCATTTTATATGCAACAAATATTGCTGCCCCAGTTGTGGACAAGAAATCAAATCCAAGTACACCATCATAGCGAGTTTCATTGTTTGAAGTCCGCCTTCATAGTGCAGCGGTAGTGTTACCGCCTGCCACACAAAGGGGCCCGGGTTTGATTCCTGGCAGGGGACTGGGTGTGGGGTGTCCTACATCATCATTGACACACAAGTCGCCGAAGCAGTGTCAACTAAAAAGGCTTGAAATATGGCGGACGAACCCCGAGAGGAGATATCCCGGCCAATAAATGCCATACGATCATTTCATTTCATTGTTTGAAACTTCTTGCATCCTCACTGTGTATTTTTCTTGTCTTAAACATAATTCTACATCAACCCCTCCATGGTTACATAACCTCTTGCCACTTAATCTGTGCACATATAACTGTATATTTTATCAATGGCACACCATGTTGGTTAGATCCATGCTCCTGTTGCAATATGTAGCTCGATTTGTCATCCGTGATATATATCATGCATCACAAAAATTGTTTTCAATCTCATTTCTGGTGGATCTAACAGGATGTAGCATGCGACAGATGGTGCAGTGGCACGTACATGCCTGCATTCAGTTAATGATCTGGCAGGTTGTTGCTCACACTACCTTTTCTTTTATTGTGGCAAGCCCTTGATACATGTCACTGTACCCTACAAACAGATTCGTTTGTCCTTAAACATTCTTTTCGCTGGTGACCAGGCTTCTTACATCTGTTACATTCTTGTACATTTGTATTAAACATACAGCACTCTTCTTTTCACACATCATTTGGCCATCTGAATGCTTTCACAAAGCCAACAGCTGCATCTACTGCTTCCTGAAAGGTCTTACTTCATGCAACTCTGATTGCTTTGCTTACTTCTCTCCACACAATCCATGGATGAATGTGTCCAAGGCTCTCAGATCAGGCTTGTTTCCTGTGACAATGACAAAAGATGCAGCACCACGCATTCCACTAGAGATGGTTTCCTGTGCATGCAAAAAGGGCACACAGCAGTATGTGGATATCGCAAATCTTGTATGAACTGCTCCTCGACACACAAACACTGTTGCCGCTTATCTTGCAAGAACGCTCCAGAAATTTGGCTCCACAAGGACGAGGAAGACATAGAAGGTATGTTCCAGGATGAGGAAGTTGTTGAAAGTGTCCTATGGATCCTGAAGGGTGGATGGTGAACCGGAACTTGCTGCAGTCTCCCAAATGACCTCAATGGAATTGAAAATTGATAAAATGTTGATCTCTGATATTTAAATTATTTTTATTATGTTGTCATTCCTTTTATTTGTCCATTTGTACAAATGTTATATTACTCATACATAAATACATATTGGCCATAACTGTGTACTTGGTTTTCATTATAGCAACCCACTCTTACCAATTAAGGCATGGGTAAAATCGTATAAAATACATGAATGAAGAAAATTAAAAATATATACACAGAGGACACATATGTGCTCATTCGTTCCCAAGTAATTAACAGCTTTGTCAAAAGTATTGTTTGCATAACTATATTTGTTAATTTCGCAATTTAAACAAATAATTCAGCTTAGCCCTGTAGTAGGAGAAACTGTTAAAAAGAACCAATTTTTTGAGGTATTCAGTTAATTGAGTAGGTTAAGTTTTAATTTTAATTTCTGTAAATTTAACTTCAAACAATGTATAGTTTCAGTACCGATTATTGTGATGATATATAAGGGCCTGATTTTTGGTCAGAAGACAGTCAGTTCAGATGAGTAACCTGTGCTGGTTAGAACAACAGCTTCAAATTAACTGTGGAACAAGTGTTAAACAATTAGTCTGTGTGTAAAAACAGTGACAGTGTCTGCTCCATACATACCTGGTTATTCTACAAGAACTGTGAACTTTGTGGTTAGGTTTTACTGCTTGTAGATGTTCAACAAGAAACTATTGTAGCAGTATGTGGAGTTTCACCTGCAAACTATTGGTGAGGCCTATCACAAGTTAAACAATAGTGCACTGGCCATATAACTGTGTATTACTGCAGGGGGGAGCGGGGGGAGGAGGAGGTTGTGAACAGTGAAATTAAGTCAGTGTCGAAATCCACAAACCCCAATTTTTCAGCCAGTGTAGCAATGCAGTATGTCGACACTGAGGACAACAAACGAATAATTGAAAGTAGTTGGAACCACCACAACTGGAAATTTCATTTCATTGAATAACTTTGACTTAAAAGAAAAAAAAAGGAATTACTTTGACTTTCAACTGTATGAACACTTTTAATAGTGCCTAAACTGAAAAACTAGATGCTTTTATGACCCGAAATTTCGTGGTCTACAACTTCGATAACTTGACCTTTTTTATTTGGAGTAGTCATTTTTGATTTACAGGCATTGGAGCCGACTTTTTAGCCAAGTTGGTAAACATGAGTGAACTTTGAAAACTGATAATGGCGAAATGACTGCACCAATTTTGACATTTAGATAGGTCATTTGACAGAAAATTTAATGCTCTTTCATTTTGATAATAACAACATTTTCAGTAGGGTGCATAGTTTCTGAATAATAGGCAAAAACCTGAACAATGTGCCAAAATTTCTTTCTTTTTTGGTCACAGAGGGTTGTCCCAAGGGTTTTGGAGGTTGAAAACTTGGAATCAACATACTATCAACTGGATACATAGGATTAAAAAAAAAAAAAAAAAAAAAAAAATTCTTGTACCTTGTATTTTGCAAGTAAGAATTACCCTGTTATTGGGGTATGTGTAAGAAAATACAGTGATCAAAATTATTTCATATTATTTACTAGTTTAATATGACAAAAATTTTGTAATGGCCTTTGCAGCACCACATTTGAAATAATTACTGCTGTTTCTCTTTACTGTTCATTTCACTTCTATATATTACTGTATATTCGATTGATACTCTCATAATTTTCTGTTTCTGTTATGTTTTTTTGTCTGCAGGGATCAACTACATAGATCTTATTTGTAACACGATCCTGGGTAATCAAGTTTTACAGATATTTGTATCACTGTTGTGTAATCAAGTTTTCAAAACAAGGGACCTGATTTACATCTCTGTCTTTTCCAAGTTAGATGTTAAAAATGTTGCAAGTCCCCTTTCTGTTGTGCCTTTCTATTGTACCTGTTCTAGTTTTCTTTATCCTTTGTCCATATTTTATGCTAAGCATGCTGACCTTCCGTTAACAACTCTGTCTTCCACTCTTTTTGCTAAATTTTAACATTTGTTGCTGTGCCCCTTATCCATTTGGCCTTCTTGCAAAATTTTCTTTCAATTTCCCAAGTTGAATAACCATGGTGATAAATTTTAACACTCCAGTGCACCTATTTTAATAAATATTTGTCATTCTTGATTTTTTACTATTATTATTTCCACTTGATTTTACAAATTACTGTTATGCTGATTTGTCTTTTTCTTACATCAAGCTAGAATAACTTCTCCAGTATCTTTAACTTTCCCGAAATGAAACAGATCTACAGTACTCTTCACCCGTTCTTTATAATCTCCTGTAGGTACATTATTCTATTCAGTGCCTATGTGATGATAATGGTTTTCCACAAATCTGATGACAAGTCTTCTGTTTCATAAGTTTCTTCTCTGTAGATTCACAGAGAACTAATTGTGACAGCCTTAGGTACTTCAAGTCATAAAATTTTACTATAGAACTTAAAACATTATGGTATTAAAGCCACTCCTTGCTTGGGTGGACTTCTACCACAACAACAGAAAATTGCACTAATAAATCTTACCACAGGCATAAAACTAAATTCTGAGTGAGGAAAACATTAAATATGGTGTCCTGCAAGGTTGAAACTAGGTGAAGTTGCCCTATGATAAGATGTTAGACTGGGATTCAGGAGAATGGCTGTACAAACTCTCATCTGGCCATGTAGATCTACATTTTGCATAGATTCCATAAATTTCTAAGGCATATGCTGAGTTAGTAACTTTGAAAAGGACATACCCAAGTTCCTTCCCACTTGTCCCTGAAGACTGATTTGATATAGCTCTCCACAATAGTCTATCTTGTGCAAGCCTCTTCATTTATATAGTTACTGCAAACTACATACATTTAAACCTGTTTACAGTACTTGTCCCTTTGACTGTCATTACAATTTTTACCCCTTACACACCCCTCCATCACCAAACTGGTACTTGTTTGATGCATCAGGATATTTCTACTTTCCCCAGTTTTACGCAGTCCATCCTCTTTAGTTATATGACCTAACCTTGTAATCTTCATAATTCTGCTAGAGCTCCACATTTCAAAAGCTTCTGTTCTCTTCTTGTATTGTCTATCATCCATATTTCACTTTCATATAATGCAACACTCCAAATAAATAGCCACTTAAGTTTATATGTAATATTAACAAATTTCTCTTTTTTCAGAAATTGTTTACTTGCTGTTGCCAGTCGGCTTTTAATTTCCTCTCTCCTCTGGCACCCATCAGTTATTTTGCTGCCAAAATAGCAGAACCTGCTCATTACTTTTTGTCTCTCATGTCCTAAGCAATTTCCATTTGCATTGTATGGGTTAATCTGATTATATTCCATTACTTTCAGGGCGAATCTGAGAACACTTTTCCAAAGAAGTGTATCCTACCTCTTCCTTCAGGCTTTAGTTAGCTTTCACTTTTTTTCCCCCAAATCAGTCTTCTGCCTCGTTTGACGTGTTCCATCATGAATTCCTCTCTTGTAGCAACCTCTTCACCTCAGGGTAGCATATGCAAGAAATATTCTTAATTATTTGTTGGATATATTCCAATTTTTGTCTTACACTACAATTCTTGCTCCTTTCAGTTACCTCTATTACTATGGGAATTATTCCCCTAAATCCTTTCACATGTGTTACCGTCCTGTCCTCCTCTTCTAATCAATGTTTTTCATACATTCATTTAGTTGGCCAGTCTGTGAAGAACTGCCTCATTGCATGTTACAAGTCCACATAATTTTGAACATCCTTCAATAGCACCACAGAAGTGCCTTCTACACCTTTGTTAATCTGCTTTTTATATGCTCATGGTTTTGTCCATCATGAAGTCATTATTTTGCTACCGAGGTAGCAGTATTCCTTCACTTCTTGGCTAACAATCTTAATTTTAAATTTATTGCTAATCTCGTATCTCCTGCCCCTCATTTCCTAAACTCTCATTTCTTTTTGGTTTCCTCTCAATCCATGGTGTGTGCTCATAAACTGTTAATTTATTACAACAGCCTAGCAGTCAGTGGCACCTACAGGTTTTCAATTGGTAGGACTGAAATATTTTCATCATATGTGTAATTTAGAATTTTAAGAACTTTTCATCTGCTCATTATTTTCTCTTACTGGTTTCTACCGTGTACTTTTAGAACATGTTAGTGTTATCAGTACAAACAAGGTAACAGTATAGTTGTAGTTAAACCTTCTTCTACATCCCAGATTTTACGCTTTCCCACCATTTATATTATTTTCTGTTGGTCCTGTTGTAAGCGCTATTCCCTTAATTAATTGTTTTCATGCTGTTAAAAGTTTCATATAGATAACATTTTGTGCTTTTGAACAAGTAGCACATAGTTTCAGCATAGATTTTTCAACAGTTTTATGTGGAACTATATCATGCTAAGATATGTGTTGCATTTTTAGGGGCACTTTCAAAGTTCCTCAATGTCTTGTTACTAGGCTCGTCTCTAAACTGCAATAAATAATCAAAAAAAGCATTTGAATCTGTTTTCCCTCATAAAAGTACTTCATGTAAGACATAAAACAACACATTAGAAACAACTGATTTCAACTTAGCACTACCTGTTTGTACTAATTTCATGAGATTCTCATTGACAAATTGTCCCAGTCTCTTGGTTCTGTGTATCATGACAGTAACAAAATTATTCAACTTATCTTTTTAAAGACCCTAATTTTACTGAAATTGTTAGTCAGTGGATGGAAGAAGTGGTCAGTGATACAGATGAAGAACTAGATGAAAAAGATAACAATTTTATAATAGCCAGTGATTACAGTTCTACTACTAAGTATCACCCAGACAATGCCACATGCAACTTCTATTTCTATATCCCTGGATCTCATCTATTGTGACAAATAGTTTCTCCAAGCAACTTTACGAACGAACAAACAGCATGGAAGTCCAGCTTTTTCAAGAAGTTAACTAAAGAGCTTCATGCACATGAGGTTCCTGCTACTAACACATGAGAGAACTGTTGAAGGCTGATTAAGACTGAAGACTTTCAAAGACTGCAACTGAGACTGGGCCTGGTAGCTGCTGCCAAGCATTCTAAATTGCAGCGGTATAGAGCGCTCGTAGTTGGAGCCACTGAAGGCATGGCTCAGCGAGTGTGTATCACGGGATCTGATGGGTCCTCGCGTGATCGCTATTGGCGCCTGTCCGAAACATGCTTTTCCACTGCCAAATGTGGGATGCTGATGGGGGTGGTATCAATCTATGACATGACAAAATTTAAAAATAAGTGATGCAGCAATGACAATAAACATATGAATCGCCAATTTATTTTCATCGCGTACAATTATCTTCTTGAACAGCATTGTAGCTCATAAGGAAGGAAAAGATTACGTCAGCAAACTCTAGGCATTACTTATAGGTAATAATAAAGCTGCTGATTGTGACAAAACAACTATAAGTGTACTAGTCCCCCTAAGAATGATATCTGTGGTGAGACTTGCCTTATTATGTATGAAAAAGTTACCCACCCATTTCCCACATCACTAGGTGAGTACATTTTCATTTCAGTATGTGATAAGTTGGAAATCTGAGTCGTTAAGGGATCAAGACGGGATGGTTGAAGTAGTTAAGAAAACTTCTCATGAGGAGTGATAAATCCGAGTTCTAGTCCTGGTGTGGCACAAATTTTTAACTTTCACAATTGCATTACCACAATACTGCGTGCAGCTGGAAGTGCAAATTCCCATCCATCCCTCCCCTTTCTTTCCCAATTCTCTATTTCATATACATCATCATGAACCCTATATAGCTATTGATGTAACAAAACAGCTGCACAATAAAATACACTCGACAAAAGCTTACTCCTTCAGAATTAAAGTAATGTTTATGTACTGTATGCCACTAATTTAAAGTAGTATATTGTGTCATATTTATTTTCATTTATTGAAGGGGTTTTCATCTGGGCTGTGCTGGCCACTGTTCAGTACTCATCGGTAAACGTATGAACTCGTCGTCATTGGAACTAATATAACCTGTGTGCTCACTGTTGCACAGCTACATTTTTCTTTAGCACCAGTAAAAACTCATTTAATTTTAACTAACCTTTAAGTATTTTACTAGAGAAACAGAAACATCCACATGATAATAGTGCTGAAGTTGTTCTTTCGAATGCTGCTCTTGTTTTGTTGGGAACAAAATGTTAATTGGATCCTTCTATTTGCCACCAAACTCATTTCCTAATGTAATTGAAAACTTTAGAGAAAAACTCAGATCACTTGTACATAAATTCTCCAATCATACTGTAATCATCTATGAAGACTTTAATGATCTATCAATAAGTTAGGAAAATTACAGTCGTGTTATTGTGGGCATGATAAGACATCCTGACAACATTAATAAATGCCTTCTCTGAAGGCAATCTGAACAGATATTTCAGAACCTCACTCATGCTGGAAGTATATTGGAGCTAGTGGCAACAACTAGACCAGATCTCTTTTGCAATGTCTACATTGAAACTGGTATCAGTGACCAATACATACCAAAGTCAAATGACAAGTAAAACAAGTAGGAAGATATACACATTCAGTAAACTAGATAAAAAAACAGTAGTGCCATATCTCAATTATGAACTTGAAACTTTTAGCAGAGGGTTGGAGTGTGCAGAGGAACTATGGCTCAAGTTTAAAAGAATAGTTGACCATGCATTGGATAGATATGTACCCAGAAGAATAGTTCATAATTGTAAGGACCCTCCATGGTATGCAGTCATTGAAGAGAAACTTTTAAGGAAACCGACACTACTGCATAATAAGTGTCAAACAAAGCATTGGGCTGCAGATGGAGAGATGCTGAATGAAACATGTTTGGTTGTTAAGAGAGAAATACATGAAGCTTCAATGACTACTGTGAAAGTATTAGTGTTTTCAATGTTGTTATATGTATATATATAATTAAAATTTGGAAGTTGTCTCTCATAGGTTATCATAGATTTGTTATTTGTTTTCAGTTTTTTGGTGTAGCTCTCTGTGACATGTGTCTCTTAGTTATACACTGATGATATTGTTGTACTTTTGTGGTTTTTTGAATAAATGTGTGGCGATTATTAATAAGTGAAATGCGTGGTTTATCTGTGAATGGCTTTCTTTGGATCAGTCGAATGTTTGTTTTCTCCCATGTTGTAACACTCAGGTTTTCTGCTGTATTGTGTGAAGTAATTCAGTGTTTAATAAATGTATTTCTATCGTAACATTTTTTATTACTGACGTACATTACCTTAACTGCACCATGTAAGTGTTTATCACCTATATTTCATATGCTTCAGTATGCATCTGTAGACATATGTGCTATATTATTTTAACACACATTATTACCCCACCTTTATTCATTGAATTCCTAGCATAATAAACAGCTATGTTGAACTTATACAGTTGCATCATCTCAATCCTTTCCTTCAAATGATATTCAGTAAAACTTTATATATGGGCATTGCTTTTCACTAATGTACTATGTGAACAATGATCATATAATATATAGGAGAAACAATGAATATCTTGATCATGATACAAGAAGTAAACATGATCTTCAAAAATCTCAGCATGATACAGAAAGAAGTATATTATTCGAGCATAAAAGTATACAATAAACTTCCAGTTCGTGCTAAATTAGTCATTGGGGATAAGACTAAATTCAGAAAACAGTTAAAACTATATCATTTGAATAGTTTTTTGTATTCTTTACGGGGATTTTTTTGACAATGGGTAATAATTAGAGGAATGTGTTTAATTTTAAGTATTCATATAAGAATTGATTGTGTCAGTGGTTAACAACACTTTTTGTATGAATTAGAATGTAAGCCTTACAATTTGTTCGTATAACCATGATTACTACTACAACCAATGTTGTTATCTGAAGATTTAAATCTCGTGTATCTATTTACCAATGATTTAGATTGTAAGTCCCATGACCATGTCCATATGATTATTATTGTAATACTGACATTTTAAGAATAATAATAATAATAATACTTCATTCAACATTGAATGATTAACTACATATGTATAAAAACAGGTTACAATCCATGATACATAGCACAATAATACATTCTTCTAAATACATCATTGATTAAGAAAATGATTAAATTACAGATATGTTTAAGCGAGCTGTAGTGGCATAATTATGTGTTGCCTTACATGATCAGAATGAATAATATATACCTACCGGTCCCAATCCTCATTCCCCACCCCCCACGCCCCCCCCTGAACTCTGGGGACTCCCCTCATCGACACAAGCACACTTTTGATATAAATTTGATTAACAAATTAATTAAATCAATCAATTAATTAACCCCTCCCTCTCTAGGAAACACACCAGCCCTCCGCCTCCTCTCCCCCATCTGGAAATTGGCGGCTAATCTATTGTAGTGTATCCAATATCGTTTAAAAAAACATATACTTTGTGTGGATTATTGTTTGTTTAATCAAGTTAGAGATACAAGGCGGCGTGTGGAATATAGTTTATTTATTTGAAGAATTAGGTGGGAAATCAATTGCAATGTGCGGAATATTGTTTAAACAATTTAGGGATTCGAGGCAGTGTTTGGAATATAGTGTATTTATTTAAAGAAATTGAAGGAAATCTATTGCAGTGTGTTGAATATTGTTTAAAAAATTTAGACAATGTGCTGAATATTGTTCATTTCAACATTTTATGTGATATGAGGCGGTGTATGGAAAATAATTTATTCATTTATTTAAAGTAGCAATAGCTAGATGTCGGTTAACCACTGAAAGACTGGCGCATCCTACGCGCTCATGTCCCGACGTCCAGATGCCGTACGCCAATCCTCTCAATCGCCACCGGCGCCAACGCTCGGAGGTCAATGAAAAAGGCCGCCGTGGCAGCAGCTGCAGTCGTTTATGCCAGAGTGTGTAGCACGCCCCATCATGGAATCGTAGGAATTCTGATGTTATCATTATGTCCAGGGCAAACACCAGTTATTTTGAATCTTCTCTCACGCAACATACACGTCCGTTTCTGAGGCCACTCGCCCAGCACACTGGTTACTCCGCTACCGCTGGCAAGATCAAACAGGTCGGGGCATTCTTTGTATCTAACCGGACGTCACAGGCTGTGCTAATCTGTTACTCCCAGTCGCCGACTCCTCGTGATCGCTGCTGCTGCCAGCTGTGGTAGGCTGCGAAACAAGCAGCTGTAGCTTGGATGTATACAGTAATTCTAATCAATTCCACCCCGACATAGACCCCCAGTTTAAAAAATCCACTTTACCCAATCCGAGACAGCATTGTTGTTGACCAAAAACCTGGAATTTCTCACCCGAAATGTACAATTCTCTCCTTTATTTTCGAACAAAGAAGGAATCGAGCCATACATGCTCTTTCACATCGCTAAAGTATCGTTATTTGTTGTGAAATTCCTATGACAGTATGGCACAGGCTACATTTCCTCTAAGATTTTATCGTCAGGTAGGAAAATATCTGTTATATTCGACTTCATATCGTGCACCACAGAATTAGAATATTAAACTCACTTTTGGCCCATGATAGTGCGCTGGGATCTACCTCTGTCTGAGGACACCTCCTCACTTTCGATCTCTCTCTTAAAGCAGGCAAATCTCTCGCCACATACGAAGTCTCTTAAGACAAAAACACAAAAAATGGTTCAAATGGATCTGAGCACCATGGGACTTAACATCTAACGTCATCAGTCCCCTAGAACTTAGAACTACTTACCTAAGGACATCACACACATCTATGCCTGGTTCCTGACTGAAGCGTCTAGAATCACTCGGTCACAACAGCCGGCGCAAAAACACAAACATTTGTAAATATCAGTTTATGCTCTGTATTATTTTATAAAATCGGAACAGAATGGAAGTTGGAGAGTGCCATATCCAATACATTCTGCATCCCACGGAGAAACAGAAACATGTCATAGCTCTGCCAACCTTGTACAATACAGAAGGCCAGCGCTAAATGAAGTTTTTCTTGCAACACGAAGTAGTAGAACAGATAGAATGAGGAGTTATGGTGGTGTTTCTTATTAGGAAAATTAGTAAGACGCCACATCATGCAGGAACTGGAAGAAGGACAAGGATATTGGTACGGCATTGTGATTCGTCTTTAATCTACATACATAGTGCAGTCCAATGGAGATCTGCATCACTGAGTTTGCATTCATGCCTGTCACCCAAACATTCTCTCCCTTCTTGTTATTTTGTACTATCCAACAGAGAAAGTCGATAAGATATTACCATGTCCCTTGTTTCTGATATATCAAAAACATATACCATCTGCATGCCGGAATTGACTATCATTGGCGAACCTATTAAATATGCAGCTATTGGTTCATTGGATCTGGCGGCTTGTGATCGAAGATCAGGGTAAAATTTCATCACCCGTATTTTAGGAGGACCATATCCTTAGACTAGTAATCAAAAGAGAGAGTCCCTATGTTGTTGTTTGATAAATTGTTTTTTTGTTCTAATGTAACACATCCAGGCACTGTATACTAATAGCTATACACAGCATTTTTTTTTTTTTACACTGCGATTTCGAGGTCTGTGCCAAGTGCTAACCTGATTCCAATGTGATATATGTACCTTTGTGAACTCATCATTTCTGAGAACGCATGCTGTTACAGCGCGATTACCTGAAAATACTACATTAATTCAATATATGCTCAAAATGATGTCCATCAACCTCAATGCATTTGGTAATACCTGTAAGACATTCCTCTCAACAGCAAGTAATTCGCCTTCTGTAATGTTCACACATGCATTGACAATGCGCTGACACATGTAGTCACGCGTTGTCGGTGGATCACGATAGCAAATATCCTTCAACTTTCCCCACAGAAAGAAATCTGCGAACGTCAGATCCAGTGAACGTGCAGGCCATGGTATGGTGCTTCGGTCACCAATCTACCTGTCATGAAATATGCTATTCAATACCACTTCAACCGCATGCGAGCTGTGTGCCGGAAATCCATCATGTTGGACGTTCATCGCCATTCTGTCATGCAGTGAAACATCTTGTAGTAACGTCGGTAGAACATTACATAGGAAATCAGCATACATTGCAACATTTGGATTGCCATCGACAAAATGGGGGCCAATTATCCTTCCTCCCAATAATGCCGTACCATACATTAACCCTCCAAGGTCGCTGATGTTCCACTTGTCGCAGCCATTGTGGATTTTCCATTGCCAAATAGTGCATATCGTGCCGGTTTACGTTACCGCTGTTGGTGAATGAAGCTTCGTCGCTAAATAGAACGCTTTCAGAAATCTGTCATCGTCTCATAATTTCTCTTGTGCCCAGTGGCAGAACTGTACACGACGTTCAAAGTCGTCGCCATGCAGTTCCTGGTGCATAGAAATGTGGTATGGATGCAATGGATGTTGATGTAGCATTCTCAACACCAATGTTTTTGAGATTCTCGATTCTCGCGCAATTTGTGTGCTACTGATGTGTAGATTAGCCGCGACAGCACCTAAAACTCCTACTTGGGCATCATCATTTGTTGCAGGTCGTGGTTGACGTTTGACATGTGGCTGAACACTTCCTGTTTCCTTAAATGACGTAACTATCTGGCAAACGGTCCGGACACTTGGATGATGTCTTTCAGGATACCGAACATCATACATAGCACACACCCATTGGGCATGTTGATCACAATAGCCATACATCAACACTACCTTTTTCGCAATTTGTAAACAGTCTATTTTAACAGGGGTAATGTATCATGAAGCAAATACTGCCCACATACCGAATGTTACGTGATACCATGTACTTATACGTTTGTGACTATTACAGCGCCATCTATCACAAAGGAGAAAAAGTGGTCCAACTAAAACTTTCATATTTCTTTACGTACTGCATGAATATGTAATAAAAAATGGAGGTTCCTGTTTTAAAAAAAAACGCAGTTGATATCCGTTTGCCCTCTGGCAGCTCCATCTAGCGGGACAACCATAGCGCCATCTGGTTTCCCCCTTCAAGCTAGACGAGTTTCGTTCTTTGTAGTTTTTCGTTTGATGCGTATTTCGTGAGATATTTGGCCTGGTCACTATCAATGGACCACCCTTTATATACCAGACTGCTTCCTATAGCGATCCACATATTTCTAGTACTTCGATCATAGTGAATAATTTACGATAACGATTGCCCATCTCTCCCTGTGCATATAGGAGTAACAGAGCATTCTCGGGTTCTTAGTATAAAGTTGGAGACTGAAAGCTCTCCCCACATTGTCTTTGAGCAAACCTCCATGCAACACTGTAACCGATTTAATTTGTAGCTAACCAGAAGTAGGAGGCTACTATATGCCCTACACTCCAAGTCTTGTGAAGGAACAGAGCAAGCCGAGTCCATAACTGCTTCTCAGCAAAGACTCTTCCACACCAGTATTATTCACAGTGCCTAGCATGTGGACAAGATCTCTTCCTATACACGCACGTCGAGGAGGTTAGCACCCGCTATTGGTGTATAGTAGATATGGAAGTGTTGTGATAATATAACAGATAGTTAAGAAGAAATGTGTGGTTTTAGGCATGATAGAGCTCCCGACAAATGTAGTTTGAAACATTTTACGTAAATCAGGTGTGCTATCAATTCTGAAATATTGTTCCAGTGTTTGGTGCCCATACCAAGAAATTATCGCAAAGAGAGTAATGGTCGTCGAATATAAAGGCATTGCAAAGGCTATATGGTTGTGCACGTAAACACTATAACGCTAGAGCAGTGCGGTTCCCGACCTATTAGTCATGTGGAATGCAACGCTGTCTAAGTCCAATGTAAGAAACATATTCCCAGCGCATGAGATACATTCTCCCTGCAAGTTTCTCTGCGATAAACCATGGCGACAAACTATAAAGTGATAAAACTACTACTTCGCACTCCAAAGAAAACATCGATTCTTTGTAATACAAACCCTACATAGGTTTCTTGAGGTGTATGAGGCCTACTGTTTATGAATTTCAAGCCCGATTATGTTTTGTAAATTATGATATGTTCACAACAGGCCTATAAAAACACCGCGGACAGCCGAAAATGCATATGAAGGAACAGTGACATCATACAAGGAAATAAACACCACAATCGGTACCAAAGGAGATGCAACAGTCTTACCTTCCTCTTGCATGCAGAAGTCATGGTCCGATGTTAGGCTGTATTGCTCGTGTGTGGGTTAATATTACCGTTTTTCCTTGACGTCATGTCCCTAGAATACCTGCTCTCTCCAATGTTAAAGTGTGTATACGTAGCATCAGTCTACTCTCCTCCTCCAGAACACGCAATCTTATGGGATTTCAGTACTCCTTTCACTGTATTTGTCTCTAATTTTATGTATTCTCAGTCAATTTCCGTAATTTTACTAGGTTTTCGCGATTTTACGTATTTCATGGTATTTCCTTCAATTTCTACGTATCTCACATCAGTGTTTAATGATTATACCAGATGTTCCTCAAGTTTTACCGATTTTATGTCATTTTGCATATTTTTCACAGTTTCCATATGTATATAGTCATACTGCAGACATACCAATGTGGTGTTTGATTTTCTATGGGAAAATCACCAACCTATTAAAAAATCCTAAGTCTTTCTCTCTCCCTGACGATGCACTTGCATGCGTTTAGGATAGGACGAACATGAAAGGTATAGTAACAGTCGCTTTGTACCTGTATGAAACTGGAGACTATTTACGTCCAAGGTGTGGCAGAGCACGGTACCGAAGCAGGTTTTCCACCGATGGATATGTTTCATTACATATGAATTGGAAGTCCTCTGATGACTGTGGTTTGGAGAGGTTTGCTATTAGCGATTGCACGTAGATAGTGCTCTAAGTAACAGACAGAACCCGCAGTTGTATACGAGTCAAAAGCAAATTATACCACACAACTGATGGACCCCAAGAGACCGACGTAAAAAAGGGTAAATGCATGATAAATGACCTGCAGCAACATCTCCCTCCCCCCCCCCCTCTCTCTCTCTCTCTCTCTCTCTCTCTCTCTCTCTCCCTCTCTCAGCTGATTATTCCATCTACTTTCTTCTACTTTCTATCGTCCTTCAATACAGATCCTTGTCAGTGTAGAAACAGATGGCTCTCTTTTCTAGGAAAGCAACAAAGACAGCAGTCAACTTGCATGTACCACTGTTACCTCAATAGACATACAGTGGAATGTCATTAAAAAACCAAACTGTTTGTTAGCTGACTCGCATTATTGCGATTGGCGGAGAGTAAAGAGAAGCACATTGTAAATACTGTTTGTTAGGATTTAAAACACCTAAACGGTCTTGCACAGGATCAAACACGCGATCCATTCTGTAGTTGTATATGAAGTGACCCCAGCAGGTAATACAACGCTCTTTACCCAAGGCCGCTTTATAAAAATCTATAAGGTGATTGCCGGTAACTTTGGGGTCATACCTAGGCTTGTGGTTCGACATATATAAATTTATTACTCTACATTTGTTGGTCATCCCCATGTGATCACAACATCACTTCTCGCTCCATATTCAAAAACTGATATAGTGTTCTCCGACTTCTGTTCAGTTCCGACTTAAATTGGGACGATCACACGGATGAAGCCGCAGGGATCGCGGGGGAAAACAGAGGAGGAGTTACAAGACGCATAGGAACTGTCTAAAATACCTCGCTGGAGTTTTTGCTCTATGGGATCCTTACTTACAGATAGGTTCGAAACAGGTGACTCAATTCAACGTAAGGGAATGTCACGAATGTGATTCACCACGGCTGTAATCAATTAAAGACGTCGCCATAGAACCCATCGCCAGTATGTGGTTGACTGGATAGACTTGACTTCAAAACACAGACAGCATTTCTACCAGAAAGCGTTACGCTATCAGTGACTCGTGCATGTGTCTATAGAACCAAGCCCGCTTTTTATGCCGGGTGACGATAACACAGTCACTGTGATCATGTTTTTAATGGCGCGATCCTTACGCTAAATGAATGCTGCCGGCAGTAGAATCCTTGTGTGGTCAGCTTCAAATGTTGGTTCTCAATAGTGTTCCTCGAGAAGAACATCGTCTTCCTTCCAGGTATTCCCATTTGAACCATCTCGTAGTGTACTACGACAGCTGAAAAAAAGTTATTCGCTATGCGAAGTGACTCTCATGATCAATTTAATTAATTAGCCTATCAGCTTGATATCAATGATGTGCTGCCTGGCGGATGGAAGCGATAAGAGTGGTGCAATGGATATGGTTCTTGACTTGGAGCGGTAAACAGGTTTTTTTTTCGTTGTGGTTATATCTTTTAACGAAATTTTTATCTCCCACCTACACAGGGAGAGACGACCATCGTAATAAAATCAGATGTATTAGCGAATTTATAAAGTGATATATAGTACGAAGGTTGCCCAGAAAATAATGCACCGCATTTTTTTTTTCTCAGCCGAAAACAATGCTATGAATGCGAAATGTTACACATGTATTATTTGAAGTCTCCTGAGTGAGCATGCGAAGTTTCCATCACTTCCGGCAGATAGCATAGCTGTAGGACAGTTTCAAAATGGCTTCTGCAAGTGATGGACGTTACAAGCAAAGTACCATCATTGAATTTCCCACTGCAGAAGAAGAAACTGGGGGGAATATTCACAATCGCTTGTGCAAAGTCTATGAAGCATTTGCTGTCGACAGAAGTACAGTTAGTCGCTGGGCACAGATGGTGAGTTCATCAGAAGCGGTTTGGCGGAGCTCCACGATTTTCAGCAGTTGGGGAGACGATGCACAGCTGTCACACCTGACAGCCCTGACCAAGCCCCGTTGGACTTGTTTGGGGCATTAAATGATGCCATTCGTGATCGACGTTCTGAGGACGATAAGGACGTGATTTACACAGTGAAGCACTGGCTCCACCACCAGGACAGGAATTGGCACCGGCAGTGCACACACGCCCTTGTTTCACGATGGAGGAAGACCATGGAACAGGGTGGAGACTATGTAGAAAAATAGGGTATGTAGATGAAACACCATTCTTTCATGAGTGTATTCTCATTATGTTCAATCAAGAATCGTCGAAGAAAAAAAATGCAATGCATTACTTTCTAGACAACCCTTGTGTAAACTGATATTTAGATCGTCTTTGTACTGTTACCTTAAGAGACATCATATGTGGCGACAGATTTGGCTACTTTAAGGGAGAGATGTAAAGTGAGGAGGTGTCCTATGACAGAGGTAGATCCTAGCGTACCATCACGAGCCACAAAATTAGTTTAACATTGTAGTCCTGTGATGCATGATATGAAGGTGATTAGAACAGATTTTTTTCCTATTTGATGAAAAAATGCTTTGAGGAAATGTAGCCTGTGCCATACTGTTACAGGAATTTCACAGCAAGTAAAGATACTTTAGATACATGAAAAAGTATGTATGCCTCCATTTCTTCTTTCTTCGAAAATAACTTGTATAAAAAAAGAGGAATGTACATTTTGCGTGAGAAATTCGAGGTTCATGGTCAGCAACATTGCTGTCTCGGATTGGGTAAAGTGGATTTTTTAAACTAGGGGTCTATGTCGGGGTGGAATTGATTAGAACTACTGTATACATCCAAGCTGCAGCTGCTTGTTTCGCAGTGGACCACAGCTGGCAGCAGCAGCGGTCACGAGGACTGGAAGTAACAGATTAGCTCAGCCTGTGACGTCCGGTTAGATGCAAAGAATGCCCCAACCTGTTTGATCTTGCCTCCAGTACGGAGTAACCAGTGTGCTGGGTGAGCGGCGACAGAAACGGACGTGCATGTTGCCTGAGAGAACATACAAAATAACTGGTGTTTGTGCTGGACGTTGTGTCAACATCAGAATTCCCACCACACCGATCATCTCCGGATGCCCTCCATGGCTGAGGGTGGAGTACTCTGGTATACACACATGTCAAAGACTGCAGCTGCGGTCGTGGCCATAGTTTTCAAGGATCTCTGAGAGCTGCCGCTGGTGACATATGAGAGGACTGGCGCGCTGCAACTGGACATGAGTGCGTGGTGTATGGGAGTGTTTCAGTGATCTCTACATCTAGCTACTGCTACAGACAGGATTGTCGTTTAAGTGTGTCGTGTTTAGTGCTTCTCAGTACATCGAAGTGAACTCTGTCTTGCATGGGCTTTACTGTTGACTCTACTCTATCACACAGTAGACACATCCTCCACCTCCTCCTTCTGACTGTAGTAGAGAGAAACAATTTAGGAATTCTATAGTGCTTTATAAACCCAATCATAATGTCGCATGCCCGATTGAAAGCAATCTCTAGCATCTAGGCATGACAACTACTATTACTACATATTGGATCATGATTTAAGTGTATCATGGTTAGTGCTTCATAATACACTCTAGTGAACTCTGTCCTGCAGAAGTATTTTTTGTTGTTGTTGTTACTATCCAATCATGTGGTAGACCCTCTTCTCTCCCCCTTTTTTGTCCCGATGTAGCGGAGAGAATGAATTTACGATTTCTATAGCGGTTTAAAAAAGAAAATACACTTAGCAGACCTTGACACTATAAACACATATCGAAATTTGAAATTGCAACTCTCATTTCTAACATCATCGCCTCCAATTGTGACGTCAAATAATAGCAGTTTTGGATTATTTAATGAAATTTCTCATCAAAAAATGACACTATTGTTAATGCACACAAACTACTATGGAGTGTCGATCTTATTTTATTTCCAGTAGTTTTAAACTGTGTGATGTAAACTTTTTACATGTGTGTGTTAATGATTTAATTAGTATTTCCTGTGGCACATCTTCTGAAGAGACATTTGTGACATCTTCAAGATATGATACTCCACACCAGGTTTAATAACTCTTGAAATACACTCCTGGAAATTGAAATAAGAACACCGTGAATTCATTGTCCCAGGAAGGGGAAACTTTATTGACACATTCCTGGGGTCAGATACATCACATGATCACACTGACAGAACCACAGGCACATAGACACAGGCAACAGAGCATGCACAATGTCGGCACTAGTACAGTGTATATCCACCTTTCGCAGCAATGCAGGCTGCTATTCTCCTATGGAGACGATCGTAGAGATGCTGGATGTACTCCTGTGGAACGGCTTGCCATGCCATTTCCACCTGGCGCCTCAGTTGGACCAGCGTTCGTGCTGGACGTGCAGACCGCGTGAGACGACGCTTCATCCAGTCCCAAACATGCTCAATGGGGGACAGATCCGGAGATCTTGCTGGCCAGGGTAGTTGACTTACACCTTCCAGAGCACGTTGGGTGGCACGGGATACATGCGGACGTGCATTGTCCTGTTGGAACAGCAAGTTCCCTTGCCGGTCTAGGAATGGTAGAATGATGGGTTCGATTATGGTTTGTATGTACCGTGCACTATTCAGTGTCCCCTCGACGATCACCAGAGGTGTACGGCCAGTGTAGGAGATCGCTCCCCACACCATGATGCCGGGTGTTGGCCCTGTGTGCCTCGGTCGTATGCAGTCCTGATTGTGGCGCTCACCTGCACGGCGCCAAACACGCATACGACCATCATTGGCACCAAGGCAGAAGCGACTCTCATCGCTGAAGACGACACGTCTCCATTCGTCCCTCCATTCACGCCTGTCGCGACACCACTGGAGGCGGGGTGCACGATGTTGCGGCGTGAGCAGAAGACGGCCTAACGGTGTGCGGGACCGTAGCCCAACTTCATGGAGACGGTTGCGAATGGTCCTCGCCGATACCCCAGGAGCAACAGTGTCCCTAATTTGCTGGGAAGTGGCGGTGCGGTCCCCTACGGCACTGCGTAGGATCCTACGGTCTAGGCGTGCATCCGTGCGTCGCTGCGGTCCGGTCCCAGGTCGACGGGCATGTGCACCTTCCGCCGACCACTGGCGACAACATCGATGTACTGTGGAGACCTCACGCCCCACGTGTTGAGCAATTCGGCGCTACGTCCACCCGGCCTCCCGCATGCCCACTATACGCCCTCGCTCAAAGTCCGTCAAGTGCACATACGGTTCACGTCCACGCTGTCGCGGCATGCTACCACTGTTAAAGACTGCGATGGAGCTCCGTATGCCACGGCAAACTGGCTGGCACTGACGGCGGCGGCACAAATGCTGCGCAGCTAGCACCATTCGACGGCCAACACCGCGATTCCTGGTGTGTCCGCTGTGCCGTGCGTGTGATCATTGCTTGTACAGCCCTCTCGCAGTGTCCGGAGCAAGTATGGTGGGTCTGACACACCGGTGTCAATGTGTTCTTTTTTCCATTTCCAGGAGTGTAGTTCGTGAAGTGTATCACAAGAAAGTTCATCAGGAAGGTTGGGGCAGTTTAGAGTCAATGGCGGAATGAAATATCCCATACTAGTTCCTATATCATCTGTAAAGCAAACTACAGCTCTCCATCTCTCTCTTTCTCTGTCTCTCTCTCTCTCTTTCTTTGTATGCAGTATTACAATGTATTTAGAGTCAACCTGCTACTAGTTTGTGACATCGCCAATTTGTCTGTGTGTGAGTAATAGCTACAAATACTGCCTTACATTTCCTACACCATTGTCTAACGACTGGAAAATAATTATTTATTAACTTCAGCAGTATTTCAAGATTGATTCCCAGTCAGGTACTAGCCACATGTTGCATGTTCTGGTATCTGACAGGCTGGTTCATGCGTGCAGAAACAGTACTTGACCTCTTGAGATGGCAGACAGCAGCCGAAAGTGCTGTGGTGAGGCCAGTGGTGCCTCCAAATCGGTGCGGGGCTCCCTGACTCCGGGCAGTCAGCATGGGTGGTGGGTGTGAGAAAGTTTTTCAGCTATGTTTAACCGATCTGTGACAGTGGAATTTTGCCGCCAATTTGCAGGTGGGGAGGGGGGGAGGCGGAGGGCTGGCGTGTTTCCCAGAGGGGGGAGGGGGTTAAATTGATCGATTTAATTAATAAGTGAATCAAATTTATATCAAAAGTGTGCTTGTATTGGTGAGGGGAGTCTCCAGAGGTGTGTGGGCGGAGGAGTGGGAGGGAAGGAGTAGGGGGAGCCATGGGGGTTTCTTCGAAAGTCACTTAGCCAAACAATAGGTTAAGGACCTGTCAATCAAAAGGACACATTGTCCCCAGGGGGTCATAATCTTCTTACCAGAAACTGAGGACCTGTCAATCAAAAGAGAACAATAGGTTTGCCCCTGAATGTGTACTTGCTCCTGATATAGGCAACTCACAATGTGTGGTGATGTCCTTGTTGCCCTACTACTAATCCTACCTTCTATCACCAATACAACGTGAGGTATGAGCCACAGAAGAATTCCATTTTTGTGAGCAGAGTTTTGGAACGCATTAGGTAACACATGCTGTTGTGTGCGTACTGATTTATCATGCGCATTTTAGTGTTAGGAGTCACCAAAGAAATCCCCTATTCACCTTTGATACAGCTCTTTTCATTTAAGCAGTGAGGCTGCATGTTTAAGAGAACTAGAATCTCTCAGGAAAGAAAGGAATTTGGATTGAACTGGCTGTGGCCTATGCTAAAGGATCAACATCAGTATTTGCTTAAATCGAAAATGGGAAACCATATAAACCCATTTTGAAGGTTGCTGGCGCATACATTCGAACCACCTCACATCCTGAATCCAGAGTTTGCTACCACAGCACCTCTATGTGTGTATCTGCCCCAGTTGCTAGAGAATTTGGCATAACTGGTTGATGAACATTGTTTTAAAGTGAAATAAAATGCATAACAACAAAAGAAGTAATTCTGATATTGCATTTTTTCCCTTTAATTCCGCTTGTTTGGTCATGCGATAGTGCATGAATGCAGGCATATTTTAAGATTTAATTTTCAACGCGTTCCTGGCTTCAGTTATTATAGCATTATGACACTATACTAGATTTTTGGCGGCAGGGTGGAGGGAATGGAGGCCACAGTTGGTTTGGACAAATTCAAGCAGCCCACTTCTTTTAGAAACGAACAAGCTATACAGTGTGCTATCATCACATACCGCTCCAGAAACACCTCCCTGTCGTTCCATCCCAGTACTGGTTTTCAAGATTTTGGATGATACAGGCCAATCCAAGCGTATTTTTATGCATTGATTTTAATGTAATGTTATTTGTAACATTGTTTACTGCTCCACTGTCTGGTGAACTACTGAACTGTAGCAACCCCAAAGCTCTACCAGTCTCGAAATAATGGCTCTGCATTTGCATTAAACAGCTGTAATTACACTATTACAGTACTATGTACATAATTTTAACTTGTAACGCCAGTGGGCGAATCAAAATCGGTTTCGTCTTTTTTCTTGTTGCAGTGAAAACTTCAGCTGTAATGAAGGAGAAAAATACACCTGTTTTTGATGTTATTCAGTACTTAGCAAGGAAAAACAAATGGACAAGGCAACAGTCGTGTGTTATCTTCACATATTGTCTGACTTGTTTGTATGTATATATTTTATCCAGAAAATTAATGTCTATATTTTTGAAAGTTTAGAATATGCATTTTTTTATTGTTGCATTTCTAAGCAGTTTACCATACAAACTTCGTCAACAACATCTGTTATGAAGTTCACTGTTATCATTAATGAAACGAATCCCTGTTGTTCCTTAATTCTAAGGCTATATTCCAACTATTTGCATTTCATAACCTAACGTTTAACGTTCTCAACCTTTTTCCCTAACATGAAAGACTGATATTTAGTCTTGAACATCAGTGTTACTACATTTGAAAGACAGACAGATATTGAAATGATATTTTGTTTTTAACATCAGCGTTACTATGTTTGAAAGACAGCCAGATATTGAAACTTCAATATGTCATAAAAAGAGCTACCAAACACTAAAGACCAATTCACACTTGATATCACGTAATGTCATGTCACACCAATACCAACTCATGCAAGGCCACACAACTGTACCGTGATACTGAAACCAAAAGCCTACTGAGGTACAAAGCAGCAAACACTAAAATAATTGTTGTTGTTGTTGTGGTCTTCAGTCCTGAGACTGGTTTGATGCAGCTCTCCATGCTACTCTATCCTGTGCAATCTTCTTCATCTCCCAGTACCTACTGCAACCTACATCCTTCTGAATCTGCTTAGTGTATTCATCTCTTGGTCTCCCTCTACGATTCTTACCCTCCACACTGCCCTCCAGTACCAAACTGGTGATCCCTTGATGCCTCAGAACATGTCCTACCAACCGATTCCTTCTTCTGGTCAAGTAGTGCCACAAACTTCTCTTCTCCCCAATCCTATTCAATACTTCCTCATTAGTTATGTGATCTACCCATCTAATCTTCAGCATTCTTCTGTAGCACCACATTTCGAAAGCTTCTATTCTCTTCTTGTCCAAACTAGTTATCGTCCATGTTTCACTTCCATACATGGCTACACTCCATACAAATACTTTCAGAAAAGACTTCCTGACACTTAAATCTATACTCGATGTTAACAAACTTCTCTTCTTCAGAAACGCTTTCCTTGCCATTGCCAGTCTACATTTTATATCCTCTCTACTTAGGCCATCATAAGTTACTTTGCTCCCCAAATAGCAAAACGCCTTTACTACTTGAAGTGTCTCATTTCATAATCTAATTCCCTCAGCATCACCGACTTCATTCGACTACATTCCATTATCCTCGTTTTGCTTTTGTTGATGTTCATCTTATATCCTCCTTTCAAGACACTGTCCATTCCATTCAGCTGCTCTTCCAAGTCTTTTGCTGTCTCCGACAGAATTACAGTCATCGGCGAACCTCAAAGTTTCTATTTCTTCTCCATGGATTTTAATACCTACTCCGAATTTTTCTTTTGTTTCCTTTACTGCTTGCTCAATATACAGATTGAATAACATCGGGGACAGGCTACAACCCTGTCTTACTCCCTTCCCGACCACTGCTTCCCTTTCATGTCCCTCGACTCTTATAACTGCCATCTGGTTTCTGTGCAAATTGTAAATAGCCTTTCGCTCCCTGTATTTTACCCCTGCCACCTTTAGAATTTGAAAGAGATTATTCCAGTCAACATTGTCAAAAGCTTTCTCTAAGTCTACAAATGCTAGAAAATTAGGTTTGCCTTTCCTTAATCTTTCTTCTAAGATAAGTCGTAGGGTCCGTATTGCCTCACGTGTTCCAATATTTTTACGGATTCCAAACTGATCTTCCCCAAGGTCGGCTTCTACTAGTTTTTCCATTCGTTTGTAAAGAATTCGAGTTAGTATTTTACAGCTGTGGCTTATTAAACTGATAGTTCGGTAATTTTTACATCTGTCAACACCTGCTTTCTTTGGGATTGCAATTATTATATTCTTCTTGAAGTCTGAGGGTATTTCGCCTGTTTCATACATCTTGCTCACCAGATGGTAGAGTTCTGTCAGGACTGGCTCTCCAAAGGCCGTCAGTAGTTCCAATGGAATGTTATCAACTCCGGGCGCCTTGTTGCGACTCAGGTCTTTCAGTGCTCTGTCAAACTCTTCACGCAGTATCGTATCTCCCATTTCATCTTCATCTACATCCTCTTCCATTTCCATATTATTGTCCTCAAGTACATCGCCCATATATAGACCCTCTATATACTCTTTCCACCTCTCTGCTTTCCTTCTTTGCTTAGAACTGGGTTTCCATCTGAGCTCTTGATGTTCATACAAGTGGTTCTCTTATCTCCAAAGGTCTCTTTAATTTTCCTGTAGGCAGTATCTATCTTACCCCTAGTGAGATAAGCCTCTACATCCTTAAATTTGTCATCTAGCCATCCCTGCTTAGCCATTTTGCACTTCCTGTCGATCTAGTTTTTGAGAAGTTTGTATTCCTTTTTGCCTGCTTCATATACTGCATTTTTATATTTTCTCCTTTCATCAATTAAATTCAATATTTGTTCTATTACCCAAGGATTTCTACTAGCCTTCGTCTTTTTACCTACTTGATCCTCTGGTGCCTTCACTACTTCATCCCTCAAAGCTACCCATTCTTCTACTGTATTTCTTTCCCCCAATCCTGTCAATTGTTCCCTTATGCTCTCCCTGAAACTCTGTACAACCTCTGGTTCTTTCAGTTTATCCAGGTCCCATCTCCTTAATTTCCCACATTTTTGCAGTTTCTTCAGTTTTTATCTACAGCTCATAACCAATAGATTGTGGTCAGAGTCCACATCTGCCCCTGGAAATGTCTTACAATTTAAAACCTGGTTCCTAAATCTCTGTCTTGCCATTATGTAATCTATCTGATACCTTTTAGTATCTCCAGGGTTCTTCCATGTATACCATCTTCTTTCATGATTCTTAAACCAAGTGTTAGCTATGATTAAGTTGTGCTCTGTGCAAAATCCTACCAGGAGGCTTCCTCTTTCATTTCTTAGCCCCAATCCATATTCACCTATTATGTTTCCTTCTCTCCCTTTTCCTACACTCGAATTCCAGTCACCCATGACTATTAAATTTTCGTCTCCCTTCGCTACCTGAATAATTTCTTTTATCTCATCATACATTTCTTCAATTTCTTCGTCATCTGCAGAGCTAGTTGGCATATAAACTTGTACTACTGTAGTAGGTGTGGGCTTCGTATCTATCTTGGCCACAATAATGCGTTCACTATGTTGTTTGTAGTAGCTTGCCCGCATTCCAATTTTCCTCTTCATTATTAATCCTACTCCTGCATTACCCCTATTTGATTTTGTATTTATAACCCTGTAGTCACCTGACCAGAAGTCTTGTTCCTCCTGCCACCGAACTTCACTAATTCCCACTATATCTAACTTTAACCTATCCATTTCCCTTTTTAAATTTTCTAACCTACCTGCCCGATTAAGGGATCTGACATTCCACGCTCCGATCCGTAGAACGCCAGTTTTCTTTCTCCTGATAACGACATCCTCTTGAGTAGTTCCCACCCGGAGATCCGAATGGGGGACTATTTTACCTCCGGAATATTTTACCCAAGAGGACGCCATCACCATTTAATCATACAGTAAAGCTGCATCTCCTCGGAAAAAATTACGGCCATAGTTTCCCCCTTGCTTTCAGCCGTTCGCAGTACCAGCACAGCAAAGTCGTTTTGGTTATTGTTACAAAGCCAGATCAGTCAATCATCCAGACTGTTGCCCTTGCAACTACTGAAAAGGCTGCTGCCACTCTTCAGGAACCACACGTTTGTCTGGCCTCTCAACAGATACCCCTCCGTTGTGGTTGCACCTGTGGTACGGCTATCTGTATCGCTGAGGCACGCAAGCCTCCCCACCAATGGCAAGGTCCTTGGTTCATTGGGGGGGGGGGGGGCGCGGGGGGGGGGGGGAATAATTGTATGGCTCTTAAAATTAATGGATAACAGGTTCCACAGGTTCCACATATTCCCTTACAAATATTGTCTGACATCGTTGTACAGGGCAGGGTAAATAAAAGTGGCCCTGATGAGTGGATATGATTGAACCTGAATGTATGAATATAATTACTATCGATGACATGCATACCATGTGTATGCCCACCATGTGATCCACACAGGGTCAAGGTGTAGTGTAGGCTGTGTCAGTGTGAATGGAACAGTGTAAAGGCTACATTGGTACTCACAGTGGAGAAGTGGGTATTCATTGTTGAAATGGCATGGTCAGTTATTTGCTGAGAAGTTTAAGTGTGTCAAAGTGCCAGCAAAAAGTGGTATACAATGCTTAGTGTGAAAATGGTGTCACGCAGGAACTGTTTTGTACAAGTCAAAAAACATTACGAAATGTGCCACAACACCAGAGGCCAAAAAAACCAATAGATGAACAGTGGTCACTTTCAACATCTACTGCAGTCAGATTAGTACTGTATTTCATTTCTTTTGCTGTGTTTCTTTATAACTTGGAATTCTGTTCTCTGGGCCACTTTTATTTGACCCCCCTCTGTGTAAGTTGGAGTCAAATGAAAATGAAACAGACGGAAATCAAGTAAGTAAACTGTTTATAATACAAAAGTAATTGCCATAAAAGTAATCGCATTCAACCGACTGTGAAGCAAGACAAGCAAATTAGGGCCAAACATGTCTCCCTTCAGGGCTCCAGAAATCGGGAAATAGCATGGGGAGAGATCACTACTGTATGGAGGATATGTAAGGGCTTACCAGCGAAACTTCTGCAGCATACTCGAAACAGTATTGTTCTATTACAGGATACTGTCTACCAACAAGTTGGCAAGGTTGTTTCAAGTGCAATGCGGAAATTTCTCAGAAAAGCCCTTACACATCCTTCATAGAGTCCTGATCTTGCCCCATGGTGACTTCCATAATTTTGGTGCGCTGAAGAAAGACAGTCATGTCTATTGATTTAATTTGGACAAAGAGGTGTATGCCTGGATGCAATCAAGAAGAAGGCGAAGTACCAGGCAAACTTGGCAACTGTCTTGCAAGCCACCAGGAAGGGACAAAGGAGATACAGACCATGGCCTCGCCTCTAGAGATGTGGAAAAAATCCATCCACACCTGGTCCCACTGGTGGACATCCACATACAAACAGATACAATGGGGTGACACCTGTAAGCAACTAGACTATAGGAGCGCAGGAAAGACAGGACAATTACAGCCAACTGAAATCACTTTAATAATAGGTAACGAGCCGACAACAGACAAAAACGAACTAGCCTATACCTCTAAACAAGTCCTACAGGTAGTATACTCCTTTCCCAACGACGACCTCTTTGACGAAACTCACAGACGAACGGTAGAATTACAACTAACGCAACTACTAACAACAGGAACAGTGAGAACAAGAGCTGAACACATTCTGAAAAAAGATCACCTACACGAAATCACGAAAATAATAAGTTCAGGACGAAACTCCGCATCAAGACAAAAAGTAATCAAATAACTACACTTCCAGAAAGTGTCTCCACACATCCTAACCTCTATCCTGTCAATAATCTTCAATTACTGCATCATATTCGAAACCTTACCAACGACCTGGAACACCAGCAAAATGAGCAAGTCTATTAAGCCAATATTTGCAGCTTCCTCTGGCCGCTGCTAGATATTGCCCACGCTAACAAATAATAATTGTAATACATTTTACCTCGATGCCATGTAGAAAGTCTAACAAAGGTTATGTGATACATCCATGTGTTTATAGGTGAGGGAGGATGGTGGATGTTTGAGAATGATTAAATACAGTAGTGGTATGCTGTGTGACGAACCACTAAAAAATGTAACAGTAGATGATGGTTGTAAGTAATGTACAAAATCCTGTAACAAACACTCTGACTTTTCAGATCTTTAGTGTTACGCTTTCTGGTAGAAACGCTGTCTGCGATTTGGAATCAAGTCTTTCCATTCAATCACACACTTACATTGGATCCTATGGAGAGGATTTTATTTATTACAACCACTGATGAATCATATTTGTGCCTCTCTATATCTCCAAACGAGTCACCAGTTTTGAATGTACCTGCTAAGGACCCTATATAGCAAAACTCCAGTCCCTCTGCATCTTGTAACTGTTCCTCAGTCTCAACCCCGCCCTCTCTATGGCTTTGTCTATGTGATCATTCCAATTTAAGTCGGAACTGAGCGGAAGTTGGAGAACGCTCTAAGACCCTCTGCATTCCTTGTAGAAACAGTGTGAGCTGAGTTAATTCGACAGGACCATGTTTTGACCTCTTAGCAGAAATGATAACATGTTTCAATAGCTCCACCAATCGAGTACAATGTGTAAGACCAGCGCCAAACAAAGTTTTCTCCTGGAACACGGGGTAGTAGAAAAGACAGTATAAGTGGTGAAGGTGGTGCTTTTTATTGAGAAATTTAGGAAGACTCCAGATAATACGGGAAGTGGAAGAAGGGCAAGGATTTTGCAACTGCATTGCGATGTGTCACGAAACTACAGACAGATACTGCAGTCCAAAAAAAGATCTGCATCCCTCAGGATGTATTCATGTCTGTCACCTAAACACTCTCTGTATCATCTTTATTTTGCGCCATCCAAAAGAGAAAAACTGTGAAGTATAAAAACTCTGGTAGAGAACACAATAAGATATTACTGCATCCGTCCCCCCTGATACATCGAGAAGAAATACTGTCTGTATGCTGACATCGAGCATATGTGGTGATCCTATTAAAAATGCAGGCAGTGGTCCATTGTAGCAGGTAACCGCTGGTCGAAGTCCCTTGCACAGACCAGTGTAAAGTTTCGTTGCCCATACTGTAGGAGGGGTGCATCCCACAGTTATCAGTAACAAGAGTGAGTCCCTGTGATTTTATTTTGTAAGCTGTTCAATACAGTGTTTTTTCTGCTTGAACACATTCAAGCAGAGTATGACCACAGTTTTGTACCTGTCATAAATTTTGTTTTCGCACCACGATTTAGTGGTCTGTGCCAGGTGCTAAACTAACATTAACACATTTCGATCCATTGGCTCTCACAAAAAGCTGGACATTGTACGATGTGAACTATGCTGCAACCCACAACACACAGAATGGTTGAAATAAAGGAAAGAGGAAGTATTTCTCATTGACAAAATTGTGGAAGATAAAGATATGGAAGATATCGCAGCATATAGAAACTGGAAGCGTTTGTGACATTGTAGAGCTTCCTTCTACATTTAATCTCATCTTTCATAGTGATGGGATAGTAGATGTTTAAATTTTCTGTTTCAAAGAGACGAATACCATTGGTTCCTTATACTGCAGCCATGTATGTAATTACTGTTTCAGTGCTGACCATCTTGTTGCTTCTGCCAAGACTCCATCCATCTCAAACAAGTGGGTCAGTCAGTCATTACGTGATAACCAACGAGGTACCAGTAGATGGATGGGATGCAAAACACACCGTCGATGTGGAACGATGTATTGTAATAATCGTGTGATCAATTTTAGCCAATGACACAAAAGCATGCTTCCCAATTTGTGTATCATCACTAAACCTCTCCTCCTCTACTTTTCGTGTACTATGTAATAGATTGCGAATTTAGATAGAGGACTGCACAATACCTTCATTAATGATTAATTATTGAACATAGACACCATCATATAGACAGCGACCTACACTGACGTAGTTAGGTTGTCTACATGCTTCTAGCACTTCAAACATGGCGCATAATTTACGATTATGATTTCCCATCATTCCCTATGTGAGTGGGAGACACAGAGTATTCTTGCATTTTTAGGATAAAGTTACTATTTGAAAGACCTCCCCACATTGTATTTGACCAACCATCGCTACAACACTGTAGCCAGTTTAATTTGCAACTTAGGAGAAGTAGGAGGGTACCATAACCACTAGATTCCACGTCTCATGAAGGAACAGAGTAAGCTGAGTGTGTAAGCACTGTTCAGCGAAGACTGTTCCGCACCAGTCTTACTCACAGTATCCATCCAAGTGCACGAGATCTCTACATATGCGCACATGCCGAAGAGATTAGCACCCCTTATCGGTGTGTAGTAAAATGAGTGTGTTGTGATGCTATAACAGATAGTTAAGCAGAAATGTGTGGTTTTAGGCATGATGGAGCTCCAGACAGACGTAGTTTGAAGCATTTTACGTAACTCAACTGTTCTATCAATTCTAAAGTATTGTTCTAATGTCTGGGTCAGCACCAAGGAGGTATTGGCGAGAGAAAAATAGTCCTAGAACATAAACACACGCACTTCTAAGGCTACACAGCTCTGCTCTTCAACACACTATGATGTTAAAGCTAAGTGGTTTCCGAAATATTAGTCATGCATAGTGCAATGCTCTTAATATTCTAATGCAGGACATATATGTCCAACATCTGACGGACATTCACCCTCCATGTTTTTCTATCCCATTCATTATAGTGACAGACTTTAATATGATGAAACTACTTCTTTCTACATCAAAGAAAAATATAGATTCTTTGTGATCCATGCTCAATATAGCTTTCTGGTTGTGTATAGCACCCACTGTTCACATCCAGTTACGGTTCAGAAATTATACTTTGCTTGCAACAGTCCTATAAAATGAGCAACAGCAATGGAAAATGCCTCTTATACAGAAACAGAAAAACTCATAGCAGCAGTGTTTGAAACATGAAATTACATGTCATGCTGGACACTCCGTAAACAGGACAACTGTCACGCAGTGGAACAGAGGGTGGGAAACATGACTTTGGCGCGAATTGTGCTCAAAATGGCTCTGAGCACTATGGGACTTAACTTCTGAGGTCATCAGTCCCCTAGAACCTAGAACTACTTAAACCTAACTAACCTAAGGACATCACACACATCCATGCCTCAGGCAGGATTCGAACCTGCGACTATAGCGGTCGTGTGGTTCCAGACTGTAGCTCCTAGAACCGCTCGGCCATTCCGGCAGGATGATTGTGCTCTCCGCCACACACCGCTTGGTGGTTAGCGGAGTATATATGTAGATGTAGATGTAGACTAATGCATACATAGGATAAGCAATACCTCACAAACACCTGCACTAATTTAGAATCACTGGAGATAAGAAACTGAGGACACAATTTATGTCCAAGATGTGGCAGAGAAATGGATACTTCACATACATGTTCATTCATCTAGAAGGGGTTTTGAAAAACGTTTTCCATCACTGGACATGATTCATCACATATGTGTTGGAAGTCGTCTGCTGAATGTGCTATGGAGACATCTGCTGTTAACAGTTTCAGGTAGATAACCCTCTAAGTCACACAAAGAACACACAATTGTATATGAACTAATGACAAGTCATACCACTCAATGATGCATTTGACAGAATGGAGAATAATGGTTAAATGATTGATTGCATCAACATTCTACCATTAACTCATGCCTTGTTCGGCCGCAGTGGTCTCGCGGTTCTAGGCGTGCAGTCCGGAACCGCGACTGCTACGGTCGCAGGTTCGAATCCTGCCTCGGGAATGGATGTGTGTGATGTCCTTAGATTAGTTAGGTTTAAGTAGTTCTAAGTTCTAGGGGACTGATGACCACAGCTGTTAAGTCCCATAGTGCTCAGAGCCATTTGAACCATGCCTTGTTACAGACACTCTCAACTGATCACTCCCTCTACTTTTTATCATCGTTTATCACAGATCCATGTCACTTTAGAGGCAGATGGTTCTCTTTTACAGAAAAGCATCAAAGACAGCTGTCAGCTTGTATTATCACTATTACCTCAATAGACATAGTGTAGAATGTTGTTAAAAAACCATGCACAAACTGTTCTTAAAGGTATTTGTTAGCTGACACTGTGTTGTTGTGACTGGAGGAGAGTACAGAGATGCACATTGCAAATAATGTTTGTTAGGGTCTAAAAGACCTAAACTTTCTCACACAAGGTCAAACAAGCAATAAATTGTGTAGTTGTATACTTCAGTCTTCCAGCTGGTAATACAATGCTCTTTAGTTAAGGATGCTTCACAAAACTCCATAAGGCAGGTACTCCATCTTCAGGCCACGAATGGCCTACCGGGACCATCCGACCACCGTGTCATCCTCAGTGGAGGATGCGGATAGGAGGGGCGTGGGTTCAGCACACCGCTCTCCCGGTCGTAATATGGTATTCTTGACAGAAGCCGCTACTATTCGGTCGAGTAGCTCCTCAACTGGCATCATGAGGCTGAGTGCATCCCGAAAAATGGCAACAGTGCATGGCGGCCTGGATGGTCACCCATCCAAGTGCCGACCACGCCCGAAGGCGCTTAGCAGCGGTGATCTCACGGGAACCGGTGTATCCACTGCGGCAAGGCCGTTGCCCACAAAACTCCATAAGGTGTTTGCCAATAACTCTGCAGTCAAACCTAGGCTTGTGATCCGACATACATAAATTTATTGCACTACATTTGGTGGCCATCCACATTAAATATTCAATTCCAGCTGTCTCATTGCTGTCAACTAAAAATGATTGTTTCCTGGTTCCTGGTGCTTCCCTGTCATCTTTTCCTCGTGTTCCTCTTGCTGTCACACACTCGTTCCCATGTACGAAAATTTTCCTGCACCAAGCAGAATATATACAAGTACTCCTTAATTCCGCCTCAATTTCCCTGAATTTTGGCGTATTTGCCCTCAATTTATATGCATTTCCCGTAGTTTTTTGTTATTTTATCGGGTTTAAGTCACTTCTTCCCTTCAGATCAGACATCATTTCTCGCTTGGTATTCTAAAATTGCTTGTGAATGTAGTACAGTCGTCAACAACTAGCGCAAATGCATCATTTTTCTGATTGGATGGCACAGTGTAGCACTGTACACGAATGCATCCACCCATTTCCAACCACATATTTTATAGTTGCAGTGCATTTTCTTTGTTTCCTGTACGTCTGTGTCAGTACATATATTGTGGATGGCTCCCTTGACTCAGTGTAGAACCGAATTAATGTCCAGTGTGGATCCACAATGCGTTATTTGAAGAGCGATTTTCAGAGGTGGATCCATAACATGCTATGTCAGGGATAGAGTTTGGAGATGGATCCCCCCCTTGTTATTTCCAGAGATGTACTCTATGTCCGAAGGTGGATCGACCAGCAAGACGACTGGGTCATGGGAGCTATCCGCAACAAGACAGTCACAGACACACAGAAAAGAAAGAAAATGCACTGTAACTATAGAATATGTGGTTGGGAGTGACTGGATGCATCCGAGTACATTGCTATACTACACCATCCGACCAGAAAAATAGTGCATTTGTGCTAGGAGTTGGCAATTGTACTACATTTACAAGCAATTTTCGAATACAGAGTGAGAAGTTATGTCATGAGAACAAGGGCAGAAGTGACATAAAATCTACAAAATTACGAAAAATGACGGAAAATTCGTATAAATCGAGAGAAAAAACGCGAAAACGCGATGTAATTGAGGGGGAATGATGGAGTACTTGCATGTCTTCTGCTTGATACAGGAAAATTTTTGTACATGGGGAAGAGTATGTGACAGCAAGAGTAAAACGAGAGAAATATGATATGGAAGAACCATGAACAGGTGAAACAGTCATTTTTAGTCGACAGCAATAAAACAAACGGAATAGAATGTTTAACATCGATGGACACGAAATATAGTGTAATAAATTTATATATGTCAGATCACAAGCCTAGGTGTGACCAAAAAGTTATTGACAACCACCTTCTAGACTTTTATAAATGGTTCTAAGCTAAGGAGCATCGTGTTGCCAGCTCAGGGACTACAATATACAACTACAAAATCTTTTGTGTGTTTGACCTTGTGCAACTGTGTTTAAGTCTTTTAAACCCTAACAAACGTTATTTATTCTCTATACTCTCTACCAATCACAACCATGTGGTGTCAGCTAACAAATATATTACAGAACAGTTGCCACATGGTTATTTAACAAGATTCTACAGTATGTCTATTGAGGTTATAGTGATACATGCAAACTGCTTTCCTGGAAAAGAACACCATCTCCCTCTAAACTGACATTGATCTACTTTAAAGGATGATAAAAAGTAGATGGAGTGATCGATTGAGAGGAGATGTAGCAATGTATAATTTAATGGTAAACTGATGATGCAATCTAGTAAGAGGAAGCTGTTACTACAGGTAATTTATCAAGCATTTAATCATTTCTTTCTGTACTCTGATGTGTATCAGTTGAGTGGTACAGCAGTGTGTTCTGGAGGCAGCATAATTTACACCATGCAATGTCCAGCTTTCTGTGAGAGTCAGTGGATCAAAATGTGCTAATGCCGATTTATCATCTGGCACTGACCTCAAAGTCGTGGTAGAAAAACAAAATGTATGGCAGGTACAAAGCTGTAGTCATACACTGCTTGGATGTGTTACAACAGAAAAAACAATGTATCAAACTGCTTACAAAACAAAAGCACAGAGATTCTCTCTTGTGATTGATAATCTGTGGGATATGGTCCTTCTACAGTATGGATGACGAAACTTTACACTGGTCTGTGCAAGGGACCTCGATCAGTGGACACCTCCTACAATGGACCTCTACCTGTATATTTAATAGGATCGCCACATATGCTCGATGTCCACCTGCTTAGCTGAGTGGTAACGTGCTTGCCTCCCACGCAAGTGGGCCCTGGCTCGATTCCCGGCCATGTGGGAGATTTTCTCCACTCGGGGACTGGGTGTTGTGTTGTCTTCATCATCATTTCATATTTATCACCGGCGCGCAAGTCGCTCAATGTGGCGTCGACTGAAATAAGTGTTGCACTTGGCGGCCGAACTTCCCTGGATGGGGCCTCCTGGCCAACGATGCCATACACTCATTTCCATTTCTGTATGCTCAATGTCAGCATACAGACGGTAATTCTTCTCTATATATCGGGAGGGAGGGATGCGGTAATATCTTATTGTGTTCTCTACCAGAGTTTTTGTACTTTATAGTTTTTCTCTTTTGGATGGTGCAAAATAAAGATACAGAGAGTGTTTAGGTGACAGACATGAATACATCCTGAGGGATGCAGATCTTTTTTTGGACTGCAGTATCTGTCTGTAGTTTCGTGACACACCGCAATGCAGTTGCAAAATCCTTGCCCTTCTTCCACTTCCCGTATTATCTGGAGTCTTCCTAAATTTCTCAATAAAAAGCACCACCTTCACCACTTATACTGTCTTTTCTACTACCCCGTGTTCCAGGAGAAAACTTTGTTTGGCGCTGGTCTTACACATTGTACTCGATTGGTGGAGCTATTGAAACATGTTATCATTTCTGCTAAGAGGTCAAAACATGGTCTTGTCGAATTAACTCAGCTCACACTGTTTCTACAAGGAATGCAGAGGGTCTTAGAGCGTTCTCCAACTTCCGCTCAGTTCCGACTTAAATTGGAATGATCACATAGACAAAGCCATAGAGAGGGCGGGGTAGAGACTGAGGAACAGTTACAAGATGCAGAGGGACTGGAGTTTTGCTGTATAGGGTCCTTAGCAGGTACATTCGAAACTGGTGACTCGTTTGGAGATATAGAGAGGCACAAATATGATTCATCAGTGGTTGTAATAAATAAAATCCATCTCCATAGGATCCAATGTAAGTGTGTGATTGAATGGAAAGACTTGATTCCAAATCGCAGACAGCGTTTCTACCAGAAAGCGTAACACTGTAGATCTCAAAAGTCAGAATGTTTGTCACAGGATTTTGTGCATTTCTTACAACCATCATCTAGTGTCACATTTTTTAGTGGTTCGTCACACAGCACATCTACTGTATATAATCATTCTCAAACAGCCATCACCCTCCCTCGCCTATAAACGCATAGATATATTACAGAATCTGTTACACTTTCTACATGGCATCGACATAAAATGCACTACAAATACTAATTGTTAGCATGGGAATTATCTAGCAATGGCCAGAGTAAGTTGCAAATATTGGCTTAATGACCTTGTTCTTTAGCTGAATCACTTTCTAAATGTGGTGATAAGGGTGATTTTATTACGAACTAACACCACTGCACTTTCGGCCTGTTAATACAGACCTCGCGATCACCATACCTCGATTTATAAAGCATGTATAGTTTTTTAGCATGGGTATCATTAGGAGATACATGTGTGTGCCTGTAGAACCAACACTGCGTTTTATGCAGGGTGACAGTAAGATGGTCGTTGCGAGCGTGTTTTTAAGATCTGGTCTCTTACAAGAGATTAGATCTCTCTTCCTAAGAGACACAGGCACCACTCGCAAGAAAAATGAAATGAGACACGTCCATTCATCGCGGATTTTCGCTCAGTGTTGTTTGGTGCGAACAACACTCAATTATTGGCGATGTGTTATACTTAGTAGGCTCTATGCGACAGATTCACTGTAATCGACATACTTAAAAAAAAATCGTGTTAGTGTGTAAAGTTATTGTCGTCATTGGTCTGACATGTGCAAAGAAAATGATTATGTCCGAGCTAAAAGAGGTATAGGTTTGACGTGGGAAACTGTGAATTGAATTCAGCTATAGTAGTAAGGAGATGAAGGATTTTATGTGGAAAATTATGTGCAGTCATGAGAGGGATACAGTTATCGATATTTCTAGAGCCATAGCCATCAGGAGGAAGTATTTTCGGTACTTCATTCACTGTTGAATGTCATAAGATTGGGGCTGCAGTTGTAATATTTAAATTTAATTACAGTGATAAATGTGTCGCTGCTTTCTCAGGACAGCATCATCTGGTGTATGGACAGATGACGGAGATGTCCTGTGGCTAGAACGAATGGGCATTTCTGGCTTAAGGCTCGCGCAGGCGGCAGGTACAAAGGAAGGCTGTGGCTCGCTGGCTAGTCGGTTTTTGCGCACAGCTGCAGGGCGAAGTCCCGCCGGCAGTGCTTTCTAGGTAGCTGAACAGCGAGCTAATCAACAATATACATTGGGCTGTCGCCACAATTGTGTGTGTTGCCTGTATTCTCGGTGTAAAATTGAGTTATTTAATATTGATCACTGCCAAGCGTTGGCACAGGAAGTATTGATAACATCCGAATTCTTAGCACTCTGATCTCCTCGAATTCCCTCCATGGCTGGAGGTGGGTGCACTCCGGGATACATGAGCTTCCGTGACTACAGTGTTGGTTGTGGTCGCAGTTCTCAATGACCTCTGATCCTTGCCACTGGCTGTGTATGAGGGGATTGGCACACTATGTGTGAACGTTGGGACATAAGCACATGGGCTATGCATGTGTTTCAGTGATCTCTGATATCTATCCACAACTGAAGTGTGTCGTATTTAGTGCTTCTGAATACATTACAGTGTCCTCTGTGTTGCAGTGATATTTACTGTTGTCTCTATCCTAGCACGCAGTAGGTCCTTCCTCTTCCTTCCAAATGTAATGAAGAGAACCAATTTAAAAATTGTATAGTGCTTCAAAAATCCAGTTGCAATGTAAAAATTTCGACAGGTAAATTTATTGTGTCTGAGGCATTGGCACACAATTCCCTGCAGTCTGTGTGAAAGATTTCTAATAGTATAACCGCATGTGGTGAAGTTTTTTGATGGTATTCCTTGCACAATCGCAATAAAACATGATTTGTTGAATTACTTCATTTCAATGAATTTTTCAAGACACAAATTTCCAGTGCAGCAGAGAATGATGGCAAGAGACATCCAACCCCTGCAAACTGAATTTTATAAATAAACAGTATATCCTTTGCTGTGTAACTGAATTTCCTGTCGTGAGTTCCTTCTTTTCTAACACAGACCTGCTTATATCCAAGTGGGGGGTGGGAGGGGAGGGCTCGACTATTTCACAGAACTTTCATTGCCCTAGTACTCACATTTTGAAATGAAAGTCCGTAGGCTCACACTATTTGTAATGTAATTGCTTCAGGATTCAACAGATTGGAACAAATCTGATTTCTGCAAGCCAATAGGCATCTCCTCTAGTTATCACTAGAACATCTAATGGGAAAATCAGAATTTATGCAGACTTTAAAGCAACAGTTAACCCTCAGACAGTTATTGACTTGTTCCTGTTTGCATGTATCCAGGAGCTTATGGACCGACTAGCAGGTGGATAAGTCTTTTCTAAAACTGATTTAGCCAATGCTTACCTTCAACGTCCCTGGATGAGGAAACAAAAAAATTATATTGATCAATATTCAAATCAGTACCAGCCCCTTCCCTTTGGAAATGCAAGTGTTCCTGCATTGTTTCAACAGTTTCTTAAACAAGTGACCTCGAAAGTTTCATTCTGTTTAAATTATTTCGATGGCACTATTGTGTCTGCACAAATACTGGAAGAGCATCTCAGAAAGCTATAATCTCTTTTTCAAGTATTAACTGATGGAGGACACAAGTGCAGTCCACATAAATATTCATTTTTCAATGCCAAAATTGAATATTTGGGGCATCTCATTGATGTCCACAGCGCTTGTTCTCAACTAAAGGTTTAGAAGCCAGTTAGATATTACCATCTCCTAAAAATGTACAGGACCTACAAGCATTTCCGGAGTACATATTTACTACATTAAATTTATCCCGAATGCTGCACACATTGCTGTCCTGTTCCATCGCCTCTCGCGTAAAAATGCGTTTTCAATGGACTGGAGAATGCGAACGGTCATTTCAAAAGTTGAAAAATGCATTGCTTAGTCGTCCATACGATATTCATTACGACCCACAAAAATCGGTAATGCTTGTAATTGATGCTTTGTTACATGAAATAGGGACAGTTTTATCTCACAAGTTTGGAAACACTGAACGCCCCACAACATTCATATCTAAGACGCTGAATAAGGCCCATGTCAACTACAATCGATTGGAAAAAGATGCGTTAGCCATCATATAATTATGACATCATGAAGCTTCATCAATATCTGCATGGCAGACCATTTTTTCTCACGACCGATCACTAGCTGTTAACTACTCTTCTTCATCCAAAAAGAGATGTGCTTATGGTACAGCACAAAAGCCACAAACATGGTCACTAATTATTTCCAATTACCAAGTATGATATTCTCTATCGCCTATGGCACAAGAATGCAAATACAGGAACTCTGTCTTACTTACCTATGAGAAAATGATTCGGAATTAAGCACATCAGAAGCTCCCTGCCTTCAAATAGATCAATCTGATTTAAAAATCGTGCAAGCTTTTCCCATTAATTGTTGGCAGATCACATAAGCTACTGAACAGGATTACTCACTATGACTGCTCAAGTACCACATTTGGATGGGTTGTCCTTATAATCCAAAGTCAACTGCAGATGCATGAGTACGAAAATACCATACTCATCAACAACACTTTTTCTTCAGAAGTCAGTAATATTATTACATTTTCATATCACTGGTCCACATATTTTCGCTTTTTATTTTTTACAGAAACAGAAATAACTGTGCTTTGTAGACTCACATGCGCTGAACACGAATATCAAGGCTAAAATTATCGCCTAGCTTAGGGTTACAAGTAACTGTGGTGTTTATGTTTCATAGTCACATTTGTGGGACATAATAAGAGTTACACACAAAGGCATTGTATCAATGGTTCCTTTGCCACAAGTGAGCCAGGTGGATAATTCCAGCACAATTCGTCAACACTGCTTCACATTATGACTCATTTGCACACCATCCTGTCATATGAACATTTTAAATTGTACACTGCTGGAAAAAAATTAGTACAACCTTTTATAGGTTTCCAGTTCACTCAAGATTTATTGTTGCCGCAGTGTATAAGGAGTACATGAAATGATTGCATTTACATATCAATAGCACAAGTGGTTCTGGCATACCAGGTATTGATTCTTGTTGGTACACCCATATGTGTTGTGTAGCCTCCACCAGTGGCAATGCAGGTGCTGACTCTAGCATCCAATCGATCGACAGATGGCAAATACTGTCGTTGAATACGTTATGCCACGCTTGCTCGACATGTTCACATAGCGCTGTAAGAGTTGTTGGCACAATTCTTTTTCCGTCCCATTATACCCCACAGATTCGCGATTGGAGACAAGTCGAGAGATTGTGCTGGCCAAGGAAGTCGCTGCACATCTATCAGAGCATGTTGAGTTCCATGGGCAGTGTGTCAGCGAACATTATCCTGTTGGAACAACACACCACCTTCCTTTTACAAGAAAGGCAAAAGTATGGGTCTAACAACACCGTTCACATACCGAGCACTGGTCAATGTCCCGTCTGGAAACACATAAGGTGAACGAGAGTTGTATCTTATCGCACCCCAAACCATAAGGCCTGTAGTATGCCAGTGTGTCTTGACTGAAAACACTTTCTGAGACAACTGTGACCAAGTCTGTGTTGTATGCGTAAACTATCACCACTTACATGCGGGCAGAATTTACTCTGATCACTGAAGATCTTGGTGCACCATTCCATCTTCCAACAATCCTCTGATCACTCCAGCCGAGCCATGCACATCAATGCTGTGGCGTGAATGGAAGATGGGCTACAGGTGTTTGTGCCTATAGTCCCACTGCTAATAACTGGTTCACAACATTTCATGTTGACACATCTGGAAAAACAAGCTCTTTTAGCTGTGCTATAGTAGCTGTACCATCTGACACTGGTGCCCTCGATTCTGGTAGGCGTCTACACTGTGTGAACGTAAGTAGTGGGGTGAAGAGAGAACAAGGACAGTTTTAATTTATTCAAGAGGGAAGATCCTCCCCCATTCAGCTTTGGGAAATCCCCAGCCCATTGGGGGAGGGGGAGGGTCCTCCCCTTCCCCTGTGGGAAATTCCCATCCCATCCTATCACACCTCCACTTCCCCGCACCCATTTGGCAGGAAAGACCGCTCACTCTGTCCTGAGTTGTAGAGGTGGAAGGATATAGGTTACTTTATTTTCTTTATTTTGGTAGTTATCCTGTTGGAAATTGCTTCCTAAATGTTTCTTTTTTCTGCATGTGCTCACCTTGATGTGTGGAGATCAACTGAACTAGTTCACATTACTATCACCAGAGGGCACCCGAAATTTTGATATCATGGGTGAAAAAAAGTACTCACAAGCAGGTGGAAGACCAGGAATTGCCTTTGTTGTCATTTATCAGTCCTCTTTGGAAAAACTGGTTGTTGGCTATATCAAGGCTTGGCACTTAATCCCTGGGGCTGGCTTGCTGATCTACAAGTGATTAGCTGCTGGAAGGGTAGTGGCCCACTGTCCCAGTGCTACTACAACATTCAAGCTCCCTATGTGCAGGAGTCTTGTAGCAACAGCACTGGTGAATGAAACACACTTATATATATATATATATATATATATATATATATATATATATATATATATATATATATGTGTGTGTGTGTGTGTGTGTGTGTGTGTGTGTGTGTGTGTGTGTGTGTGTGTGTGTGTGTGTGTGTCACAAGTCGCATCTTAGTCAACAGAAACATGGGAAGTATTTCATACAATATTTGAGCACAGCATCGCAAGACGAAAAAACTGGCTATTCACCTTCGGTCTAGTCCAGCACCATCTACTGAGTGTATTGTGCACCTGAAGAGATGACAGGTCAGAGCTTTCTTTGTACCTATCGGCCACAAGGGGCAAAGCCCTGGTTTCTGGTCGACTGAAGCCTCATGACCACACCAGCTGCTGGACATAGATAGTTGTTTCCAACTCCTAGTGCACTGTGAGACAAGCAAGCCAGGCTTGGATGGAGAGATCTAACTGCAGTTCCACGCCCGACATGGACTCCCCAGTTTAAAAAATCAACTTTACCCAATCAGAGATGGGGCTGTTGTCCATATACGTAATGTAGATTCCTCGCTTTTAAGCACGTTATTTTCGAAGACAGAAGAAATCGGAGTGTTGATTCTTTATGTGAAAATCCTGAACTACAGTATGGTAGAGGCTCCTATTCCCCCCAACTCTCTGAAGTGAACGAACTTCCTGTGAATGTAACATTCTGATTGGTTGTTACTGAATTTACCCACCAAATTGCTGTTGCTAGTGTGGGAGCACTATCTGCCACTTTCTGCAGGTGCACAAATTATGAGAATTTCAGTGCCGAACTATTTCATACAGGTTGAGAAACATGCAGCAGTCATATTGCACTGACAGTTAAACCCTGCAAAATGGTCTACAAATCATGAATGGAATGAAGTGCGGTATATTAGCCACCATTTGGGGTCTCACGAGTGTGTGTCTATCATAAGGACGCCTCCACAAAGGTCAAAACCTCTCAATGTCCTAATGAAAGATCACATTACTAAATGCCATTGCAACGGACCAGATATTGGCCTCCTACGATCTTGTAGACCCAAACAAACCAACAAGTGGCAGCATTCTGCTGATCGGGTAATTCCAGACTCGTTTCCTGTCTCTGTCTCTCTTAAGAGGCCACTCTCTGTTTGTGCAAAACAACGACTCGAAATACATACAAGGAGATTCCCATCTCTTCTCAGAATACTGTGTTCCAATTGGCTAATGCTGGAGACAAATCGAGAGCTCACGCAATTTCGATATAACAAATAGAGTGAAATAATGCACTTGCCTTACCCTATCAAATTAACTGTTTAACAATTTACAGTAGTCAATAGATCGCTTAAAACACTCACCTCCACACTACAATGATCATTCTTTGTAATAAAACATATTTTCAACATTTGAGTACCACACGCAAACATTATGTAAGTAAAGTAATGAATGCACTGCCACAAGTAGACCACCATACTAAATATATTCGAGGTCTTGTATGTGATAACGTTTGAGAGCACAAAAACCCTCCTCCTCCCCAACGTTTCCACTAAACATATCAGGTGAAAACAGTCCAACCGATCATATAAACTCCCGATCGTGAAGAGCGCGCTGTCTGCCGACTGCCAGAAGCCACAGTCGCGCATTCCACCGCCGGAAGGGACACTGCACCGTCTCCCGAGCGCCAGTGAGGAGAGATCTGTACACTTATTGGCCACGCCAATCAACGATGTACAGAAACTACAGGGTCGCATCTTCATTGTATGCCACCAGGTACAACAGCATGTACTTCAAAGGCTGTGACATTCCTTACACCAGAGGGCAGAGGCGTGCATTGTCATGAATGGGCTCCACGCTGAACACCTCCTGTAAACATATGCTTATCCAGATAGTATGCATTTCCGGACCTGTGTTTATATTGCATCGACCTAGAACTAACATCAGATGTTTCCTTATGTTCACTTGTGATCCTCTTTCACCAAAATAACATTTTCTGCAAACCAGTATTTCCTAAATTACAAATAGATCCATAAAATACATATACAAATAACCTGACTGATTAATAAGCAGATACGCACAATTCATAAACACATTTTGTGTACTGTCCTCTTGCCATCCTATAGCTACTTTATTATTTCTGTTCATGGCTTAAGTGCACAGAGATGTCTCAGGATAACTACAGAACTGTTTCGCTCTTCTTGTCTCAACTTTCCCATTTTCCCCCAGCTTCTTCACTTTCTTCTTTGGAAGACACTGTTGACTGTGAAGGCAGCACTTCTACAACTGCCTTAAAAGGATGAATTCGACTGACGTGGTCTATTTGATGAGTCGGGAGTTATAGCTTAACAGGTGACATCATTTTTATCGCCTGAAAGGGGCCTTGATAATGTGTCACAGACTTTTTAGTTGTCCCTTTTGGTACATGTTGACTTACATCGTACTTAGGTAACATTACCTTCCTATTATGTGTCCTGTCTTGTAGCTCCCAAGGTTTGGTGTTGATCTTTTACAGCTGTCACCAAATAGTTTTTAAGCTATTAGAGAAATTTTTCACTACAAAATATCACTTCCTTTGGAAGGCTTACACAACTCAAAAAGGGACAGCATCTTCAGACCAAAAACAACCTAATGTGGAGACAACCCTGTGCTGCCATTGATTTTTTTTAATTGTATGCAAGAGAGCATCTCAGTTGTTAAGTTGCAAGTTAACATAGTAGATTAATGTCTTTGCACTTGACCAGTGACTCCTTTCTGCTCAACTGTTTGCCTGTGGATGTAAAACACTAGCATAAAACTTCTTGATATGCAATAACTGGCACAGCTGCTTCATTAAATTGGGCATAATGTGTGTCCCTTTGTCATTTATTATTGTGTCTGGCATTCTGAACTTGAGTATCCACTGGTTCACCATTGCATGTGGTACTGTTTCAGCCTACAGGTTTGGTATTCTTATCATAAAATCGAAACGTAAAAAGTGATCGATTGTCGTCAAAACATAACAGTTTCCTGCTGATATTCACACGAATGGTCCAAGGATATCCATCCCAATCATTTGAAATGGTTTATCTCCCTCGGGTAAAGTTCTTAACATAATCCTTTTGTAACTAAGCTCTACTTTTTGTGCACATGGTATACCATTCTTTATGTAACGATCGACGCTCTGTCTGCATGTTACCCACCAGAAATTTCGCGCTTCTCTGCTTTCCATTGGCCTGCGACCAGTATGTCTTTTTAAAATCGAATTGTGGGACTGCTGCAATACTTCGTTTCGTAATATCTATGGCACTATCATGTGTTGCCTACATCTCGTCTTCCTGTACAATAATCCATTCTCCATGCTCAAATATGCCTGCCATGCGAAGTGTTGACAATTTGGGCCACTGCTTTGTGCTTCTTTCCATCATCCTTGTCTAAGCCTGAGCATTCAGTGGCATGTACTTTGCAGCTCACACCATGTGCATTTGTGTGTGACCTCCTTGGATGATGTATGACTTCGAAATGAACCTCTCTGAGATGTGATACCCTTCTAGTTAATCTACTAGATGAATATTTATGTCTCAATAACCATTTTAGTGCTGCATGTTTGGTTATTGTTAAAAATGATGTTGGATACACGTTATTCTGAATACTAAAAACAGCACTTCTTTCTCAGATGTTGAATAATTACTCTCTTCCCTACTAACCTGTCTGGGTGCTTATGCTATGCAGTTTCCTGCTCATCTATTTCCTGACTCAAAACTCGAGATAAGCCCAAATTGCTGGAGTCACAAGAGAGCATGAACTCTTTCTGGAAACCTGGAAAGGCAAGAACTGGACTAAACATGAACAAGTCTTCAAGTTTTAGAAATTCTCTTTCACAATCTGATGACTAATGAAACTGTATCGCTTTCCATAACAACTGTGAGAGGAATCTTGCAATTTCAGTGAATTTTGGAATGAATTTTCTATAAAAATGGGGGAAATCTGGATATGATTGCTTCTTCTTCACTTCTTACATCAATTACAATGACTAATGAATGACTTACAATGAATTACAATGACTAATGAAACTGTATCGCTTTCCATAACAACTGTGGGAGGAATCTTCCAATTTCAGCGAATTTTAGAATGAATTTTCTATAAAAATAGGGGAAATCTGGATATGATTGCTTCTTCGCCATTTCTTACATCAATTACAACACTAGTGTTGTCACAGAAGTTCCACAGACACCAATTACAACATTGTGGTGTGGCTGTCACATATTGCTATGAGGACATCAGATTGCATCCAGCTGGAAGGCTCAGGTCATATTGGGTTTCTGTCAGCACCCTGGCAATGGCAGAGATAGCTGGATCACCACATGGTGATCTCGGGATGGTGGCTAAATGCACTACTGCTCTTATCGCCCAGATGATTAGGCGCCAGGCAGCAAGGTTCATGTCCAAGTGAGGCAGACTGCCCAGCTGTTCGATGATAATAATCTGCTATGGGAGACCTTAAATATTCCTTCTCCATGCTGATATCACGCTAACAAAGGCGTTAATGGGTTTTGCAGAAAGTTCTGAGGTGAAGCTGATGACCTAATAGTCGTAATCGGGCTACACTGCCTCCCCGAAGGCTTGCAACACAGAGATGGTTGTGAAGCAGATGAATATGCAGTCCACTGGCGAGCTCGAGCGATTTTGGCGGTGGCTAAATTCTGTCCTATAGCTTATTTTTTGGTTCTAAATCCTGTTCAACTTCTTCTCTTTACTCATGGAAGAAAGGCTATTGTGGAGACATGGCTTAGCCACTCATTTGGGCCACGTGGGGTAGCCTTGCTGTCTGAGGCATCTTGTTATGGTCCGTACGGCTCCCCCTGTCAGAGGTTCGAGTCCTCGCTCAGGAATGGGTGTGAGTGTTGTCCATAGCAGAAGTTAGCTTAAGTTAGATTAAGTTAGATTAAGTAGTGTGTAAGTTTAAGGGCTGATGACCGAAGCAGTTTTGTCCCATAAGATCGTACCACAAATTTACAAATTTTTACACTCACTTGGGGATATTTCCAGAATGAATTTTTCGCTCTTCAGCACCGGAGTGTACACTGATATGAAGCATCCTAGCGGATTAAAACAATTTGCCAGATCGAGAGACTAAGAAGGGACATTTGACTTTCACGGGCAAATGTTCTACCAAATTACCTTCCCAAGCACGACTTATGGTTGATTCTCACAAACCTTATTTCTGCCAGTACCTCATGTCCTACTTTCCAAATCCTCTTGAGAAATTTGCATGACTAGCACTTCTGGAAGAAATATATTGCTGAGATATGGCTTAGGGGATGTTTCCAGAATGAATTTCTCACTCGCCAGTGTTGTGTGTACTGATATGAAACCTCCTGGCAGATTAAAACTATGTGCCAGACCAAGACCAAGAATAAAGATTTTTGCCATTTGCGGGCAAGTGCGCTACCAACTGAGCTATCCAAGCACGACTCACGGCCTGCCTTTAAACTAAACAGTTACAACCGTTAGTACCAAATTTCCGCCTTCCAAACTTCACAAAGGTTCTCCTCAGTAATTTGCAGACATAGCGTTCCTGAAAGAAAGATATTGCGGAGACCTGGCTTAGCCACAACTTGAAGGACAGTCCATAATGAATTTTTCATTCTGCAATGGAGTTCGCACTGATATGAAACTCCCTGGCTGATTACAAATGTGAGCTCAACCAAAACTCGAAGTTACGGCCTTTGCCTATCGTGGGTAAGTGCTCTACCAGCTGAATTACCCAAACACGACTCACAGCTTCACTTCCACGAATACCTCATCTCCCACCTTTCAGACTTGACAGGAGTTCTCCTGCATAGCTTACTGGACTAGCACTCCTGGAGGGAAGCTTATTGCATGGACATGGCTTAGCCACAGACTGTGTGATGTTTCCAGAACGAAATTTTCTGTTCTACTGCAGTATGTGCGCGAAAACCCCTGGCTCTGAGTTCCAGTCTTGGTCTAGTACACAGTTTAAATCTGGCTGGAAATTTCATAAGAATGCACACTCCCTGCACAGCGAAAAATTCATTCTGGAAACATACATAAGGAAATGGCCAAGCCATGTCTTCGCACCACAGTATTTTTCTTTCATGAGTGCCAGTTCTGCAAGTTTCACAGGAGAACTTCTTGAAGTTTGCAGTACAGAATATGAGGCACTGGCGAAAGTAAAGCTGTGAGGAAGGGTCGTGAGTCGTGCTTGGGTAGCTCCGTTGTTAGAGTACTTGCCCATGAAAGGCAATGGTTTAGAATTTGAGCCTTGATGTGCCACACAATTTTAATCTGCTAGGAAATTTCATACCTCATTATGTTTGAGCTCAGAATATATTCTAAGATTCTATGATAAATGACTATGACTATGCCACTATACAGATATTACAATGCGATCCTACCCCTGTCTTAGTACAAATGACAACCAACTATGCGATGTTACACTCTACTGTTATTAAAATTTGATACTACCCCTTTGTAATTCGAAAATACTCAAAGATCTGAAAAATTTCACCACGCAAACACACACAGTAATTTGAATTAAACCTGCGGAACTTATACGAAAAACTGAATATACAACAAGTTTCTGCTTCTGCTGCTCTCACATGTCAATCTGCAAGCACAGATAAAACTGCACTGGCCTCTGTCTGCTGCTAACTGACTCTACGAAATAAACAGAAAGGACTGGCTGTCCAAAACAAACAACTGACTAACGACTCCGCGAATTTATACTTTACAGCTATCAATAAGCAATATAACTCCTCTCAAATACGAGAATACGCAAGGATTATATGTAATTAAATATGTAAGCATACAAACACTCGAAAAGAAATTAAGAATCAAACTACAAAACAAATATGAAAGCTAAATATGCGACTCCCTACTACACTGCTGCTGCACTGATACTTCACCAACGGCTGCTCAAGGCATTGTCTGAAAGACATTATTTGCAATTTCTTCAGCTGATTCTTGCTTCTGGGATGTGATTACTGTACTTGTATCATCAGTAAAAAGAACCAACTTTGCATCTTCATGAATATAGAGTGGCAAGTCGTTAATATATGTTAAGAACAATAAGGGACCCAAGACTGAACGCTGTTGGACATTGTTCTTGATACCTCCCCAGTTAGAGGGCTCTGCTGGTTTTTGCAGACTATCTGTACTGTTAATTTCAACCTTCTGCATTCTTCCAGTTAAGTATGAATTCAATCATTTGTGCACTGTTCCACTCATACCACAATACTTAAGCGTATCTAGAAGAATTTCATGATTCACACAATTAAAAGCCTTTGAGAGATCACAAAATATTCCAATGAGTGATATTCAGTTATTCGTTGCATTTAATATTTCACATGTGCAATGTGTGATTCCTTGCAAATACGGGCACAGTTTGTGTTTTGTTTGACATATCTATGACAGATTACTGTTGAAAGAGGGGTTAATCCAACCGCAAATTCAGTATAGAGTCTGATAGGGATTTCATTTGACCTGGGAATTTGTTTAATTTTAACGATTTCAGCTGTTTTTCAACATCACTAAAACTTATTTCACTCATTTCTTTCGGTGCTATGAGGATTAAACTGGGGCTATACTCTTTTATAAAAGAACATGTGAGGATGGAGTTCATCGTTGTGATTTTTATTTGTTACCCTCAGTTCCTTTTCCTGGCTCATCTGTGAGTGACTGGACACTAACTTTGGTGCCAGTAACAGCCTTTACGTATGACCGGAATTTCTTTGGGTTTTGTAAAAAATCATGTGAGAAAACTCTGCTGTGGTAGTCACAAAGACTTCATGCATTGTTCTCTTTACAGTCAAACGGGATTCATTCAGCAGCTCTCTGTCTATAGCCCTGCCCTTTGTTTTACACCTATTATGCAGTAGTCTATGTTTCTTAGAAGTTTCTTTATAGTGATAGTATACCATGGAGGGTACCTCTCGTTATGAACTGTTCTACTGAGTACATATCTATCCACTGATGGTCAACCATTCTTTTAAACTTGAGTGGTTGCTACCCTACATGCTACTGTCCTGTGGTCAAAGTTTCAAGTTCTTTATTCAGATATGACACTATTGCTTTTTATCAAGTTTACTTAACTTATATATCTTTCTACTAGTTTTGAGTTGTCCTTTGTACTTTGGTAATCACTGTTGCCACAACCGCATCTTGGTCGCTGATACGAGTTTCGATGTGGACATTCTCAAAGAGGTTTATTTGTTGCCATTGGATGTAATATATTTCCATCATGATTGTGGTTCCACGCCAGTTATGTTAGGTAATTTTCACAGAAAGTATTTAGTTATGTTTCACAGGATGTCTTGGCAAGCCCATCATTAAGAAAACTGTAATTTTTCCAGTTGGTTGTTGGGTGAGTACAGTCTGCACCAAAGATTGCCATATGACTAAGCAACTAAAGTATAAGCGAACTGAGGTTTTCTATAAACTTACATCAAGAGGTGACTCCAGTGGTTGACGCGAAATTCCAGTTCCAATTTTATGCCCACCAATGATGATGAACATACCCAGTCAAACTCACATGCACCTTCAATTTCCATCCCTGTGGATTTGAGTGTCTTGTCCACTGTGACAAATACACCACCACCATTCCCGATTAGCCTCGCCTTTCGACATACACTTAAATTTTCCAGAAAAATCTCACTGCTATCAGTCTCAGGTTTCAACCAGTTTTCTGTACATAGTATTATATGAGATTCACTGCTTTTCAGGAGCGCTTCAAATTCTGCCACTTTGTTGCAAACGCTTCAGCAGTTAACTATTAGGCTTTTAACACTCTCACCTGTGTGAGGAATTCCTTTGGATCTTACACTAGTGCTTCTGCGTCTACCACAGTTGTTGTTGTCTGGGCTGGATGGAGAATCGCCTAAACTAAAAAAAATCTTGTGTGCACCCCACGCACCGGACCTATGTGGGTAGCAGCCTCTGGTGTGTAGGACACACTTTAACCATTTAGAGGAACCCTACAGTATTCAGCCCTGCGGCGCAAGTTTAAGAAGTAACAGCCTAGCTTGTCACTCAAATATCTAAGTCTATGGTCCAATCCTTCCACTTGACTCAGAACAATACTGCAAATTGAGAGCTTTGCACAAGGCTGCTCTTCTCAAATTTCTCTGGCAGTTGCTGGAATGATCCAAGTATGAGTTCAGAACCCAGGCATTGTTGGTTACAGCTTGTTCCCTCAATGCCTGCCAGAATATCCTCATGAGCATGTTGAATGACCCCCAAGGCATACACACTGAGTGCATCTGGTGTACCTTCCTGTTCCTTACTGCCATTTCCCCAAAAACGAGCTCCTCGTCCAGGTCATGAAGACCCAGGGGATGGCTACGAGCCACTGTGTCACACTCTGCGTTGTAGCGTCATGCAGATGCAGTGTGAAGGAGCAGGTAGTCACCACGCTGCTCTCCCAGCCATTTGACAGACTTTCCACATCGTGCAGACGTTACTGTCCAATCGTAGAGGTCCTCAGTTATCATAACGAGGCTGAGAACACCCTCTACCAGTCCTCCTGCCAAAGAAAACTTCTTGGCAGTACCAGGAATGTAACCCGTGTCCTACACATGGCAGACATCTGTGCTTGCTGATCACTCAGCTGCTATACGGACAGCCATTCCATTATCGGGTACCATTATGTGCTGTATGTCTGAACTGCAAGCAATTAATAGATCCTACGCTTTTGCATTTGCCTCCTCTTCACACAGGACAAAGCAGGTTTTCCAACAGGTGAAGTGAGTCCCACTAGGTCAGTTTCAGTTTCAGTGAAAGACAGCATATTGGTTAGTGGTGTTGGTATAAGACTCTGAGTTCTCCATTGTTTCTGTTTACCCTGTACAGGATGCCTAGACCTACCACTGACATACCACTCACAGTCAAGTGGACGAGTAATGACACATCCCTTACTTTCCACATGAGAGGGTAGTACCTAAAATACCTTTGTTACCTCTGGTACACGACTCTTCGGAGCTCTACCAGTACACCGATTCGCAGCAGCTGCCAGTCAGCTGACAGTAGACAAGACAATTTTCAGCTAGTTACGAAAGTCAATTGACTCATCCCATGTTTGAGAACAGTGCTAAGAGTGGGCCTGCATTGTGGCTGGTGTAATGTTTTATAGAACAGTGAAAAATGATTTTAAAATAGGACTGCTGATTATCTTTTAAACTGTTGAGCTAAAATATAACTAATTGTCTTTAAGAACTAAAGTTCATAAATAACAATAATATCTCATGGCTCACGACCAGGTGTAAGTAATAACTTTACAATTGAAACTTATTATAGGAGAAAGTTGCCTTAGTTGGACCACATTCATATAACACTATGTGTCGATAACTTAAAACCTTCAAGTTGGTTATACCGGTGAGAAATGCTGTCAAAGGCGTGTGGCCCAATGGTCAATTGACTCTACCCAGTGAAGCAAGAATATCTGCCATTGTCGTATTCCTATCGTCTTTGTTATAAGTTTTGTGATACAAATCAAACTTCTGTATGGGCAGTATAGTTCGTAAGTGCCTTTCAATAGTCAATAACTAGACATTGCAAAGTAGAATTTAATTTTGTATGTTCCCGTAGCATTATCATGTTCGTTCAAGCGGCTGCCAAAGAGCTAATTTCGAGCGCTAGAAAACGCTACGATGACGTAAAAACCCGTGTTTGGGTTTGCTCTGCTCATACGCTTCTTATCCCAATTCTGTTTGGAATTCCGTTCCTTGGTCACTTGTAGTGCTAGTTGCCAACCCCCAATTTGTTTCTACGGCCTGCTGCATTCCATCGTTCCAAAACTAATATACTGTGCTTAGCAGTTCTATAACATTGCTGTACTAAGAAAATGCCACGCTTTAAACCCTGATGCTTCAAAGATCTGTCAAAAGGATGTAATTTTTGGTGTAACTTGCTGTTACAATTGGGAAAGGAGATGGAAGTGTATAACCATGTTACTTTCAATATATCTCTGTTAACAGTTCTCAATAAAGCTATCTTTTAAACTTGTACATCATGAATCCTACGATTACATTTATATATTAGTCATAGAATACCTCCAGATAGCACTTAAAAGTATACTGTTCTAGCCGAACGGAAAATTGATGCCTTATTTGTGTTGTATATTTGAATTCCTTGAGGAAGAAAGCTATTTTTATAGAGGCAAATGTCAATGCGAGTCTCGGTCCGCTACACAGTTTTAATCTGCCAGAAAGTTTCATATCAGCGCACACTCCGCTGGGACTGAAAATTTCATTCTGACTACGTTAGTAGTGAAGCATAAAAGTTGAAATTTTTCGTCTATCCGGGAGCGTGCTAGGGTAGCTCCCGCAGCTGCGCTATCCACCGTGTCCACATGGCTTGGTGCTAGTGATTAGAGTTGCGGCGATTTGTGAACGAATCGTTCATTTGAATGAATATAAATAAAGAACCGTAAGAATCGAATCGTGGTAGGGACGAATCGCCGTTCAAAATAATCGTAAGAACGATTGCGTATTTCTGTCTCGTGACACTTCCAAGTTTCAACGATTCATTAGAACGCTATGCATCGATGGCAACTGCCGAATCTTGCCGAATGATTACGAACGCCAGAGAGCAGTCAAGAGGGGGACTTATGTGAACAAACGACGCATGGAACGAATATCGCGAGCCGTTGACTAAATACACGAGGCAGAAAACAAAACAGACTTAATTTGTTTTCTGTCAATTCACCACTGGTTGCTGTACCAAAATCCTCCATTAACTGGAAAAACTTTTTTAAATACACGAGATACTGATAACAGAAACGAAATACAGTGAATATACAGCTGCCCATACACACGATTAAAATCAAGAAATCAAAGTATGATGAATAAATATGTACATCTAAATTGTTCCAGATGCAATGCAACACAAACACACGTTCTTTATACGGTTTAGATATATTTAAACGAAAAATTCTTGTACATACCGTATAATATTTCGCATATCTCAGAAATAGCTCTAACGATTTGGATGAAATTTTGTATTTAGACAGGTTTTTGCTTTTTGAGTTCACGTACTGTATATTTCGTAGAAACGCACTTTTAAAACAAAAAATATAAAAACGCGATTTTTCATGTTTCATAACGCCATCTCGTAAATCTGTGTTATGATTGAATGTAGCTAAGATTTTGGTTTTTTATGTTTATCTGTATATATGTGTCTTTCCTAAAAGAACGTGATTTTACACAAAAACATTTTTATATAAAAACGCGAATTTCGTGTATCTCGGAAACGGCTTTAACGATGTGGGCAAAATTTTATATTTATACACGGATTTCTATTTTTAAGTTTATCTATGTAGGCGTGTTTCTAACCTCCTGTTCTGCCATTTATGAGTAAGATGTAGAACGTTTTGGCTAGAAAGAATCGTGAACGAATCGTAGGAATCGATACTCATTGGGGGATTGAACAGCAGGAATCGTTTGCTGCCAGAGACAGCACGGTGGCACGGTTGAAAATGAGCTAGTGCCAGTGACACTGCTATATAATAAATCTGTGAAACGTTTCCAAGAGTAAAAAGGTCTATGACGTGAACATTGATCATAAAGGGCAACTCCTTATTTGGTAAGAACAAGAATCAATGAAGCCTGCTTTTCGATGAGTACATTTAATATCATTTCTTGGAAGTGTATAGCTTGTACATTATTGTTCAGTATATTTTGTTTTACTTAAATACATATTGAAGTCTTGGGGTGACAAAATCTAAAGGTGGTCCAATGTAGGCAACCATCCTCCATTTTCTGTAAGTCTTCCCTTTATTTCTCTTAACCCTGTTTTCTTTCCATGGCTAAGTAGTAGGAAAATAAATTACATGTATTTATTTTGTAGGGACTACCGCTCACAAAGGGAAAAGGAGTCGGAATAGTAGCAGTGGAACCGATGACGATCATAAGAAAAATGATGTGTCACAATTGTCACCTAAAAGTAACGCTGAACAACAATCAAATTCATCAGCAGCACCTGTAACTATAGCAGCCCCTGTTCACTATTCGCACTCAACAGCCCAACTAGCTTGTGTGTCCAAAGACGATTCGGAAATTGCAATTAATAGTTACTGCAATGAAAATGATCTGGGGCTGCTTATTGGGCTAACTACCCAGCTACCAGTGGACAAGAAGAAGGATCTCTTACTAAATCCTTGGATCCCTTTAAATAATTATGATTTTGAAAGTGATGCAAGCCATTTGCAAAGAAAATTTAAACATGCATGGTTAGATCAGTATGCACCATGGCTAGTATACTCCAAATATGTGAAAGGCGCCCTATGCAAGCACTGTGTTTTGTTCCCTCCTGTCACTGGTACTGTTAGAGGCGTTTTAGGATCATTTATCACTAGGACATTCACAAAATTAAAGAATATGCTTGAAGACTCTCGGAAACATATTAAAACCCACATTCACTTAATAGTGTCAGCTGCACCAAAATCTTTTCATGAAAATGTACCTGTGGATATCCAATTGCAGAATGTGCACCAAAGAGTGATCGATGAAAACAGGCAAATACTGTCATCCATTCTTTCTTGCATAGTGTTTTGCGGCACACATGATATGCCTCTTAGAGGAAAACAAACAGATGAAGGTGGTTTATTAGATTTACTGAACTTAAGAATCGATTCTGGCAACGACAAATTAAGGAGTCATCTGGAAAAACGTAGCCGCAATGCTGTTTACACATCGCCAAAAATACAAAATGAATTCATAAATTTGTGTGGCGATGTTATTAAGGAGAATATAACCACTGACATTTAAAAAGCGACGTTTTATGCAGTCTTGGCTGATGAAACAGCTGACATAGCTGGGAAGGAACAGCTATCAATAGGTGTGCGGTTCTACGACGAAAGAAAAGTGAAAAACCGGGAAGAATTTATAGGTTTTATAGAACTGAAGTCACAAAATGCCTCTTCAATCGCCGAAGCAATTGACAGTTTCTTGATCAGTAATAAGCTTCCAGCTGAAGTCTGTGTAGGATTTGGCTTCGATCGCTGTTCTACTATGGCAGGTAGAGAGAGTGGTGTACAAGCCATTTTAATAAAGAAATATAATCGAGATTCATACGTTCATTGCTCAAGCCACAAACTCAACCTTGTGATGAACGATGTATACGCAGTGCCAGAAATTATGAACACTGTTGCCACTGTGAAAGACACTATAAACTTTTTTAGAGAATCGAGTACACCTCGGAAATACGCTCCCAATTTAACAAAAATGTGTGAGACGAGATGGTCTGAAAAATATAAATCCATCAGACTATTTTCTCAAAATTTCCCAGAGGTTGTGAGAGCTCTAGAAAATTTGTCTACTGAGGGAAATTATGCAACGAGGAAATCTGCATATCAGTTGCATTCAGCCATTACCAAACCAGTGTTCATCTTATCTTTACAAACAATAGCCAAATACTCAGCAGTTTTGGAACTAGTAGCTAATGTCCTGCAGTCTAAGTCTGTAGATATGATCGCAGTGAGGGAACACATCAGAGGAATCCTTGACGTGCTCAGTAATGATCGAAAGGAAGCAGACAGAGTAACTAACGAATTACTTGCAAAAGCACAAGTTATAGCAGAGGAACTGGAAATAGAAATTACTGTTCCATGTTTTGCTTGCAAGCAAAAATTCAGGAACATTTCACCATCCCAAAATGACAACGAATACTGGCGACGTTCGCTGGTAATACCATACCTCGAATCATTCATGTCATCATTAAATATACGATTTTCACCAGAAAATACACCAGCTTTTGCTCTAAATAATCTACATCCCTTGAATATGAGCAATTCTAGTGTAACAGACTTCCTTAAAAGTGCAGAATTGTTTAAAACATTTTATGGATTGGATGATATTGCCAGAGAGCTGGAACTATGGTACAATTTGTGGAGGAAAAAGAATATAACTGAAGTTAAATTAAAGAATATGGAAGTCGTTGACCTGTTTAACGAGACCAATATTTTTTCCCTAGTATGAAAAAAGCACTAAAAATTTTGAGCACTATTCCATGGACAACAGCGACTGTGGAACGATCCTTCAGCACACTTCGAAGAGTGAAGACGTGGCTCAGAAGCACTATGGGAGAAGAAAGGCTCACAGGATTGTGCCTGATGAGCGTACACCGCAATTATGTAAAAGAAAACTGCAAGATGTTAGAGAAGAAAGTAGTTGAGAAATTTTGCGGCAAAGCCTAGAAGATTATTACTGAATTAAAAAGTTGTATTTTTAAACAAATGCATTCTTATATTTAAAATGTTTATTGAAAGCAGTTTTTCACTAGTTTACTGTTTTATTTGATAAGAAGTGCTGTATGTTGTCTCGAGTCCTTGTTTCCTGAGATTAGTATGACCTGTTCCCCCCCCCCCCCCCCCCCCCCACTAGTTCAGATCCTAGGTAAGCCCTTGGTCACGACGATCATTTCTGTCTGAGTAGATGGGCGCCAACAAAATATTTTCGCTTTCAAAGGGGAAAGTTGGACATTTAAATTACGTGAAAAGATCTCCCATAACGAGAAACACCTTTATTTTAATGATTGCCACCCCGACTTGCATATCGTGACCGTTACACTTTCATATCTATAATACAAAACAAGCTACCTTTCTTTGAACTTTTTCGATGACCTCCATTATATACTGCACAGCAGTACTCTATCAGAAGGCGGACAAGCATAATGGAGACAGTTTCTTTAGTGGATTTTTACATTACATTACGTTAATACTTGTTCCATATTCGAGAGGACGATGGTTAAAGCCTGCGTCTACCCATCCTGATTTAGGTTTTCGGTGATTTCCCTAAATTTCTTCAGGAAATGACAGCATGGTTCCTTTGATAGGGGATGCCGACTTCCTCCCTCACACTTCCCTAATCCGATTGGATCGATGACTTTGCTATTTTGTCCCCTCACCCAAATCAGCCAACTAACCAACTTTTTCCATAGATCATGAATGTGACATTTCGTAATGATGTGGAATATATCAGCATAACATAAGTTTTCATTACACAATATACACTCCTGGAAATTGAAATAAGAACACCGTGAATTCATTGTCCCAGGAAGGGGAAACTTTATTGACACATTCCTGGGGTCAGATACATCACAAGATCACACTGACAGAATCACAGGCACATAGACACAGGCAACAGACCATGCACAATGTCGGCACTAGTACAGTGTATATCCACCTTTCGCAGCAATGCAGGCTGCTATTCTCCCATGGAGACGATCGTAGAGATGCTGGATGTAGTCCTGTGGAACTGCTTGCCATGCCATTTCCACCTGGCGCCTCAATTGGACCAGCGTTCGTGCTGGATGTGCAGACCGCGTGAGACGACGCTTCATCCAGTCCCAAACATGCTCAATGGGGGACAGATCCGGAGATCTTGCTGGCCAGGGTAGTTGACTTACACCTTCTAGAGCACGTTGGGTGGCACGGGATACATGCGGACGTGCATTGTCCTGTTGGAACAGCAAGTTCCCTTGCCGGTCTAGGAATGGTAGAACGATGGGTTCGATGACGGTTTGGATGTACCGTGCACTATTCAGTGTCCCCTCGACGATCACCAGAGGTATACGGCCAGTGTAGGAGATCGCTCCCCACACCATGATGCCGGGTGTTGGCCCTGTGTGCCTCGGTCGTATGCAGTCCTGATTGTGGCGCTCACCTGCACGGCGCCAAACACGCATCAGACCATCATTGGCACCAAGGCAGAAGCGACTCTCATCGTTGAAGACGACACGTCTCCATTCGTCCCTCCATTCACGCCTGTCGCGACACCAGTGGAGGCGGGCTGCATGATGTTGGGGCGTGAGCGGAAGACGGCCTAACGGTGTGCGGGACCGTAGCCCAGCTTCATGGTGACGGTTGCGAATGGTCCTCGACGATACCCCAGGAGCGACAGTGTCCCTAATTTGCTGGGAAGTGGCGGTGCGGTCCCCTACGGCACTGCATAGGATCCTACGGTCTTGGCGTGCATCCGTGCGTCGCTGCGGTCTGGTCCCAGGTCGATGGGCACGTGCACCTTCCGCCGACCACTGGCGACAACATCGATGTACTGTGGAGACCTCACGCCCCACGTGTTGAGCAATTCGGCGGTACGTCCACCCGGCCTCCCGCATGCCCACTATACGCCCTCGTTCAAAGTCCGTCAAGTGCACATACGGTTCACGTCCACGCAGTCGCTGCATGCTACCAGTGTTAAAGACTGCGATGGAGCTCCGTATGCCACGGCAAACTGGCTGACACTGACGGCGGCGGTGCACAAATGCTGCGCAGCTAGCGCCATTCGACGGCCAACACCACGGTTGCTGGTGTGTCCGCTGTGCCATGCGTGTGATCATTGCTTGTACAGCCCTCTCGCAGTGTCCGGAGCAAGTATGGTGGGTCTGACACACCATTGTCAATGTGTTCTTTTTTCCATTTCCAGGAGTGTATATTTTATTTTACTTTTACAGTCCCTATTTCATACCTAAAAATTGAGTAGAAGAGTAGTTATTTAGAAATTCTTTTAAGTTGTTTTTAAATGTTGGTTGGCTATCTGTCAGATTTTGCAAATGACCAAAGGTTTTTGTGGCAGCATTATTCACCCTGTGTCTAAGGCAGATTTAATCAAGAATAGTAAAGATCATCCTTTCTTCTAGTGTTGTAGCTATTGTTTTTGAATTGGCATGGAAATTTGAAAAGTGAATATACATACTGCAGAGGTTTTGTGAAATTCACAAGTTCCTTAAATAAATGTCTTCAAGGTGATCTTGGGTGGGCTCCAGCTATTAGTCTCATTACACGCTTTTTCGCTTAATGATGAATTACCCCAAAATGTGATGTCACGTGGAAGTAGATGTAGTAGCCTAATTTCCTGATTTATTTATGTGTTCTGCCAACAAAATACAGTCTTTGGGTTTCCTTCGCCACAATATTATCTGTGTGAATGTTCCATTTTGAGCTGTTTGTCATTTTTATTGTTATCTCTAGCTATTTAGCTGAACTGAAAGCCTTTAGATTTTTGTGACGGATTCATAAATGAGTCTGCAGCTCGTGGTCTTGCAGTAGTGTTCTTGTTTCCTGTCAGATCCCTTAATTGGGCAGGTAGGTTCGAAAATTTAAAAATGGAAATGGATAGGTTAAAGTTAGATATAGTGGGAATTAGTGAAGTTCGGTGGCAGGAGGAACAAGACTTCTGGTCAGGTGACTACAGGGTTATAAACACAAAATCAAATAGGGGTAATGCAGGAGTAGGTTTAATAATGAATAGGAAAATAGGAATGTGGGTAAGTTACTACAAACAGCATAGTGAAGCATTATTGTGGCAAAGATAGATACGAAGCACACACCTACTACAGTAGTACAAGTTTATATGCTAACTAGCTCTGCGGATGACGAAGAAATTGAAGAAATGTATGATGAGATGAAAGAAATTATTCAGATAGTGAAGGGAGACGAAAATTTAATAGTCATGGGTGATTGGAATTTTAGTGTAGGAAAAGGGAGAGATGGAAACGTAGTAGGTGGATATGGATTGGGGCTAAGAAATGAAAGAGGAAGCCGCCTGGTAGAATTTTGCACAGAGCACAACTTAATCATAGCTAACACTTGGTTTAAGAATCATGAAAGAAGGTTGTATACATGGAAGAACCCTGGAGATACTAAAAGGTATCAGATAAGTTATATAATGGTAAGACAGAGATTTAGGAACCAGGTTTTAAATTGTAAGACATTTCCAGGGGCAGATGTGGACTCTGACCACAATCTATTGGTTATGACCTGTAGATTAAAACTGAAGAAACTGCAAGAAGGTGGGAATTTAAGGAGATGTGACCTGGATAAACTGAAAGAACCAGAGGTTGTACAGAGTTTCAGGGAGGGCATAAGGGAACAATTGACAGGAATGGGGGAAAGAAATACAGTAGAAGAAGAATGGATAGCTTTGAGGGATGAAGTAGTGAAGGCAGCAGAGGATCAAGTAGGTAAAAAGACGAGGGCTAGTAGAAAACCAGGGTAACAGGAGGAATATTGAATTTAATTGGTGAAAGGAGAAAATATAAAAATGCAGTAAACGAAGCAGGCAAAAAGGAATACAAACGTCTCAAAAATGAGATCGACAGGAAGTGCGAAATGGCTAAGCAGGGATGGCTAGAGGACAAATGTAAGGATGTAGAGGCTTATCTCACTAGGGGTAAGATAGATACTGCCTACAGGAAAATTAAAGAGGCCTTTGGAGATAAGAGAACCACTTGTATGAATATCAAGAGCTCAGATGGAAACCCAGTTCTAAGCAAAGAAGGGAAAGCAGAAAGGTGGAAGGAGTATATAGAGGGTCTATACAAGGGCGATATACTTGAGGACAATATTATGGAAATGGAAGAGGATGTAGATGAAGATGAAATGGGAGATATTATACTGCGTGAAGAGTCTGACAGAGCACTGAAAGACCTGAGTCGAAACAAGGCCCCAGGAGTAGACAACATTCCATTGGAACTACTGATGGCCTTGGGAGAGCCAGTCCTGACAAAACTCTACCATTTGGTGAGCAGGATATATGAAACAGGCGAAATACCCTGAGACTTCAAAAAGAATATGATAATTCCAATCCCAAAGAAAGCAGGTGTTGACAGATGTGAAAATTACCGAACAATCAGTTTAATAAGTCATAGCTGCAAAATACTAACACGAATTCTTTACAGACGAATGGAAAAACTAGTAGAAGCCGACCTCGGGGAAGATCAGTTTGGATTCCATAGAAATACTGGAACACATGAGGCAATACTGACCTTACAACGTATCTTAGAAGAAAGATTAAGGAAACCGAGCGAGGTGGCGCAGTGGTTAGCACACTCGACTCGCATTCGGGAGGACGACGGTTCAATCCCATCTCCGGCCATCCTGATTTAGGTTTTCCGTGATTTCCCTAAATCGTTTCAGGCAAATGCCGGGATGGTTCCTTTGAAAGGGCACGGCCGTTTTCCTTCCCAATCCTTCCCTAACCCGAGCTTGCGCTCCGTCTCTAATGACCTCGTTGTCGACAGGACGTTAAACACTAACCACCACCACCACCACCAGATTAAGGAAAGGCAAACCTATGTTTCTAGCATTTGTAGACTTAGAGAAAGCTTTTGACAATGTTGACTGGAGTACTCTCTTTCAAATTCTAAAGGTGGCTGGGGTAAAATACAGGGAGCGAAAGGCTATTTACAATTTGTACAAAAACCAGATGGCAGTTATAAGAGTCGAAGGACATGAAAGGGAAGCAGTGGTTGGGAAGGGAGTAAGACAGGGTTGTAGCCTCTCCCCGATGTTATTCAATCTGTATATTGAACAAGCAGTGAAGGAAATAAAAGACAAATTCGGAGTAGGTATTAAAATCCATGGAGAAGAAATAAAAACTTTGAGGTTCGCCGATGACATTGTAATTCTGTCAGAGACAGCAAAGGACTTGGAAGAGCAGTTGAATGGAATGGACAGTGTCTTGAGAGGAGTATATATGATGAACATCAACAAAAGCAAAACGAGGATAATGGAATGTAGTCGAATTAAGTCGGGTGATGCTGAGGGAATTAGATTAGGAAATGAGACACTTAAAGTAGTAAATGAGTTTAGCTATTTGGGGAGCAAAATAACTGATGATGGTCGAAGTAGAGAGGATATAAAAGGTAGACTGGCAATGGCAAGGTAAGCGTTTCTGAAGAAGAGATATTTGTTAACATCGAGTATAGATTTAAGTGTCAGGAAGTCTTTTCTGAAAGTATTTGTATGGAGTGTAGCCATGTATGGAAGTGAAACATGGACGATAAATAGTTTGGACAAGAAGAGAATAGAAGCTTTCGAAATGTGGTGCTACAGATGAATGCTGAAGATTAGATGGGTAGATCACATAACTAATGAGGAGGTATTGAATAGAATTGGTGAGAAGAGGAGTTTATGGCACAACTTGACAAGAAAAAGGAATCGGTTGGTAGGACATGTTCTGAGTTATCAAGGGATCATCAGTTTGGTATTGGAGGGCAGCGTGGAGGGTAAAAATCGTAGAGGGAGACCAAGAGATGAATACACTAAGCAGATTCAGAAAGATGTAGGTTGCAGTAGGTACTGGGAGATGAAGAAGCTTGCACAGGGTAGAGTAGCATGGAGAGCTGAATCAAACCAGTCTCAGGACTGAAGACCACAACAACAACAATGAGGTTCCAACCTCAACTTGAACGTAAGTAACATATCATTCATAGCAGCAGGTAGTAAATCTTCATTAGTAACTTCTTAGTAACAAAACAATATAGTAACTTGTCAGTAGTTTCCAGAGATAGTAAGTTATTAGCAGTAACAGTCAATGAGAAATTGTGAGTAACAACGAAGGCAGTGAATTCTCAGTAGTACCGTAACAGACAGTGGAAAAATGTCAATAGTAACAGGAGTTCTTAATTCTTAGTAGTATCAGAAGGTAAAACTTATCATGTATCAAATCTACAAAATGGTCAGAAACAGTATGAAAATCTTCTAATGGTTTTGCAGGGGAGATTGAGTTGAGAAATAACTGTTAAGAAAAAATCGATATCTGCGCCGTTTCCAAATCGTTTAGAATTGAAGTTAGCCAACTAGGTTGTCACACGCTCAAATTCAGGCACTGCAATGCACAAAAATGTGTCAATGCACAGAAAGCTGTCAGCTCATTAATTACCTGTTGCTGAAATGCTCAGTAGCCTACGAGCTAAAATGTGCCTTTTTCAGAAGTGATAAGACCAGGAGTTCCTTTGTTCGGTCTGAGGAAACCACATCAAGGGCATTGTGGCAACACTGTCTTCGGTAGGTTGCTGGAATTTGAATGTGCAACAACATGGCTAGCTAATTTCAACACTAAATAACTGAGAAATGGTGAATGTATACAGTTATTTCTGAATTATTTCTCAGTACAAACTTTCCTGCAACACCCTTATAAGCTTTTCTGTTTCTGTCCTCCTGTATACTGTGATCAATTCAGCCAGTATAGGAGGATGCCACATCAGATTCAAACTTCTCGAAATATGATTCCATTTGATCTATTAATACTGTAATCGTTTCTACATTGTTAGCTGTAGTGTGATTTAAAGAACATTCAGTTTCTATTTTTATTCGTTTACTGGCATGTCTTGTACTGAACTAATAATATCAAAATGTTTAACATTGTTTTCTACTGTTTCTTACTTGATGTTTAAATGCACCCAAAATCTTATGTCTGTGTTTTTGCTAAGTATATTGTTATTTTCTGTTTTGCCCAACCTACCATTTAATTGAAAATTTAAATCGTGTATTTGTTGTGATATGTTTTAAATTGCCTGTATCACTTTATTAGTCAGTTCACTCATTTGTGTTAATTACTGTAAAATCGCCAACATGTTTGTCTCTTTAAGTCACATTCCACTGTACAAAAGCATTTTTGTCAATTTCCTGACAAATCTTAGTGATAAAGTCCAAGAATTGGCATTGTAACTTACCTAATATGATACTAATACTAAATATTATATTTATATTGTGTCTGTGTCCTTCACTGACTTCAAAATTCTCTAAACAATTTATCTCTTGAATTTGGATTTCACCTAAAAACCAAATTTTGGTATTTACATGACAAGTTCAGTCTGTCTATTGACAAAATAAACCTCTGAGTTGCAATCAAAAGATCAGCACAGTACATCTTATCGTAAAATGTTTTCTGATTTTCCCATAAATATCAGCGTTGTAGATATTTCACTCCATTGGTATACTTAAAGATTCTGTAGCGATAATAACAGTAATAAATGAAGATATATAGTTACAATGATAAACAGAACTGATTCCATTATGTACAAGACCGATTTCATTAAAGTGCATATGATTGTTTGACTTATGTTGCAGCAAGTGTGGCATGGAGCTATGGAGCTTCAAACATGACATGGGCCACTCAAGGAAAGCACCACAACAAGCAACACCAAGAGTCATCAATGAATAAGCAATAAAAGGATGAATGTATAAAAGTTATAATAGGTTTTCTAAAAAATCTTCAGTTTGATTCAGAATATGGATAAAGGCTTCACTCCAATTTGATATCTGTGGTTCATATATATTAAATGTTCATCACTCTTTGTAACAGTTGAAAATCATTTCAAGAGTAGGAATTAACAGGTAGTACAGCAACATTAAACCTATATCAACATATCAACGATTTTGCCAACAGAACTCACTGTATGTTGAGAAAAAATGTACAGTGAAGAAGTTCGACTCAAATATTAATAAAACATAGTAGATTTATTAATAAGAAAAAGATTTTTTAATAACAGAAAAAAGATTCATTAATGAATAATTTATTTATGACTTATTTCTTAAAATAGGAATAATTTGCTACTTCCAAGTGAAGAGAATGGGAGCAGGTAACATAGTTTTGATTTGAGCGGCGTTATACAGTGAGCAAAATTAGGCAGCTAGGGTGTAATGTAAAAGGAACTAAAGACTTTGAGATTACTTTGAGTACAGATAGAATAAAGATTTAACTTCTTCTTTAAAGTGAACTATAAGTTTTCTTGGAGTGATATGGAAGTGCTGTGATTAAGTGGTGTGAATTCAGTATATGTATGTAACATTTACACCATGGGAGAATTTACATTGACTGGAAGTGACATATATAATACATATTTAATATGTCAAAGCAGTAGTAAGTGCTTCATTATTTGATCTGGGAATAATTTTAAAATATTTCATATCATTCGCAAAGAAGAAACGGGAGTGAATTTTTCTTGACAAGGCTAACAAATGAACTATTATAAAAAAACCAATAACAAGATCAATATGCCAGTAAACACTATCAAGATCCATTTGGCAGCCACTGTCAAATGCAAAGAATTTTTCAATACACATATAGAAGGCACACACACACCCAAAATTCATAGGGCATGAGCTCGGTGTGCATGAAGAATACTTTGAGAAAGTGACAGCAAAATGTGTGGTAGGTGCACTCTTACCAGTTTGATGGTGACTGGCAGCCTAAAGTCACCAATTCTTCATTTATTGATTGATCGATTTGTTCATCTGTAGAACAATATACATTGTATGGATGCCGTCATATGTTTGTGCAATATTTCTTATTGAAATAAAGATTCCTGTTATCGTATTTAAGGTTCCTATACTTGGTGCCACTTTTCTGAAACTGTTACAAAATACAATTTTCATGAACATTAAGTTACAATCTATAGTTATTTTAAATATTCATTTACAATGTAGTAGCTATATTTGGTAAATATTTTTTTAGGTTTTGTCTCTCTTCTGTATCTTGAAAATAGTCTGTACATTCCCAGCACATTATCCTGTAACTGAGTATGGAATGGATATATCGAAAGTAGGCTACTTTGAGGCATGAAACGCTGCACACGGTGCAAGGATTTGCAGGGCATAACGTGCTGAGGATAGCTTCTTTGCCAAAATTCTCAGCTGTTCTGTCCATTCCAACTGACAGTCTAAATTTTTACCCTAGAAATTGGTATAAGTTGTATAACCTATTACATCATCATTTACTTTCAATATAGAATAATGTCTTTTTTATTTAGTCAGAAGTTTATACACTATTTCTTCTTCACATTTAAAGTTACTATATTCTTTAATGACCAGTTGTGGATGTCTCTGAGAGCTTCATTGGATTTTTCTCCTAACTGAATTGAATTTTTGTTTGTAATCGCACCTGTGCTGTCATCACCAGATGAAATTTTTTCTCCATGTATTCACGAAAGAGGATTAGGCCCTATATATAGATGTCTATATTAATAAATTGTGGGTCAGTGACTCCTTAAACGACTACCGTTTTATTAATTTATTTCGCAAGTTACAGATTGAACATGATGACTGGCGAAATTGTAAAAGGTACTCGCAAACATGACAACGTGTACTGACACTCTTAACTCCTCACGTTCTATTCCCTCTGACGTTGCCTGTCCAAATACGTCCTCAGTCGTGTTCCTGTTGGGTCTCAGTATTTGTTGGTCGACTGGAAAGCGCAGGAGACCAGAAACTTGGTTTATATGTTTATTTGGTCACTCCCTGTGCCATATCCAATAGATTTCATTACTTTAATGATTTGTTTGCAGTTGATAGTCCTCAACGATTTTATTTTGTTGTTACCGTTAACCTGTTTGGAACAGAGTCAACTGTTATTATTTTATTTTCCACGAACTTCTGTGCGTGCTTGTGGCTCAGTAATATTTCGTCTTTGCATATTTCGGCTGCTAGTGATGCAGCTATCTTCAGTGTGAGTCAATGGCTGAATTAAAACCACTTGCCAAAATGATATACTGATGGAATATTGTATACAAACTGCTGATACTTTTCATTTTGTATGGCTGAAAGATGTGGAAACAATGAGGTTGCGGCACGTGAATCGCCAGACCATTGTAAATATAAAAATGAACTTATACTATTATGCAGTGAGAACCATTTAAGCAAGAAGAAGTCACCCTTGTCACGGAGCGAGGTGGCGCAGTGATAGCACGCTGGACTCGCTTTCGGGAGGACGACGGTTCAATCCGGCGTCTGGCCATGCTGATTTAGGTTCCCCGTGATTTCCCTAAATCGCTCCAGGCAAATGCTGGGATGGTTCCTTTGAAAGAGCACGGCCGACTTCCTTCCCCATCCTTCCCTAATTCGACGAGACCGATGACCTCGCTGTTTGGTCTCTTTCTCCAAACAATCCAAATCACCTTTGTCGAAGAAAAGATGGTACTATGAGGTACTCTTCAATAAAAGTCTACAACAAATAGTCGCGAAACCCTACAGGGCAAAAAAAGAAGCAACCTTCTGAGTCAGGTTAGTGCACGCCACTGACGTCAGCCGCTATGTCTTCACTTCAGCTATCAAAAAGCTCCAAGCGGCTGGTGTGTAGTAACAGAGCTATGGAGTCTTATACAAGGAAAACTTGCTATTTTTAATGGTGTTACTTCCCTACTCCCCAGTTACTAAACAAGGAAGTGACTCTTCCAATACGAAAAGGAAAATTGAATTAAAGTAATATCCCATCTCCTGTTAATATCAACTTATCATATTGAAATTTCAGTCCAGTGTTATATATACGGTTCATAGTTCATAGTAGCAGCGCCGTAACGTATCGCTGTAAAGTAATGTGTGGAAGTTTAAAAGGAACTGACTGTGGGTATGCTCGTGTTTTGGACAAGTACTTTCGTAATTCTGATGCTCTGCGGCGATTGTACTTCGTTTCACAAGTTTCTTTGCATATTTCAGACTCATATTAATACGTTCAAAACTAGGTACGTTTTCTACAGTCTTGGGGGATATTTAGATACATTTTATTGCTATGCTAGTTATAGCGGTACAATTAACTTCGAAATACAGTCTCATTTGTGTTTTGAACATGCATATACATGCTCACAACACACAATCTTTTCGCAGAACATTCATACAAGCCAGCCGCTTGGAAGCGCTGCAGTAGCAGTTGGGGGAAAATAATAATAATAAAAATGCGGCAGTTTTGCTACTTAAGTGATTTAACTACTGGCTTTAACTATAGGAACCATGTCCACTGAAGGGAAAAAAACAATAAGTAAATAATGGAAAAGCAACTAGTAACGTAGCAAGAGCTCACGTTAGTTTAAAACGTGAAGCTGAATTTCAAAATGTTGCGTTTAGGAGCTTCTGAAGAGAGTATGTACCATTTACTGCTGTACACTAACACGATCCTGTACTGTTCACATTTCGCGTACTGAAAGCAGTGCACTCTTAACTCATTTGTTTGTCCAGCTGTTGCTGACAGTGGTACCACAATTTTAGCAGTAACTATGTTTGCGAGTTGACAGCGAATTTCGTTTGTGTTTTGTTTACAGCGACAAACTATGCTGTTTTGAGTGTGTAGACAGCTCAGCTGTTTGACGTGTTGGCATTTTATGGGTGGCTAAATTACAGTTTTAAATTTTTGTCATACTAATGACAGTCATTCGCTTGACTCGAAAAGTTCACTAATTCTTTGTTGTTGCCCGTAAATACCTTTAATGTCGTGGTTCGGCGAAGGATTGTCAACGTTAAAAGGACAGCTACAGAATTTCACCAAGGAAGTTCTGTCTGATGGAGCTGAAGAAGCAAACGGTAAGAAACATTCCTAGCTGTGTTATTCCATAACATTTTACTTCAGCTCTTTAATGAAATTGGTGGTGCACCACTACCTTAAAAATTATCTTATCAAGCAATCCTTGTTACACTAATTTAATGCTGCTGCTGCAACATTTAAGATATCAGAGAGACGGACACAGTTACGTTGAGGTGTCACTGCTTTTGTGTGCATGAGGTGGGGACTATTCTAAACAGCAACTGCAAAAATAACGTACTATTTGTGTAGGCCCACATTTAAGTCTTTTTAATATTGTATGAATCCACAGTGATCTTGAAATGATCTTTTAATTGTAGCTTTGCTGTGATAGTTAGAAATATCCGCATCAACTTCAAAAATAGAAAGTAATAACTGTCAATGTCTGTGAGACACTGTAAGTGAAAGAATTGAAGCCATCATAGGAAAAGCAGGAAGTGTTATCACTTGTGTAGTTCTTTACAAGAGGTGAAGTATGATGTATGCAGGAAAGCAATTTTCTTTAAATTAACAGTACACACAAAACTGGGTGTTAAACATAGAGCTCAAGGGGCCATTTTCAGTTTTGTTTTTAAGGGATTACTTCTTCATCTCAAGAACACTTTCTTTGTTGTTGTCTTAGTAACATTCATCATGGTTTGAAAAAGTAACCCTACAGTACATGTTCTTGTTACTACCAAAACATATTCTGTAACAGATACTGTAGTTCTACTGAGTGTATTGGATTTTAGTGTGTACTGAAGCCTGTGAGCTGAGGGCTCAGTTTCCTATCACCAAACAGAGGAAATAGATGAGATTCTGACTAAGTTTTTCAGGTGGACTAAGAGAGGACACGAAAATGTGCTTTGAGCATGGTTGCATGTTTAGGCATCCTGAAGTCAGTATTTCAAACAGTCTGGAGGTAGTGTAAGGAACATAGTAACAAGACTATGGTCCGGGAGTCACTTGTGGGTGTTCTTAATGTGTGCAGTGATGAAGAGCAAAATTATGTTTTATATTTTAAGTTTATTATAAGTTATCTGGGGCGAATTGTGTTTAAACCATAAGGAAACTGTTTAGTACGGACCAGTCAAATAAGGCAGTGCAGTTGTTGAGGCACTGACCTCATATTTGGGACAATGGAGTTTGCTGTCTCCAACCATCCTAAATTATGTTTTCTGTGGTTTCCTTAAATCATTTCAGGCAAATGCTGGGATAATTTCCTGATCAAGGCCATAGCAGGCTACCTGCCTTATCCTCATAAAAGCAAACTTAGGCCTACACCGTGTGGTCAGAAACGATCTGAAAAGCTTGTAAGAGTGTTGCAGTGGAGGCTGTGGTCGGAAGTAATTCTTAAGAAAAATATTTGATTCATTGCACTGTTTCTGAGTTATTCAGCATTGAAGTTAGCCAATCAAGTCCCCCACTTGCAAATTCAAGCTGCCTGCCAGGCAGGTGTTATTACCAAGTGTGTACATTTGATTTCCTTAAACTGTGCAACCATAGCTTTTGCTTACCTTACGTAAATTTATCACTTCCAAAAAACGCACGTTTTAACTGGTAATGAACATTTCAACAAGCAGTAACTCGCTGACCCACAGATGTCTATGCATTACTGTATTTTGGTGCATGTAAGAGCTTGAGTTTGAGTGTGCAGTGACTTAATTGGCTAACTTCAATGCTATATACCTCAGAAATGGTCATGTTGAATCTCATTCTTGACAACTATTTCTCAAGACAACTTCCCCTGCAACGCCCTAACAAGTTTTTCCAACTGTTTCTGATAAAATAGAAAGGAACTTCCACATGGTAAAAATATATTAAAAACAAAGATTCCAAGACTTACCAAGCGGGAAAGCGCCGGTAGATAGGCACAATAAATAAAACACACATACACACACACACAGAATTTCTAGCTTTCGCAACCGATGGTTTCTTCTTCAGGAAAGAGGGAAGGAGAGGATGTGGGTTTTAAGCGAGAGGGTAAGGAGTCATTCCAATCCCATGAGCGGAAAGACTTCCCTTAGGGGGAAAAAAGGACAGGTGTACACTCGCGCACACACACACTCATATCTATCTGCACATACACAGACAGTGACAAATGTCTGCTTGTGTCTGTGTATGTGCGGATAGATATGAGTGTGTGTCTGCGAGTGTACACCTGTCCTTTTTTCCCCCTAAGGGAAGTCTTTCCGCTCCCGGGGTTGGAATGACTCCTTACCCTCTCCCTTAAAACCCACATCCTTTCGTCTTTCCTTCTCCTTCCCTCTTTCCTGAAGAAGCAACCGTCGGTTGCGAAAGCTAGAAATTCTGTGTGTGTGTGTGTGTGTGTGTGTGTGTTCGTGTGTTTTATTTATTGTGCCTATCTACCGGCGCTTTCCCGCTTGGTAATAGTGTGTGTGTGTGTGTGTGTGTGTGTGTGTGTGTGAGCAAAAATGATTCACTACACACTAAAAATTCAAAGTTACGAGAACAAATTAGACATATATAATTTGTAGCATTCTTTAAGCACAAGATGAATACACTTAATAAGATAAATGATGTTGAACTCTAACATGACAATACTTGCAAAATGGATGGTAGTAGATTCAAATCATTGATCGCTAAAATCAGTGAATTATTCCTACAAATTGCTGAAAATGCACCTGTAGGATTGGAAAAAGACCTTCAAAAGTAAATCTGTTAGGATTAGTTTGGCAGGCCTTGTGTACTTGAACATTACATGTCAGTTGTGTGAATACAACAGTAACAGAGATTATAATAAGTCTTTATGTCTGTAGAGAATTGTGAGACAGCCTATCTGAACATGCTGAAACACATGTGTTCAATGAAGAAGTCATTCCTGCCTACATTTATTGAATTAAAAGAAGAATATTAAAAATGTGTTACAACTAGTATTGCCACACTGTTTTGCAGAAAGTTAGTGTCCATAATTATTATTTCAGCTGAGCAGTATGCAGCTAATCAATGAATCATGGATGTTAAAAGTCCTGGTAAAATTTTTTTAAACTATAAATCACAAATTTTTTGTTCCAGATTTCAATTTCTACCAAAGAAAAGTCCATCTTTGATCCAGCACTGATAAAAATGTAGAACTGCAAGTCTCATAAAATCTCTGGTGGCAAGGCTGCAGACACTGTAGGAATTACTGATTAGTTCTCAGTTGTGCTGCACCACTCCTTCAGGAAAGACCAAAGCACTGTCCACAAATATTGTTGGAAAACGTCTGTGCTGATCAGATCATCTCTGTCAGTCATAATTGGTTTCAGAAACAGGTCCTGGTGATAACTTTGCTCTCATATCAGGCTGAGGCTGAAGGTTGGGTGTTACTGTAAAAATGTTTACTAGTTTGGCCCTGTCTTAAGGCACTGTTATAGTCTTGCCATTTAGTAACAGGTCGAGTGTTCTGTCTCCTCTTTTCAGTATTTGGTGTGGACCAAAATATGATGGCTGTAGTGCTGATTGGACACTATCTGCCCATAAAATCACAGACTTCAACTTTGAAAGTCCTTTGGATAAAGGTAGGTGTGGAACCATGCCTGAAGGCTGGTTGTGGGTGAGTATGAGCAGTGCGGTCACGTGAGTGTACACCAGAATCTGATAGGTTGGTGTTTGATGACTGCGTGGCAATCAGATAGACACATTCGCTAGGCAGTTGCGGTTATTTGCAATAAAGCTGGTGAAACCGTGAGTTTGACCTTGTGTCATATGAAGGCCGAATAGAACAATGGGAAAAGCACTAGTTCAGTGAATCATGCTGCACCTCAAAGCAGCCCTGAGTGTACGATGCAATTACTTGATCATACCACTGCTATCTGGATTATAGCTTGTGGTCCGATGATGGTTGGTAAAAAAGAATTTACCCAATTGGTGAAATAACTCTGATTCAAACTCCCAACCATGGCCTGATGTCATATGAAGAGGACAGCCAAAGTGGATAACACAGTTCAAAATGAAAGCTATGACAAACATTACTGCTGTAATGTCTGTGACTGGTATCACTTCTGGTGTGAAGTGGTCTGTCATTTCAGTAAATAGCATTTCCCATCAGAGTGTGGCAGTGGATGAATCACATTTATGTATATTTGAGCGAAATGCGCATGGGTGGATTTACATGGTACGCTACTTGGAAGTGTTGGCTGGCAAGGCATGTATAGACCCACTCAAGGCAATTCTTTTTCAACACCAGGGCAGACAAAATGCTTTGCAATCAACCGGGTCAGTGCACTGACTCCAGGGTGTCTAAGGTTGTTCAAACTATTGAAGGCATGGCATCAAAATTGACCTGGAAAGAACAATTGAGTCTTTCTAGTGGAGATGTCACAATACAGTTGACGACAGATCTGGGAATGTCAATGAGTCACAGTTGTAAGTCAGTGGAGGCATCATCCAATTATTTTTCCAGCTCTACTTTAGTTTTTTGCACCTTAGAAAGCTTTGCAAAATCTGAGATGCTGATGACAAGATCAAAACAGTGCATGGCAACATTATTTAGTCTGGATACATGGTGAATGTTGCTAGTAAATTGTGAAATAAATTCCAATTAATTGTACCGGCACTGTCATTATTGTTTTGGCAGAACGTGTAGAGAGGTGGCTTGTGGACTTTGAATATAATGAACTCTCTGGCTTCCAACTGAGGATTAAAGTACCGGAGTCCTTCATCCACTAACAACAGTTTATGTTCATAAGCGTCCCAACTGTGCTGTGAGGAGGAGATATTATGTGAAAAATATGTGAGTAGCAGCTATGTACCATGAACTTGTTCTTGCAACTCAGATCCAGTTGTGAGCTGATTGGCATTCACCACCAGAGGAAGTACTGCATCATGCTCAGGATGAGCAACCATTGCTGCATCAGCAAGGCTCTACTTCTCAACATCAAAAGCCATGTCCATTTCTTGTGCTCTCTGTACAGGGATACTGCTCTTTGTATTGGGACCTACAAGTGCAGTAGTCCATGTCTTCTGCAATGTCGTCATGAAGTAAATGTCAACAACAACAAAAAATCAACTTTCCAAGGGAACAGCATAGCTCTCTGATTGTCTCTGCCTGGCAGACTTGAGTGATAGCTCCCACATTTTCAGATAAGGTTTTCTATCCTGCTGAAGAAGTAGGATGTCCCAGGAATGTGACCTGCCAAAAACACACTTAGCTGGCCAGGTTGCTGACCACACCAAAATGCTCACAGCATTGGCTGAGTGCTGGTGATGTTGTTTTCGGCAGCAGAGAAGAAAAGATTGTCATGGAAGTAGGAGAAAATAGAGACAAGGCCTCGGAGAATGGAGTCCATGGACTGTTGTTTTGATTGTGCGGTATTATGTAAGCCAAAAATCAGAAAGAAACTCTTAGAAAGGCAAAACAATGTGACAGTGACTGTTTTTGAATACTTTCCTCTGCCACTGGGATCTGAGTAAGTGCCTTAACACAACCCAGAATGCCAAACACAGTGGTTCCACTGGGCACATCAATATATTCTCTGAAAAGTGTCTCTTGATGTTGTCCATGTATAGTCCAAACATTAATCATGTGATATTGGTCATCTTTTTTTGGAACTAAGTGGAAGACCAATGACCCAGCGGTGCTGGAGGACCAAATGATATCTTCACATAACATTGTGTTGAATGCTATTGCTACAGCTAAGCAGTTCTATGCAAGGCGTCAGGGATTGCATGAGACAGCAGACCAGATGTTTAAATTTATTGCAAAGTGCTGTGATGTACCTCTCATGATGTGGCAAGTTGCTACTGATCATTGGATATTGGTCTGGTAGTTCCATACACTTATCAAAATATTGAAGAAGTGTGACATGTAAACAGTAGCTTTATGACAATATCTTGTGACAGTAGCCTGGTGGATCTGCCCTCAAGACAGGATGAGCGGTAGATGCTAACATCTTCACACTGCTCCAGGTGGAAGGTCAGGTGGCCACTCTTTCAGCAAGTTCAGAGCAGGCACACAAGAGGAGGGATTTGCTAATAACTGGGAGCTTTAGTGTTAGGCATATTAAGGAGCGTCTTAGGGAAATAGTGTTCAGGGCTGGAAAGAAAGCCAGTGTATGCTCAGTATGTCTGCAGGGGAGCCTCATCCCAGATGTGGAGGAGGCCTTGCCTACAGCTATCAAGTGTGCAGCCATCTGCAAATTGAGGCTCATGTCTGCACCAATAACGCATGCTGCTTGAGTTCTGAGGCCATCCTCAGTTCATACAAGTGACTGGCAGAAGTGGTGGAGGCTGCTGGCCTTGCACATGGGGTGTGAGCAGTGGTTGCAGTTTTCAACATTATTCCCAGAGCTAATCGGGGTCCTTTGGTTTGGAGCTGAGTGGAGTTATCATGTGGAGAATTTTAGGACTTCTCTACCACAAAGGAGGAGCTGTTGAGGTAGCAGAATACTTGTGGGAGTGCACATGATGGGCAGACGGTAGTTTATGAGGTACTCTGATAAACACTCGGCAGTCTACATGCAGATAGCGAAATCAGACCGTTTAGAGTAAAGGTATTTCAACTGTCAAAATATAATCAGTAAATTGTTGAAGTATTCATAACAAAACTCCTGAATTTACTACATTTCTGGATATTTGTTGCACTCGGATTATTTTCAGGACAAAGAGCTGTCTGAAACCTGTCGTAGAAAGCTCTGAAATATTTAGTGAGTCATGGAACGTATTGTTGCAGAAGAATCTGAGTAGCACCGTGGTGTAGTGATTATGATACTAAACTGTTGCATGGAGGGTCGTGAGTTCAAAACTCACCTGGACTGTACAAATTTAATTACATATTTGGTTCGAGTACACTCTAGAAGTATACACAAATGTCAAGAAGCATTGTACTGGAATGTTCTGTAGCTGTCTATATACTGTATGTTTTCTGGCCAAAGGCAGTCACTCCGCGCTCTTGTATGTGCAAGTGCTGAATAAACCTTTGTTAAGTGAAGTTAATGTTCATCATTCATCTAATTACACCTTCTTCTATGTGACATTATTCTGGTGGAGACACTGGGTATTGGAACTTGTGATAGCACACATTATCGACGACACAGTGACTCCCATCAGGCCACAACGGAGCCGCCGTTTACATGGTGAGAAACCCGAGTTTGAGCCATAATCAGCAGATCGCTGTCTATCGGAGTCAGGAGAAGAAGACAAAGTTATGATGAGAGCAACTGTGTGCCACCACATGAGACATCTTTCTGGGTTCTCTGGTGACAATGGCCAAGATCCAAACAAGTGGCTGAAGGTATATGATTGTAAAGCCAAATTTAATAAATGGGATGACACCGTGTGTTTGGCCAACATATTTTTCTACTTGGAGGGCACTGTCAAGGAATGGTATGAGAACAACGAGGAGAAGTTCACAAGCTGGGAAGTATTCCAGGCGGAACTGCGCAAGTATTTCGGCGACACATGACGACAGAAGTGCAAGGCTGAAGATAAAATAAAGTGCAGGGCACAGCGTCTAGAAGAAACTACAGCACCCTGCATTCAAGACGTCTTGGAGCTGTGTAAAATAGTGGATCCTAGAATGGAGGAGGAAGATAAGGTTGCACATCTCATGCAGGGTGTTGCCGAAGACGTGTATCAAGCCCTACTCCTGAAGGAGGTTTCGATAGTAGACAACTTCATAAAATGGTGCCAGTATATCAAGACAATGCATCAAAAAAGAATTACATGCAAGAAGTTTGAACGGCCTCCAAATGTCGTATCAATGTCTGTGATGGAGGAAGCAACTGATTTCACAAGTGTTCTTCATCAGATACTGAGAGAGGAAGTTCAGAAGGCTCTTAGATTGCACGGCAAGCAAAAAACCAAGATGCTTCAAGAGGTCATAAGGGAGGAAGTGGAACAGACATTGAACCCAATCTCTTGCCTTTCATTTCCCTTTAAAACGGTGAAAAGTCGAGACCCAGGTGGAGTTACGTTCCTACAATGCCACATGAGGAACCTGTTTGGGCACCAAGGAAGACTGACATCTGGAGGACCCACTGTAACCAACCAGTATGTTTACACTGTGGACGACTGGAACATGTGGTGCACTGTTGTTGAGAAAGGTGGCAGATATTTGATGATGCCCACACCAGAAGACAGCAGATCGATCTTAGCCGATGCCAACTCCGGAACAATGAAGATGAACAAGAAGGTGTGGGTGAAGGACGACATAGGTCACCATCGCCGCAAGCTAGCCGCTGGAGAGACTTCTCCCCAGCATGCCGATCAGGCCTCCATTGCCGTTTAGAAGCTCATGCCAGTCACCTAGCCACCGCAAACTGGAGAACTAAAGGGTGCGACCTTCCTTGGTGGTGAGGCCGCCGAAGAGAAAAATCCTCCACTGTCGATCACTGAAAAATGATAGGAAACTACTTCGATATCCTCATGGATGGCCGACCAATCCAAGCTCTTGTGGACTCTCGAGCATCATAGTCAGTCATTTCGGAGAAGTACCATCGCCAGTTGCAGAAAGCCGTATTTGTCGACAGCCAAACATCTCTGCTGAAGGTGGCTAATGGGAAATATGTAAACCATACAGGAAGATGGACCATTCATGTGGGAATAAGTGGCCATACACAACCCTTAGAATTCATCATCTTACTAGAGTGTATTCGTGATGTCATTCTCGGATGGGACTTTATGAAAGCTTCTCGGGCAATTATAGATTGTGGTCGGTCGAAGATTATGCTAGACGAGATGAGATACTGTGGACAGGAAGATGCGCATCCAAGTGTGTGAAGATTATGTGTGCTGGATGAAGTGATGATTCCTGCAGTCAGTGCTAAAAAGGTAACTGTCACGTCTCATGCCATGCATCAACCCATGAATCTTCTAGTGGAGTGTAAAATAAGCATACCACTGAAGAATAACTTGGTCATCCCAGCCTCTGTCGTCTCGTTTAAGAACGGACTCGGTGAATTGTGTATAGTTAACTGTCACTGAGAACCACAGATCCTTCTAAGATGCATGTGTGTGGCAAATGCTGAGCCATTAATTGACGAACAGCCGAGCATCATAGAAACCTCCCATGTCGAGTCTGTGAGCGAAATTAGTGCTACCACTACGAGACGAGATCTTCTAGCTCACTATCACCAGATCTCATTAAGGAACAACAGAAGAAGCTACTTGCCATTCTTCATGAGTTCTCTGAATGCTTCAGTCCACAGGTGAAGAGCAAATTGGACAAATCGATGGTGAAGCACCGGATTAGCACTGGAGACCATCAACCAATAAGCCAGAGAGCATACCGTGTGTCAGCAATGGAATGTCAAATAATTCGTGATGAGGAAGAGAAAATGAAGAAGAATGACATCATTCAGCCTACACAGAGCCCATGGTTGTCACCAGTGGTCCTCGTAAGAAAGATGGATGGCAGTTGTTTGCTTTTGTGTTGATTACAGGAAGCTTAATAAGATAACTAAAAGGGACATTTACCCTCTTGCTCAAACTGACGATACACTAGATTGTATGAAGGGGGCTAAGTTTTTCTCAACCATGGACATGTACTCGGGGTCGAAGTAGATGAGGCTGATTGTGAGAGAACTGGATTCATCACCCCCTGAGAATCTGTATGAATTTGAGGTAATGCCATTTGGTTTATGTGATGCACCAGCAACTTTTGAACAGATGATGGATAATCTTCTAAGTCACTTGAAGTGGACAATGTGTCTTTGTTATTTAGATGACATTATAGTGTTCTTAAAGACATTTGATGAACATATAAAAAGACTGAGGCCCATTCTTAAGTGTCTCCAACAAGGCAGACTGAAACTTATTCCAAGAAAGTGTCTCTTTGGAGCAAAAGAAATCAAAATACTTGGACACCTTGAGTCCAACAAAGGTGTGCAGCCAGACCCACAAAAGGTGAGTTGTATAATGGAATTTCCTATTCCTAAAAGTATTAGAGGTGTGAGAAGCTTCCTCGTTTTATGTTCTTATTACCATCGTTTTATCAAAGACTGCTGTATCAAAGCCAGGCCACTCCAAGAGTTGTTAAAAGCTGATGCTAAATTTATCTGGGGTGCTGCTCAACAAGGTTCTTTTGATGTGTTGCGTAAAGCTCTGACAACTGACCCTTACTTGGTCTGTATGATGAGAGAGCAGCTACAGAACTACACACAGATGCCAGTGGGTATGGGATCAGTGCTGTTGTGCAAATTTCGGATGGAACAGAGGAGGTCATAACCTATACTTCTAGGGCACTTACAAAAGCTGAGAGAAACTACTCAACTACAGAAAGAGAATGTCTTGCTGTGATCAGGGCAATGTGCAAATTTTGAAGTATCTCTATGGAAGGCCATTCACCGTTATAGACTATCATTCACATTGTTGGTTGACAGGTCTTAAGGATCCAACAGCATGACTCGCCAGGTGGGCACTACGTCTTCAAGACTTTGTTGAAGATAGTGACTGTTTCGCTGCACTCCAGGATCTCTCTGCTGAGCAGAAGAAGGTCGCCAAGATATCTCAAATTATGCTTGCCTTAAATAGGCCAGAAGATGTGAAAGGCCAATTTAAGGTAGTTAATGGATTACTTTGCAAGAAAAACTTTTATCCATTTGGAAAAAGGTGACGACCAGTGATTCCTAAATACATGCGCTTAGATGTTCTACAGAAATTCCATGACACACCTGAGGCTGGACATCCAGGATGTATTAAGACATACACTAGAATTTGCAAGAGATTTTTCTGTCCAGGCTTATTTAGGAGTGTCCGTCACTATGTATCGCATTCTCAAGAGTGCAAGAGGAGAAAGGCGGCTCCTCAGAAACCACCTGGCCAACTCATACCAATTCCAACATCCGAAACGCCTTTCCAGCATGTTGAGCTTGATCTCGTCGGACCATTTCCAACATCTGCTAGTGGCAATAGATGGATTATTGTTTGCACTGATTATCTGACACACTATGCCATTACAAAAGCTGTGAAAACAGCTGAAGCATCTGAGGTAGCCAAAATCATCGTGGAAGACACTGTATTAAAACACGGTGCCCCAAGGTTGTTAATTACGGACCGAGGTGGTGCAACATTACTCATCACATGACAACTGCCTACCATCCACAAACTAATGGGCTTACTGAAGACCTTAATAAGACCTTGGCCAACATGTTATCAATGTTCGTCAATGTTGAGCAGAGCAACCGGAATGAAGTGCTACCTTTCGTGACGTTTGCCTACAACACTGCCAAACAAGACACCACAAGATTTATGCCATTTTTCCTGGTGCATGGGTGTGAGGCGAATATGATGATGGACACTGTGTTTCCATTACATCCTGATGACATGGATGATGACTACATCAGCCAAGTATTAACCAGAGTTGAGGAAACTTGACAGTTAGCTCCACTCCGAACACTGCAGGCTCAAGAAAATGATCGCTGAAGGTATGATGCAAGCCACCGCCCTGTTGTCTACCAGCCTGGTGACATCGTCTGGATCTTCACTCCTGTTCGGAAGGTTGATCTCTCTGAGAAGCTCCTCAGTTGCTACTTTGGACCTTACAAGGTTGTAATACAGTTGTCTGATGTTACATATGAAGTTGAAGATTTCGACCCCGACACAAGATGACAGTAGATCAGAGATATGCTGCATGTCCTTCGAATGAAGTCCAGAAGGATCCTGCAATCCAGGGTAAATTTGAAGCTCCAGCAACAGGCAACAAGTTGAAAGGTGATGAAGAGCATAGTGGCAAAATAAGTTCTAAGAAGATCACTGCCAGGGCGAGAATCAATCAGCAGGAGTCAGAGTATGCAGGACCGATGACTCATTCCCGGACTGGGAGGACCTAACACCGAGACGCTGTTCTCCTAAGGAGGGAGCAATGTCACAGAAGTAGCTGAGTAGCACCGTGGTGTAGTGGTTATGATACTAAACTGTTGTATGGAAGGTCGTGAGTTCAAAACTCAACTGGACTGTACAATTTTACTTTCAAACTTCGGTTCAAGTACATTCAAGAAGTATCCACAGATGTCAAGAAGCATTGTACTGGAAGGTTCTGTAGCTGTATATATACTGTATGTGGTCTGGTTGGAGGCAGTTCGCTCCACGCTCTTGTATGTGCAAGTGCTGAATAAACTTTTGTTAAGTGAAGTTAGTGTTTGTCATTCATCTAATTCATGACAGAGCAGATGACACAGGAGAGGGAGTGCTCATTACAGCCAACAAAAATATTGTCTCTATTAAGTATAATTTGAATGTGATTGTGAAGCTGTCTGGATGCATGCAATATGTCTACATGAAATCAAGCTAATTGTTGGGTATTTTTACCAGCCACCTGGTTCCGTCATGATAGTCTTACAGTTATTCAAAGAATGTCTGTGCTTAGTAGAACAGAAATACCCATATCATGCAATATTAGCTGGAGGCAACTTCAACCTACTGATTACAGACCAGGATGTGTATGGATGCACTGTGGGGATTACTGACAGGCAGTTTTGTGAAGTATTTTTGAACAACATGGTGATAACAGAGTTCATTGTTGAAAATGACAGATTATAACAGCAGACATACAGACCACAGTGCAACAAATCACTTACCAATTCAATGCTGTACAACACCAACCAGTGAGTATGGAGGCCATCCAGTACCACTATTTCACTATAGGTACCATATCCACCATCTTACCAGTGTGCCTCTGCTTGTTCCACATCATGAAACAAAGAGATATTAGTATGAGCTCAGAAACATCAACATTGCATACTAAACTCTTCTAGAAAGATCGTCTGGATTGATGAGTTGTGGGGTGCCTACATACATGCTGTTGCCAATATACAAGTACATCAAAGACCACATTAAGTGGTGCATCTCACTTGCAAATATAACACCATTTGTACAAGTAGCAGAGATATTTTGATGTGACAGTGTTTACTTAGGTACTTAGGTTGAAGTGCCCCCCCCCCCCCCCCCCCCCCCCCCCCCCCCCGATATGTCTGTCGTCAATCTCCCTGGCAAATAATACAAAATTGTGGCAGATGATGATCTGTTTCAGTACTTTCAATGATAACCGGGAAGCCATCATATGACTGGAAATAACTAGCATACATCACAAATGGTGTGTTCTAGAAACAACTTTACAAAGGAGTTGGAACACCTACAATCTGTTTGAAAGGAAAATGGGTATTATTCTTACGGAGTTTACGCAGTTTTAAGAAGGAGTAAATATGAAAAGTCACAAAATAAAGAAGATAAGGGGCTATTCCAGCCCAGGGCATTTCTCATACATGTTGGCAATATTTCATCAAAATTAAGTGGAATCCTGAAAAAGAATTATGCCAAAGTAATTTCCTAGTCATATACAAAGAGCTGTACTCTTCTCATCTTGGTAAAGAACCATGTGAGCCTGCCGAAAAACTAGAGTCTTAAAAATAACATGTCAATATGGATGAGCCTGATGTGACCAGACCACACTCACAACACAGTAAAAGTGTGTGGAACACACACGCACACTACCCTTGTGCACCTGAGGAAGTCAACCATAGCTGAAAACTGTATTACCATGGGACATTCAAGGACAAGGTGTGAAAAATCTTGGTTGTTTTGAGATCCTTTTCGGATCTGAATATTAAGGAATCTATGTAGATACATTTAGCTGAAGACCTTATTAATTGGAATGGCAGTTTTCAGCTGGATAAGGTGTGAACCCAGTCATTACTGTAATTTTTTCACAGGACAAAATTATGTACCTAGTGCTATGTCAATGGGCAATTGATTGTGGAGAGAGATACTGGCAGAAGTAAACCAATGAGGGTGGGTCATGGGTTTCGCTTGAGTAGTTCATTCAGTAGAGCAATTTTCCATGAAAGGCCAAGGTACCAGGTTCAAATTCCAATCTGGCACACTCTCATCACAAAGTCTTAATTTTCAGTTTGATTATTGAGCTTTAACTCTTTGGTCATGCAGTTCGACAGGGGAAATGCATTGATTAGCATTGTTATACATGTGCCTCGAATGCAGCAGACTTCAACAGAGGGAAGTCATCCAGACAATATGTATGTGTGTGTGTGTGTGTGTGTGTGTGTGTGTGTGTGTGTGTGTGTGTGTGTGTACTGCCACATCAATTTTTGTTATAAACTCAGTGATGATAAATTGTGGTTTCCAGTTCTAAAATCAGCTAAATATGGCTGCTACATTGTTGCCTGAAACACCGCAACAAGAAGTGAACAACACCTAGCTGCAACTCAGAAAATCCTTGAAATATTCATAAGGCCAGGAAAACTTCAAGATAAACAATACAATAATGTTCTGTTTCATTATGTGCACCCATATGTTCACTTACACATGATACGTGCCAGTATCCAATTCACTTATTCATGAGTGTTTTTTTTTTTGGTTCCTTTCCTTATTCTTCAAAATATTTGTCACAAAATGTTAGTGAACAGTGATTGTCTTCTAATACTTACTGTTTCAATGAAGACACAGTGTGGTTATGCTCAGAATCTGTTTTGTGCCTTAGCAACAAGTGGCTGATGGACTGTTCAGTGTAGCCACAGTATATTGTACTAGAATGACAGATATGAATTAGCAATAACATTTGAATTCAAAGGTTAGTCTCCATGTCCATCTTATGCAACTGACCATTGTACAACAGTTTTGCAGCTACTACTATGAGTAACTAGATTTCTTCTTGTTGTTATGTGAGTAAGAAAATTTGATTTAGATGAGAACAGTGTGTTAGGCACATGGATGCATAGTCTCAACATAAAAATGCAGATATATCAATATTTAGGTTGCAAACCCCTACCTAAAGTAGCTCACAGGCACAAAGGTACCAACTCTTTCAGAGGTCAGGTTATTTACCACCACACAACACCTGTGTTGGCATCTCTTACAGTTGGATGCCAACTGAACTAACTTAATTTCTTTTATAATGCCTAAGTTGGAAGAAGGTGATAGCAGAGTTAATAGTGCATATTTAGTTACAGTTCAGCCAAAGAAATGAAATCTGAGAAAATAATAGAGAAGTCCCTATCAGATCTCAGCATAACTTAAACAGGAGTATACAGTCAGTCACAATAAAACTGCTAATAAACTTGAGATATGCACAAAGCTAGATAATATCAAATTTGCTCTCTCCACTCTTTCTTGAATTAGCACACACAGTTACTCACAAGGTTACAAAACCAAAAACTGTTAACACTGTCCATGTCTGAAGACATACTACTAAAATCTGACTACCAGCCCAGGAAAGCCATGAAACAGCAAAGTTGAAAGTGGTGAATGACTGATTCCTTACTTAATAACTGGATGAGCCAACCATACTAAAATATTGTACCTAACTGGGTAGACAGTCAAACAAAACACAGATCTTAAGTACAAAATAAAAATAAATAAAAACCCTTGCCATGTGCATCTTATCGTCACTTAAAGTTGAGGTAGGTCTGCTAAAATGTGGCTCCTTACCTCTTGTCATGATATAAAATATACTTAGTTATATTGTGGCAAACTGTAATCAGTATGCCAAAGTATAGTGAGCTGATGAGTCTTAAAGACTGAGAAGGAAGCCAAGTGTCATGGGGCTGTATCCTATTCAAACATGTGCTGAACAGACTTCATCACATCTAACTGACTGGAAGGAGATGTACCACAGTCTTACAGTCACTTTTATTGATGACGACTAGTCATCGATAAAAACCAGCCACTCTTCCTCACATAGACGCACTACAGAACTATGGAGCAATGACATTATAACACACCAAGGGATAAGATGTTGGATCACTAGGTAGGTTATGTGCTTCCTAAGCCACGGTATCCATTACCTCATTTTCACAAATTCCCGTACGTCCCAGTGCCCAGCTGAATGACACCTCTTTCCCCTGTCTTTGTGGCTGGAGGAGTGCATCCTGGATATTCGTGAAGTTTAATCTGCTTGATATGTGTGTTGTATGGATTGCAGAGAACTGAGAGAATCTGAGCAGAGGAGGAATTTTAACCACTGATCTCACATCATCAAATCCACAGTTTTCAGAATTGCATAAAATTCAGCATGAGGAGATGTTCTAAAGATGTGGTTGGGAGAACTTATGGAGCAGACAATATTGTCTCAGTGTTTGGACCCATGAGTATGGTGCACATTGAAAGTGTTGAAAGTTCTTTTCTTACAAGCGTTGTCATGAATGAATAGTTCGTTGTTCTTCGTCAAGTCTAAAACTGTACTGGGCTTCAACAACAACCGGGGTGATGGTTTGCTCCAACCTCACTTCTGTACGCTAAAGAAAGATACACACAGATCTGTTAAATGCTGATGTGCTTGGATACTGAACAGTTTTGTCACTCATGGGTGACGAGTTGTGTGAATGTTAATTGATGCCAGTGATATTGTTTAGACATAAAGCAGTTTTGTTGATCAGGTAAAGTGGCTCATCTGCCTTTGCACATAAGTTCAGTTTAGAATTTGTTCTATGAGCTCCTGTGGTCAGTCTGAAGTCTGGAATTTTTAAGCCTTTTGGTCATATTGAGCCATAAACCAAGCAACCATAGTCTAGATGAACAGGTACAAAACCTTTATAAAATCTTAGAAAGAAGGATGGCTGCCCTCCTTCCTTTTTCCCCTATTCTTTCCATTCATACACTTAATAATAATAATAATAATAGTAATAATAATAATGGGAAGCACTTTAAGTCTGAGTCTTATTTTTAATTCCCATTAGTGGATTGTCCAAATCAGTTTATTATCAAATAAGATGCCCAGGAACCTCACTGAATCCTTAAACTGTGTAACAGTTTTCTACAGTCTTGGATCAAGTGAATTAAAAAGAGAATGATCAGGAATAAAGTCATCACGGACTGTTTTTTTCAGAAGAGAAATTAAAATCTGTTCTAGTAGTCCATTCTTCCAGTCTCTTGTCAATTGTAATTGATGAGACAGTGACTGGGACTAGAAATGGTGCAGAAAGTGAAGAAATTGTCTGCAGATATGGAGCAGTTCACAGACTACGTCACTGGTGACTATTTACTGTTGATTACAGTTGCAGAAAAACTCATTCCTAAAACATTCTTCTTAAGTGTACTGTTAACTTACAGAAACTTATCAGAGAGAATATTCCTGACTCTGTATCTAAACTGACATTCAGTGATCAGCAACCACTGAAAAATGAGGACACAACCATAGAAACACTTTCATGCAATTGACAGGTGATACTGCATCTCCACTCTAGTGAAACAGACATGCCACAGAATTAATGAACTATCTAAACAATTTGTTTTCAATGCGAACTTTGTCAAATATAGGCATCATAAAAATAAAAACCTGGCATGCTGTGAGAACTTTGATTCCATAATAATTTTCAGGTCACTCTTCAAGCCAAGGTAAAGTTATATTTTATATGAATTACTTCTAGAATGAATTAGAGAATATCATGTAGACATCTGCATGGAAAATAGGGAAAGCCAGTTATATATAGTTTGTCTGTAAAGAGAAGAGTGAGGAGCACTTACCTGAGAGAAACTGCCCTTTCCTGGAAGAATACTGTGCCAGCTGTGCGCTTGACTAGGTAATAATTTTCTGTTCAGCAGTTCATTGAAGTATTTGGTGACTGAAGTAGTTACTGTTTCTGTACTGTTCTTGCATCATAGTAGTTACTACTTTCTGTATTCCATATAGTGTTCACACATTCAGTGAAAAGCAAATGCTCCTTTGCTGTTTGTACACAGTATATCTGATTTCAAAGGCATGCTGTGAAGGGTCAGTATAACCTTGTGGAAGTGCTTGTAGGTGCTCCTCGTGATGTAGCTTTTTCCAACTAACATTTCACTTCACAAATTCAATACTGGGAATAAGAAGAATCTGTATGAAGCTTTAAATGCCTTTATTTTGATCTATAAAAGTTTTTTGTTATTCAAGAACAAACATTTTAAATACAGTAACTTTCCAGCAATCATAAAAAAAGTTCGATGGCTAAGTACATTTTAAGTGAAGCTTTATGGTCTTATTGGTAGCAAACTCCTTACACTCCTTTAGCTGGTTTCTTACCAGAATGTGTTGACATATAGTGTGTTGATAATATCTCACAATATGAGTGCTTTCAGTCTCTAAATTTTCTGCATCGCACATGGAAGTAAGTGCTCGATCTGGGGGTTGGCAGGCAGCATTCTGATTAACAAGAGAATCTCCAGTCTTCATGTCCTTCACTGATTTATTTTTCTTTTAATTCTGCTTGGCTTTAATAGCATAGACATTAATTGCTATACTGTAAACAATGAAAGATACAAGATGGAATGTAACAATGCCAGAGAAGGAAAGTTGCTACTCACCATATATCGGAGATGCTGAGTTGCGATAGGCACAACAAAAAGATTCCTACAATTATGGCTTTTGGCCATTAAGGCCTTTGTCAGCAGCAGACACACACACACACACACACACACACACACACACACACACACACACACACACACACATATTTTCTGGATGACATCCCTCTGTTGAAGTCTGCTGCATTCGAGGCACACCAGCACATGTATAACAATGCTAATCGATGCATTTCCCCTGTCGAACTGCATGACCAAAGAGTTAAAGCTCAATAATCAAACTGAAAATTAAGACTTTGTGATGAGAGTGTGCCAGATTGGAATTTGAACCTGGTACCTTGGCCTTTCATGGAAAATTGCTCTACTGAATGAACTACTCAAGCGAAACCCATGACCCACCCTCATTGGTTTACTTCTGCCAGTATCTCTCTCCACAATCAATTGCCCATTGACATAGCACTAGGTACATAATTTTGTCCTGTGAAAAAATTACAGTAATGACTGGGTTCACACCTTATCCAGCTGAAAACTGCCATTCCAATGAATAAGGTGGAATATAACAATGTTGCTATACCTTAGTAATTATAAAATACTGTAAAACATTTTGCAACACTCTTTTGTTTTGCATACTTTGTATCTTTTTTGACCAAAAACCTCTTTCCCCATACTCATCTTCTCTAGGAAAGTGCTGCATACAGTCACCGATGTAATGGAGGTAAAAGTGAACCAGCATTCTCAGTGCAGTTCACTGGAGCTTGTAGTGTCTCTAGTTATGGGACATTACAGCCTGTGTACAATGTGTTCAGTTTGTTAGCACACTACAAAGGGCCTTTTAAAGCTTGGACTGTGCATGAATTGTCACTTTATGGCAGGAAGGGTTGTCTGCACGGGAAGTTGTCCAATAAATTAGCAAATACCGAAACATTGTTATTAAAGAATTCAGCTGCTCTCGTGAGAAATGTAATATTGAAGATATGCCTCAGAATGGTCATCCACCACCAACAACAATAGCTGATGACCCCTACTTCCAAATTATGGCTCATAGGAACCTCAAGGAGAACACAACCTTACTGTGCACTGCCGCTTTGAGACAACTGAGTGGGCTTTGTCGACCCGTACAGTATGAAACCATCTCCACAAAATCAATTTAGACCCTTAGGCATCCATTGCAAACAACATGCACTATGATGCATGAAGAAGATGAGAAAGGATCACCTGTGATGGAATCTGGACAAGTGTGGGATTTGTCTAGTACTTGATGATTGTTGTTGAAAAGTGTTGAGGCATCAAAGCACAAATAGACATCTCAGGCATGCAGTTCTTCAGGTTTCAGCTGGGAAGTAGGTCAATCATGTTTCAGACCTGTACCCTGTACAGATGTTCGATGTCTTGTATTATTATTGAAGATTTTTTGAGAGGGCTGAGTCCTTCAAAAAGCTTCTGTCCAATGCTACAGTCAATATTATGACAATGTGTTGATCTTTCAAGATGATTATGCATGAGCGCACCAAGTTCAGTCAGTGAACACCTTCCTTGAAGAAGCTGAAGTCAATTGAATGAAATGACCTGCAGTATTTGTTGGCATGACCCCAATTTAGTATGCTGGAGACTACCTGAAACTTGAACTGCATCATTGCAGGAACCTTACTCATACACTGGATGATCTTTGGAGGTCCTGTGTTAAGAGTGGGACAGGCTGCAACAGTACTTTCTCAACCTCCTTGGGAACAGTATTCCAAGGAGGTTCCAGTCAGGTCACAATGCATGTAATGGAGCAGCACATTATTGTATGTTACCCAACAGTAGATTTTTGATGTTACGGGTGTGCAAAAATGTGAATTTTTGAACAGACTGGCTTTACTTCGTAATTGTTTTGTCTTTATTATATTAAAATTTCTTTGTAGTTTCATAACTCTTATTCTTTCATTCCTCTTCCACTTGAATCTAAGCTTGTACATTTTCATAGATATGCAGGTGGTCCAAAATAATTGTCAAGTGACATACATTGTCATGTCTACTACTCCTCCCTACAAGTGGGTCTGTTTCATTCAAGAATCTGAGTGACTTGCCCTTCCTTTCTAACCTTCCACCATATACCCATCTCTCCTCCCTGATGAAGGAACTATTATTTCTGAAAGCTGGATGCAATGTCTTTCTTGCTTTTATATGTGTCTGGTCACAATATAGATGAATGATCTAGTTGACAATGTTGTGTACTCCATGAGGCTGTTTGGAGATGATGCAGTAGAAGATGGTAGCAATGGGGAAGGCTGTTAGCAAACTGTAGGGAGACCTGCAGAGAACTGATGAATGGTGTACAGACTGACACTTGATCCTGAGCCTAAATAAATGTGACATTAATATGAATACATAGGAGTACAACCACACTGTTGGTGACAAACTGTTGTAATCAGTAACCACTGTAAAATACCTAGGAGTAATCATTTGAAGTGACCTTAAATGAAATTGCCATATAACACAAACGGTAGGAAAAGCAGATGCCAGATTGAGGTACTTAGGAGGAATGTTAAGGAAATGTAATTCATCCTTGAAGTAAATAGCTTCAAAAATTCCATAACATTTGTAATTTCGCACAAGTGATATGCTGGAGTGAAATGCAGTTGGCATCCCTGTACACACCTGTGTTTACTGTTTAACTGCTGGAAGTTTCATTGTTGTGTGTCTGTTAGTTATTGTTCAGTTCTGCATTGAGTAGAATGTTGTATCACACAGTTTGCAGATTTCGAGATGGCACAGAGTTAGAGGAGCAACGAACCTGCATTAAATTTTTTGTAAAACTTAAGAAAACCTGTATAGAGACACACCAAATGATGCAGGGAGACTAAGGTGATGTGTGCTTAAGCCATACCTTGGTGTTATGAATGGTTCACACTTAAAAATGGCCGGACGGAAGTTAAAGATGACCCAGTTCAGGACACCCTTCGACGTCTACTGACAGTGCTCATGTCATTGTGCACACCAATCAAAGACTGACTGACTGAGAGATTGTAGAAAAATGTAATATTTCAATTGAATCAGGTCATAAAATAATGTCACAGCATCTTGAAATGCATTGTGTTGCCACCAAGTTCGTCCCATGGTTCATGAGTCAAGACCAGAAAGACCTTCGCCTCACAATCTGTGAAGAGCTTTTGGATCATGCAAATGAGAACAAGATGTTTCTTGAGAGAATTGTGACTGGTGATGAGATGTGGATCTACGGTTATGATGTTGAGACCAAGGTTCAATCTTCACAGTGGGTTTGGAAAGATTCTCCAAGATCAAAAAAATCTTGTCAGGTCAGATCAAATGTCAAAAGTCATGCTGCTACTTTTCTTTGATTTTAAAGGATTACTTCATCATGAATTCGTGCTACAGGGACAAACTGTTAATCAATGGCACTATTGGGATGTGTTGCGATACCTGCAAGAAATTGTGAGAGGGAAAGGCCTGAAATTTGGTTTGACAATTCATGACTCTTTCATCATCATAATGCACCCACATATTCATCTCTGTCGGTGCGTGACTACTGCACAGAAATCAGTGTGCTGCCTCATCCTCCATACTCTCCAGGCTTTGCCCCTGTGGACTTTTTTTTTATTTCTAAAATTAAAAACCCCATTGAAAGGATGAAGATTTGCAATGATAGACGAGATAAAAGAAAATTCACAGATGGCACTTCGTGCAATCCAGAAAGAGGCATACCAAGACTGCTTCTAGAACTGGAAACGGCAGTGGGAGCTGTGTATCAGTTGTGGAGGAGAGTATTTTGAAGGAGACCATGCACAATAAATAAAATTCTGTGGACAAACTTCTCAAATTTTTTTAACAGACCTTATATTTTATCAGGCTGAGATCCATTCGAGCTTGGGTTAATTGAATACAGGGGGACACGATCCAGTGAAGAGCAGTGTGTTTCATCAGGGGATCATTTAGTCAGTGCAAAAGGATTATGGAGATGCTCAACAAACTGCAGTGGAAGATGCCATAAGAGAGGCTTTGTGCATCATGGAGTGGTTTACTATTGAAATTCCAAGAGGGTTCTTTCTAGGAGGATTCGGACATCATATTACTTCCCCCTACATATGTCTTGAAAATGACCGCAATGGAAAAATTCAAGGAATTGGAGCTAATATATAGATCTACTGACAATCATTCTTCCGACACACCATTCTCAAATGGAACAGAGAAGGAGGATGATCAGGTAGTGATATCAGTAGTACCCTCTCCCATACGTTGTCAGGTGGCTCATGTGGTAGAATTGTGGATGTAGTTAGTGCACATTTCACCTCCTCAAAGTAAGTTCTGCCCAACCTTTCTGTCTCCTACTTTATTCATTTTCTTTGTTGAATTTTACTGTGTTAGAACTAATATTAAGTTGCCATTAACAACTGTGGACACAAATTGTAGAGGAGTAGGTTTTGATGAGATTAAGATTAGATTCACTGTCCGTTCCATAAACCCAAAGTGAGGAGAACTTGGAGAATGGGAAACATATCAGGAAACAAGATTACACAAAAACTGGTATGCTAATGTTTCTTGCAACGATGCTAAGTAAGATGATCCTCAAGGAAGTGGAGAGAGGGAGAGTGGAGAGTGGTGAGAGAATATTCATTTACATAGTAATAAAAAATGCTCACCACAGATATTTAAATTTATATATATTAAAGTGCAACTCAATTCACTGCTACATCCAACCATTACCCACCCCCCTGCCTCCCAAATCACCCCGTTAACTTTCGAGAATTTCTTAACCTCAAACCTTGCCTCACCATCATTCCTCAAATCCCTCAATATGCAAGCTAACCTTACATCTGCAGAAAGAATCACAGTATACCATCTAAAAACTGACCCCGACCTTATAAGATCTTACCTGTAGACAAAGGCTCCACCACTGTTGTTTTGAACCACAAAGATTGCCTGGTAGAAGGACCCCGCCAGCTGTCAGATGCTTCCACCTACAAACTTTCCACAATGACCCCATTCCAGAAATCCAGCAGTATCTCCAGTCACTTCTTAGGCCCATCCCAGAACCTCACCCCTACCACTCCTCACACTCCTACCTTCTACATGCTCGCTAAAGTCCATAAAACCAACCACCCAGGATGCCCCATTATGGCCAATTACTGTGCCCCCACTGAGACAATCTCTGCTCTCGTAAACCAACACGTACAACCTGTTACCCAAACCCTACCCTCCTATATAAAAGATACCAACCATTGCCTCCACCGATTCTCCACAGTTCCTGTCCCTTTATCACACAGTGCTCTGCACGCCACTGTTGATGCCACTTCCCTTTACACTAACGTCCCTAATGCCCATGGCTTAACTGCTATTGAACACTATCGTTCCCAACTCCCGACAGATTCCAAACCAACAACCTCCTTCATAATTGCCATGATCAACTATATCCTCACCTAGAATTACTTCTCCTTTGTAGCCATTACTTACAAACAAATCCAGGGTAGGCTATGAGCACCCGCATGGCACTATCCTGTGCCAATCTATTCATGGGCAATGTAGAGGAATCCTTGCTAAACACCCAGAATCCTAAACCCCTCGCCTGGTTCAGATTCACTGATGACATCTTTGCAATCTGGACTGAGGGTGAGGACACCCTATCCACATTCCTCCAGAACCTCAACTACTTCTCCCCATTTGCTTCACCTGGTCCTACTCAACCCAACAAGCCACCTTCCTAGATGTTCACCTCCACCTCAAAGATGGCTACATCAGTACCTCCATCCATATCAAACCTACTAACCACCAGCAATACCTCCACTTGACATCTGCCACCCGCTCCACATCAAGAAGTCCCTTCCATACATCCTAGACACCTGTGGTCATCGCATCTGCAGTGACAAGTGGTCCCTCAGGAAATATACCAAGGGTCTCACTGAAGCCTTCACTGACTGTAAATATACTCCCAACCTTGTACAAAAACAAATCTATGTCTACATCTACATTTATACTCCACAAGCCACCCAATAGTGTGTGGCGAAGGGCACTTTACGTGCCACTGTCATTACCTTCCTTTCCTGTTCTAATCATGTATGGTTCGTGGGAAGAACGACTGCTGGAAAGCCTCTGTGCACACTTGAATCTCTCTAATTTTACATTCTTGATCTCCTCGGGAGGTATAAGTAGGGGGAAGCAATACATTCAATACCTCATCCAGAAACGCACCCTCTTGAAACTTGGACAGCAAGCTACACCACGATGTAGAGCACCTCTCTTGCAGAGTGTGCCACTTGAGTTTGCTAAACATCTCTGTAACGCTTACCAAATAACCCTGTGATGAAATGCGCCTCTCTTCTTTGGATTTTCTCTATCTCCTCTGACTTATCTATCCAGGCTCCACCATCTTGCAAAGTCCCACCATCTGGCCACAGAGGAGCATTCTCCTTATAACTCAGTACCACACAGGACTGGAGCAACTGAATTACATTGTCTGTCAGGGTTTCAGTGACCTCTCGTCATGCCCTGAAATGAGAAATATCCTGCTCTCTATGCTTCCCACTCCTCCCACAGTGGTAATCCACCGTCCACTGAACCTACACAATATACTCGTCCATCCCTACACAACTCCCACTCCCGCTGCATTCTATGTGAGCATGACAAACAACAAGCTGTCTGTCCGCATGAATGGCCACCAACAAACTGTGGCCAAGAAACAAGTGGACCACCCAGTTGCAGAGCACGCTGCCGAACATGACATCCTTCATTTCAATGTCTGCTTCGCAGCATGTGCCATATGGATGCTTCCCACCAACTAGCTTTTCTGATTTGTACAGGTGGGAACTTTCCCTGCAATACGTCCTACGTTCTCATAACCCACCTCTCCTCAACCTTCATTAGTCACTAGAATGAAATTTTCACTCTACAGCGGAGTGTGCGCTGATATGAAACTTCCTGGCAGATTAAAACTTTGCGCCGGACCGAGACTCGAACTCGGGAGCTTTCCCTTTCATGGGCAAGTGCTCTTGCCCGCGAAATGCAAAGGTCCCGAGTTTGAGTCTCGGTCCGGCTTACAGTTTTAATCTGCCAGAAAGTTTCATTAGTCACTGTCCTCACCCATCCAGCCCTATCCCTGTTCCCATTCCAGCACTACTCAGCCCCCATTCTACCATCACACCCAGTCTTTTTACTTCTTTACTTGTCTCCTTTTCCACTGGCCCTCCACCCCCTCCCCCTCCCTACCTTTCCATTTAATTTGCAGCACTTCACTGCCCGCCACCCCTACCTTACTATCCCTCTGCCTCTCCGCTTCAGCCTCCTCCTCATCCCCACCCAGTCGCCACTCCCATTATGCACTGGCACTGCTGCTCGCAGTGTAGTTTCAGTTTCCTGAGACTGCAGTCATGCATGTGAGTTGTGTTTGAGTGAATGTGGGTGTGTCTGTCATCTATTTTTGACAAGGGCTTTACTGGCCAAAAGCTTTATATGTGACAGTCTTTTTGTTGTGCCTATCTTTGACCCAGCATCTCTGCTATATCGTGAGTGGCAGCTTTTCTTTTCATGATACTGGTATATTAAAGTGCATGATATTATTCCACAGTTATCTTAAATAAGTATCATAAAAAATCGTTTTTAGAGCTTACATTATGTAAGCAGCATGGGATGTTGATTAGTGAAATGACTTAGTATTATGAAAGACTATTGCATTGCAGTACTGATTCTAACTATAATAAAGCTAAAACCTTAGATTAGAGAGTTTCTGTTATTATATTTTTCTGTGGATTAAAAGAAGTTGCCCAGCATAATTTTCTTTAATTCGGTCTTATCAGTCTTAAAGTCCATCATATTATTTTGTTACATGTACAGTTTTACATTATTTACAGAGGTTGTGTAACTGCACTGATCTTGTACTTAAGTCAGATACTAAATAGCTCTCATGTTATAAGACTTAGTTAATAATAATAATACATCAGTGGGTTCTTCTAAGAAATTCATCAGTTGAATAGAAGAAATATATTGAAATGCATATTTGTGAATAATGCAGACCCTACTGGACCAAAACTTTAAATAGTTTTAAAGACTGTTCGTGTCTCTGGTTTTTAACTGTGCTGTTGGCTTGGTGGAGAGACAAATTACTGATGAAACATTTTGTTAAACAGCAAATTTATTGAGAAGTGTGCTTGTGGACACAGAAAACTGTAGGTTGGCTGGATGAAATACCCAAAATATCATACTGAATGACGTTATGGGTTGATAGAAAACAAAGTATGTCAATTTTTTTATTTAGTGGTATTGTTATCTTTTATGTAGATCACCTGTTCTGTCAACATTAATTACAAACAAATCTTTTTGGGGTATTTAAGCAATTCCATTGTAAGTACCTGAATTCATTATCAAGTTTAAATATCTAGAATTTTACTTTGTCAACCTCTTCTATCTGGATGTTCCCAAATTTGTATGTATGTTGCAGATAATGAACTGCACATTGTAAGAATTTTCAAAGTTTAATGACAGTAATTTGGCAAGAATCTACTTATTACTGCAAATTTTCTGAACAGCACTACTAAAAATGCATTTTTGAACCATTTTACTGATTTCACTCGGACAGTATCATGTTTTAATATAGTTTTTGTTGGTAATAAAGATCACCCTGTGGCTAAACATGCATTGGTGCATGGCCAGCACATCTTGGCACAGTGTTACACTGTCCGGACTATCTGGATACTTCCCACTGACACCAACCTATCAGAACTCCGGAGATGGAAACTTGCCCTTCAATATATTCTCTCTCCCCGTTTCCCACCAGGCCTCAGCCTCTGCTAATTTCAAGTTGCCGCCCCCTCGTACATCACTTGCCATTCAACAACATCTTTGCCTCTGTACTTCTGCCTCCACTGACATCTCTGTCCAACCTCTTTGCCTTTACATACATCTGCCTGTGTCTGTCTATGTGCGGATGGATATGTGTGTGTGTGCGAGTGTATACTTGTCCTTTTTTCCCCCTTAGGTAAGTCTTTCCGCTCCTGGGATTGAAATGACTCCTTTCCCTCTCCCTTAGAACCCACATCCTTTTGTCTTTCCCTCTCCTTCCCTCTTTCCTGATGAAGCAACCTTGGGTTGCGAAAGCTTGAAATTTGTGTGTGTGTTTTTGTGTCCATCTACCAGCACTTTCTCGTTTGGTACGTCACAGCATCTTTGTTTTTTATATATATTTTTCCCGTGTTGAATGTTTCTTTCTATTATATTCATACAAAGTATTTGTTTATATGAAGTGGATTCCTGGGTAAAGACAAAACAGGATGGAAGACATGGAGGAGGAGGTGGAAGGCTAATGTGGTGACTGGCCTCAACCATTCATTCTGTGAGTGGACATATAGCCACTTCTTCAGCAGGGTCCGAGCAGGCACAGGGGGGAAGGGATTTACTAGTTACTGGGACCTCCAATGTTACATGCGTTTGGAGTCCCTTAGCAGATAGTGTTCATGGCTGGAAAGAAAACCTGTGTCCACTTGGTATGTCTGCCGTGAGGACTCATCTGAAATATGGAGGTGGCCTTGTCTGAGGCTATCGAGTGTGCAGGGTGCAGTCATCTGCAAGTTATGGCTCATGTTGGCACCAATGATGTCTGTCACATGGGTTCTGAGGCCATCCTCGGGTCATACTGACAGCTAGCAGAAGTGGTGAAGGCTGCTGGCTTCACACATTGGATGCAAGCCTAACTTGCAATTTGCAGCATTGTTCCCAGAGTTGATCAGATTCCTTTGGTTTGGAGCTGAGTGGAGGATCTCAGCTAAATGGTTCATCAACTACGTGACAGTCTTTGCTGCAGATTTCCAGCCCTGTATTATCAGTTAGAGATTTGTAGAACTCCTCTTGATAGGTCAGGGGTGCACTACCCAAAGGAAGCAGCTACTTGGGTAGCAGAGTCCTTGTGGAGTGCACATGAGGGTTTTTTAGGCTAGTCAGTAGTTTGTGCAACACTGATGAACATTCAGTGGTTGATATGCAGCAAGAGTTCAGGGTAAAGATAATTCTGACAGCCCGCCAGAAGGCAGGGATGTAGACGACATCTGCTAAGTGGTGTCTCTATAATCTGTGAGCACTGCTGCTACTGCCACAGTGCTGTCAGCAGGCCATGCCTGCTCTGCTGACCTATCAATGCTTGCGGTGGTCCTATAACGCTGGCAGCACAGGGGCTCAGATCACAGTCATGTCCTGACATCACTCGTGATCATTGGTCTATTCATCATTGCTCTGGTTGCTGGTAGTTGCTATGTCTTGGTATCTGATTTGGTTTTGCTCTATAGTCTTGGTATTTTTCAGTGGTTAATTGTTGGATGTTTTTACTGGCCACCAGATTCTGCTGTACAGTTGTAGAGTCATTCAAAGAAAGTCTACGGTCAGTAGCACGTAAATATCCAGATCGTGCAATGCTAGTTGGAGACGATTTTAACCTATAAAATATAGATTGGGATGTCTATAGTTTCCTTGCAGAGGTACAGACACAGTCTTGCAAAGTAGTTTTGAATTTGCTTTGGGAAAACTGTCTTGAGCTGCTGGTTTGGCAACCCACACGCAATGTAAATATTTTAGACCTTGTAGCTATTTCAAGAACTCAGTTAAGTAGGGTAGGAGAGTGTTTCTGCTAGAAAAATCAGATAAGCAGTTATTAGCATCACACTTAGACAGTGAATTGATGTCACTTAGTTCCAGCAAGATGGATGCAGAAGAATTGTGGACAAAGTTTAAGCAGATTGTAAATCATGGTCTGGAGATTTATGTGCCTAGTAAGTGGATTAAGAATGGGAAAGACCCATCATGGTTTAAAGAGGTTTGAAAAATGCTGAGGAAGCAGAGGCTGTTGCACTCGTAAGTTCAAAAGAGAATGTGAATATGATAGCAAGCAAACGTTAGTAGAGATTCGTACATCTGTGAAAAGATCTGTGTGCAAAGCACACAACTACTGCCACTGTCATACCTTAGCAAAAGACCTGGCAGAGAAAATTTGGGCCCTATGTAAAAATGCTAAGCAGGTTCAATTCCTTGTTGACTAGTCTGATGTGACAGTTGAAGATAGCAAAACAAAATCTGAAGTTTTAAATTTCACTTACAAGAAATCGTTCAAGTTGGAGAATTGTACAATTGTACTGTTGTTTGATCATCGAACAGACTCTTGTATGGACGACATTGCAATTAGCATCCCTGGTATAGAGAAACAACTCAAAAGAATTAGAAACCAATAAGCCAGTAGGTCAGGATGGAATCCCAATTCAGTTTTTCAAAGAGTACTCTGTGGCATTGGCCCCTTACCTAATCTTGCATTTATCGTGAATCCAC